>NC_134700.1:281051541-281424041 GCF_043290135.1 Rhipicephalus microplus | reverse complement strand
ATACTGCGCGTCCCTTGTTATTATTGTCGTTTGGTCACGCGAAAACGCAAAAACCTATGGCTACTTTTATTAAAAGTAATTTTCGTTTCTGAGAGTGAATACGTTTAGTGAATCTATTGATTCTCGAAGTCAATGCTCGAGCGTATGGTGTACGATTGCGTGATCGCGTGATTCTAAGCAGTTCTGTTTACTAAGCGCATTCGCGATAGGTTCATCGAAAATTGGTCGAACCAATCACGGGAGAAGAAGGTGCACTGTGTGCTTTGATCTTTTTTTTAACACGAAAGTGATTCATGCCGGGGTCTACCTCGGCTTCGTTGAGGTATTTCCGTCACGGATATGACGTTGTAAACTATGTACTAACAGATTGCAAAGAAGAAAACTAGAAGGCAAGAATCCATTGCGCGTTATCGAGCCAGCAACCTCTTCATTCGCAGCAATTGACGCTAATCACTACGCCACGGAGCGTACGCTGTCGGAAATTCTAACGGCAGGCCCTCTATATACACCATACATCGTTTAGTGGCCCTCAGAGCTCTGAGACTTTAGCCGTTTTCGTTATCGGGAGTGAGCCGGTGCGACGGGCTTGTGTTGGGCGCGCTCTAAAGTAGGGCCCGCTCTAGAGGCGGCGCTCCACAAAGTGCCGCCTCCGCGGAGTGTGGCCTCTCCTGTGAACATGCTTATCTGACTCGTTATTCGGGAGAGGACGAAGGTCACTTCGCTCGCTGCTGCGGCTGCGCTTACGAAAGGAGCGCGCTGCTGACACACGACGAAGGAAGAAGTGTGGCAGTTGTCCGAGCTTGTCGTGTGTATACTTGTTCGCTCGTTTCGCGCGTCTTTCTGTTCGAAGAGCACGCTTTATGCGTCAAGCTGTGACCGTCGTTTGTCCGCGCTCGTCCTGCGTAAGCTGATTTCGTGCGTGCTTCGTGCTTGAGGCCTGCGCTGCAAGTTTCGATCTGCTTGCCATTTTCGACGTGACTTTGCATTTTGTTGTTGTTGCTGAAACAATGCACAAAGACCGCTCAACTTCCTCTGTGAAAACATGCTTTTCAATAATATTATACCGATTCCTATAACGGCGATTAACCATGTTTGGCCGACGAGAAGGTGAGACTGAGCACCCACAACGCAACTTCATTCTCAAACGAAACTTACCTCGCAGTGATAACGGGCTTTTTTTTTATAGCATTACCCGGTTAGTTGTTTTGTTTAGAGCATTTCCGAGAAACGCTTCTTTGTCTGCTCTCGCTTTCATTTCCTCGAGCGGAAACGAGTGCTTCCTCTCGTCGCCATAGATTAAAGAAGGAGGCAGTGTTCCCACGAAGGAAGGAAAGTTCGTCAAAACAGCCGCTGGATCTCTTTTGAAGTCACCCTGCCATCCTCGCGGAAAGCAAAGTTTGCTCCCGATAAGCACCATAAAACGGAGACAAACAGCACTCACCAGAACTTGATTGAAGGCCCTTGAAGAGTGCTTACTGGTATCTACCATGACAAAAACGCACTTCCCACAAAAAAAAAAAGACTTTCGAAAAGTATGTAAAATAACTTCGGAAATATATATATATATATATATATATATATATATATATATAAATATATATATATATGTATATATGTATATATATATATGTATATATATATATATATATATATATATATATATATATGTATATATATATATGTATATATATATATATATATATATATATATATATATATATATATATATATATATATATATATATATATATATATATATATATATATGACGCTACGATGAACGGGAGCCGTGGCCTGGCTCATACTCCATGTTTATTCTAATCTCACTTCTTCCTTCTCGGCTTCTTTAGTTGATGTTGTCTCTGATGATCTTTCAGCCACAAGTGTACTCGTGAGGAGGTTTCACTTGATCGTTGTTCTTGTTCGAGTAGCCGTTGCAGTTCGTGGAGTTTGTGGAGTTGCCTTTGTTGAAATTGCTCGTCTTCTTGTGAAAGTTCGTCAGATGGGCCTTTTTCAGGAACATGAGTCTGCTTTTCTTTCGATGGTGATGTGGTCAGTAGATTGTCGGTAGTCGACACTGTACTGCTAGGCTTGTCTTGCGATGAAAGCAGCGTGACAGGCTGATGAGAAAGCTCCCAGGAAGGTTGTGAGTCATCCTTGAATGTAAATGCTTCTGTCAGTTGACAATGCGCCGGCGTTGGTGGATTCGAAATTCCTGCAGTGCTTTGACTCACATGTGCGCTATCACTTGACGATGAGAGCACAACATACATGGCTTCAGATGGTTCTGATGGCGTATGTGTTTCTTTTTGCAGCGTGATTAGGCTGAGAATGTCTGTCGAACGACCCTGGTCTGGAACGTCAGGGTATGTGCTGGTATCAGGGTGTGGACTGGTATTATGAGGATTCACCAGCTCGTCACGCGTAAATGCTGTTACACGTTCGAAACCGTCTGGGCCTTGTGTGTGACACGAAGCATCAAGGGATACGGGTGCTTCAGTAACATCTGAAGTGTTGTGGTGCATAGAACACGTTGAGAATGCCGATTTCATTGCTCTTGGGAAAGCCGGCTTTAGGTTCATTCTTTTGGCGAAATGGTCTAGATTCCTTTCGAAATACGGAGGCTTTACCTTGTTTTTTGCGACGTGCAAGTTACCAGTCGGTGTTAGAATGCGTGACGTTTTTTCGGAAGAGTCATATGATGGTACAATGATGGTATATTTTCTCTGAGGTCTCGTTTGGAAAATAGTTTTACTGCGGGAAGACTTCGCGTAACTGTGATGGGTCAGTTGAAAAGCCTTCCGCTGATGAGGTTTGAACAGGTCTTCATCGTATTCTTTGAAACGAATGATCATTTATTCTTTGATATTTTTTCAAGACTCATCGTTCTCAAAGATATGGGTGAGGTAAAATTTGAATGCCTCACCTGAGATGTAGTCAGTAAAGTTGATGACGATCTCCCGTTCCGACCATGATGCAGCGGTAGCGTGGAGCTCGAACAGGTCGAACCAGTCTTGTACGGGTCCATCGTTCGCAGCTGTGGTGTACTTGGGGATGGGAAGGTCAAAAGATGCTTCTGACATGATGCTGGTCGATGCGTAATGCTAGGCGCTTGCACGGTTGTCGATGTGTGGTCAGGGTATCTTGCGTAGAACTGCGTTGATGCTGAGCGACTGATGAAGGGGCAGGCAGGTCTCCATCCTGTCGACTCGTGTGACGCTATGATGAATGGGCGACGTGGCCTGGCTCATACGCCATGTTTATTCCATTCTCACTTCTTTCAGTCAATTGAAAGTTTACGGAACTACCCTGGAGCATAGGACCAATTCTGAATTTGGACGTTTGTGACTTTTTAACCTCTCCTTGTTTGCTTTTTCTTGTTCGTAATCCATGTCTTCTTTCGGGGGGAGGGGGAATCGTGTGACGTATGAAGCGATGATTGGTAGAAGCCGAGGAGGAAGAAGTGAGAATGGAATAAACATATAAACATGGCGTATGAGTCAGGCCACGTCGCCCATTCATCATAGCGTCATATATATATATATATATATATATATATATATATATATATATATATATATATATATATATATATATATATATATATATATATATATATATATATATATATATATATATATATATATAGAGAGAGAGAGAGAGAGAGAGAGGTGATAATGTTAACCAGTTCAAGAAGTAGGCTAGAGTACATTGTAATTTAGAGGTAGAGAGAAAAAAGAAACAGATGGTTGGGGGGGGGGGGCAGATGTGTTAGAGAACTGGAGCTCGAGCACCTATAGTACTTCTTAAAGCAGGTAAAAAAATAGGTCTTCGCTTTTGGTTTTGACAGTCGCTGGGGTGTTCCGTGCTTATTAGTTGTCCGTGGGCTTGTTGGTTTTGTAGCATTGCAATGGTAGACAGCGCCAGAAGGCAGGGACGGAAAGGGGCACAGTTATAATGCATGACCATCGTACTTGACAAAATATGTCGCCCAGTTTTGAATAGATATTGATCATTTTCTCATTGAAAACTCTGAACCGGTAGCTCTAGAGATTAAGAGATTAAATGCGGAAAAGGTAGGGATGTTTCCTACCATACACGTGGGGAGAGAAATATGGGAATAAAGGAAATAGTGAAAAACGCTGAGAGAAAATAAGAGACAGGTAGTTGCAGTGACAAATATGGACACGGCATCAGCGATTTCTCTCTTGACACTAAAAAGTGGTTATATTGAATATTCCGTAAACAAGTAATGAGTTGCATCAGCGATAGCTTTGATGAAGTTAGAGAGGTTCGGTTTCAAGATGAGTCGGGTCTATTCAGTTGCAGATTTTCTGAGCTTCTATCCTTTTATATGATTTCAACCTTTGCGACATGGTATGATGACATTCAGAGCACTATCATGATGAACACAGCCGTTTCCGATAATGTAGGATTGCATGGCAGATATTGTGGATGCATCCCACGTTCTGCAGGTAAAGTACTGTTCAGCCATTCATTCGATGAGATAAAGAAGACTAACCGACAAGAAAAAAAAATCAAGTTTTTATATTTGAATAGTTAGATGTGTAAGCGGACATAATGAGCACACGACAAGCGCACGAGATTGTTGAACAATTCTTAACTGTTGGGCGTGTGGTACACATTTCACGCACTGCTGCAAATAAAAATCAGTGATGAAGCAGTGCTCGTATGTATGCCGCTTCTGGTCATTTTTTTCTAGCGCTGTTTTAACGCGATAGCGTTGAAGAGCTCGTTTAGCAGAAATTCCTGCGTTGGTGTGGGCGTTGATTTCGTTGCTTGCGAGCGAAAAATGATCTTGATCGTGACCAAAAAATCAACGGAGACCAAAATCAAGTTAATAAAAATTTTCGGTTTGAAGTTCAAACAAAACCGAAGGCATCTGCGTGGAAAAAAGTGTTCTCCCACAAAGCCACGGTTTTTTTTATCAATTTTATTATTCACAAATGAAGTTTATTTACATACGAAGCGTGCAACATACCTAAAACCATCTTCACAAGCGCACAACAAGCATTATAAAACAAATTTTATACGAACTGTGGTCTGAAAAAAAAGTTTTACGACAGTGAATTTGATTAACTGTGGATTTCAGTCTGGCTGAAACTCTAGTTCTCATAGAAGTTCTTTATCTGTAACATCATTTGTACGAAATGTGAATGCGATGACAGCATAGGCACCGCATGCCTGTCAAACATGGCGAGTTTTTTCATAAACTGCGCATTGCTCGACACTGCTTTTAAAAATAGTAAAACTCCATATGAATGTCATGCAGGGGAATGAGTCTCATTAAAGGACGCATGTAATATTGCGTGGAAGAATACTAGAATCACAGCAGGGGTCGGAACACGTGAATTGCGCGACACGTTGGTTGTTTAAATCTGGCCACCCGTCACAAAGTGTGCTCCTACATATTGCACGTGGCACCTTACGGATGAATAGTGGGTACATTTTCAATTAGTGAAATGATTAACTGCGTCACAGGGGGCGTTTACAACTGTACATTCAGCAGACATTCTAAGATTGCTTGAATAGTGTTTTCCTTGTGGCATTATTTTAGACAATGTTCTCGGGGCCCAATTTCGCTACGGTGTTCTGCTTTTCAAGGGGAAGCTCAAGCTTCCTCCAAGTTTTTTACCTTACAATTCCTTGTATGAGGTGTGCGCAAATTCGCCAGAAAAAAAAAGTGCCGTGCAAAACAAGAAATAAAAAAACCTTTTTTAACTTACAAAATGTCTTATGGACGCTTCGGAACATTCTCTATTGACGTAGGCTGATTTTTCGATGTGTACAGTTTGTTATTGTCAAGACATCTTTCTTGAAGCGACCATATGAAGAAGGAAAGAGTGAAATATAATCATTCGCAGTTCAAAATGGGATAACCATTTGGTTTAGGTCTACAAGCATAGAGAAACTTGACGTTGCGATGTCAGTGAAGAAAATTTTTTTCTCATAGTTTTTTTGTTTCTTTAATTAACATCACCGAAGAGAACTTCAAGGCAAATGCGATTGATTCAGTTTTTTTCTTCAAGGCAACTGCTAGTGCGAGACCGATGGTATTCCACAGAAGCTTAAAACATTCTCGTAATACTGGAGAAAAGAAGTAAAGTTATCTAGCTTCCAGAACATCACCATCTTCAACATGTGAGATTCGATTCCTGAAACAGAACCTAATTCCCGTTACGCTACTTCGGTCAATCTTCGCGATTTATTCAGAGCAATGCATATTATACTGATAACTGGCAGCGTTGGGGCTGTAACTGGGCGCATAAATTGTCAAACAGCGTATGAGCTTCTCGTTTTCATAACTAATGCCTTGCCTGTGCATTGACAGCTTTTGCTGACTATTTGTAGTTACTGGGAATATCTAGCCTTAGAAACAGCAAGTGCGTTGGCAAAACGTGAGAAAACTGAAACCTTCGCAGTCAAGCTTTCTGTTCAAACGTAGTCTTGGTTACCACTGCTATTTATATACATTTACAATACTGAAAGCTTTCGTGGATGTTCTGTGGCTGCATTAACCTTGAAGATCTATACACTGTAAGTGCACGGAAACAAGAGTTACCTCGCGTTATCATATAAACACATTTATTTTTTGTCGCTCTCATACCCTTAATTTTTCATTATTATTCTGAGAAAGTAGTGAACAGTTTCCGGTGTTTTCACGTGTTTCATTCCAAACGAGTGTAACATCGTTCGTCAAAGTCACTCTCCTCCCTTCTCGCTTTAGTGAGAAATTATCTGTCACCTCGCATCTCTTTTTCGGCGAATGGGCCAGGCACTTTCCGAGTCTTGCGCAAGAAACGGCATATCGTTTCATATTGCGGTGTCGTTACCGATATCTACAGCGTAGTTCCTCTTCCTCCTATATTTAGGAAGTGAGGTGGTAGCTAGCACTGAAGCCTCGGTAAAAAAAAAAAATATATGTATATTGGCTATACATTGACGTGGGCCACCCGTACGCATTGTGTGGTTAAATGTACTCTGATAGTAACTATACCGTTCCACTTGATCACACTGTTCCGTTAGGTTTCGTTTCAGTGCTGCTGATTGGCACGCCACACTAAATAGCCTACTTCTTTACTTCAAAAGGCGCGATTGATTCAGCTTTAAGGTATCCCTCAGGAACGGTACTAAGATTCTGGTTTAAATACAAATCACTTTAGACCACCTGAGGTTTCCTAACGTTGACATATTGAAACATTTCAATGCGGCGCCCGTGCAAGAGAATCGAGCCAGAATCCGAGTCTTAACAGCGCTACGCAATAGCTGGACTATAGTACACATCAGTCCATAATAGCTACCCTATGGGTCTGAGTCAGTCAGGAACTTGCAACAGGGAGCGAATGTTTTTTTAGCTTCTGATGTTACCGTCTAAGACTTGTCGCTTTCGAATATAATGTTGTAATGCATGTAGTATTTGCAGCACTTAAAAAAATGTGCACGCAAAACGTTAAACTGGTTAGGCAACGAGTCATCTCTTGCAGCAACCATGATGAGATTGCCATCACGCCATTGAAGTCGGTCATTATGGTTGCAGTTAATATCAATGTCGTCATAATTCTGCAGTATTGCTGTTATTAGGGTAGGGTGGGGTAAAATGCACGAGACACGGGGCCAAACTAACAATTTTTATTTTTCCGGCCTTTGTAGCTAATATAAAAAGCACTTTTCTTCGTTTCTTTTTTCTAACGATAAGTGCTAGTCCTCGTCTGCCTTTTCGTAAGTAAAAAGTATTGTTTGATCTCACAGTGCGCACGGTAAAAATTACGCAGCTGGTATCAGTATGTTCGTGACCCATCAAAAAGTGGCGAAATTCTGCTCGACCAAATTTTCGTGTTCATGAATGAAGCTACTCCTGTGTCAGTACAGCTATGAACCTATTTGGTTACTTTTGACTACGATCTATACATAACACCAACAGTTTAGTTCGTTTGGTGCCAGGGGACAAAGCAGATATATATTTTTAAATTCTGGCCCGTTGGTGGGGTCAAAACGTGACAAAATGGCATCCGATTGCCATAGAGAATGTCCTAATAAATTAACCGCCAAGTTATACTCAATATATATTATATTTCTTTGTTTAGAAGAGCTTTGACATCACTTAGAATATCATTATAGCTTCCTGCGAAAAAAGTGATATGAAAAAGCACTGACCGCCGTTCAAGACATACCTTCCTCCATTCGCGCTGCATCGAGGGTTTTCCGTGTTTCCAAAGATGCTCCCACAAGACGTGCAAAAAATGGCATTATTTCCAATTAGAGTCGTTCACAAACACGTCTTGTGATGGGTTCTGCCGACGTTTCTCCAAACACAAAGAAAACAAGTGCTGTAAAATCTGAATCTAGCACTGTTTTAAATTCATTGGCTTTCAGCTTCGTCCCCCCGGTGGACGAAGCTGAACAACATGACAGTATTTATGCTGCACAATCCTTGTAACCAAAGAAAATGTTCTGCATCGATGTTCAAAGGTAAGGAGTGAAAAAAAAATGAATATTCACTACTTTAAAATCTTTGTACCGTTTTATCCCATCCTGCCCGGTCAGCCTTCAATTCCGTTAGTTCTGGCGACTCGAAAGCCTTTCTTGCACAACACTCTGTTAGACTTTGCCTTCCTGGATTAGTCGCAACACCACGCTTGCTACTTTCCACGAAAACAGAGATCCTCGCTTCACTTGTCTGACAGTTTTCAATATATCTCGCGTTCATGAGGCCGAAAAAAAAACAACAACTAGCAAATGAAGCGGGTTTTGGCTGTCAAGAATCAGCGCTGTGGTCTTTAGTGTCTGTGATATGCTGCTTTAGGAGCACCTAAAACACAACTTATCTTCAGCCGAGCACGTTTTATTATTTTTATATTTCGTTATCTTACGGTAAGCAACATTTATCGTGGGAAATACGAGAGATGCAGAGGGTAAAAAAAATGTCCCGCCAAAGTTATATTTGCTCCGTTCACCTCCTCCCCAAAGCGACATTTTCGTCTTCTGGCGTTCCTATGCGGCATGTTCGTAACTTTGTGATCATATAGCACGGAAGCAATTTTTTTTCTATTTGAAAGGTCTTCTCGTATATGTTGTACTTTACATTACACGTTCATTTCACTTGTACCACAAATCTGAACGAAAAGTGCTGCTTCGAGTGAAATGTGTGCGGAACTATCAAAAATATATATCACTTTTATGACCCCCTTTTCAGTGCGCTCTCATGATCTGTGACGTCGTTTGTGTGGTTTTATGTTAGCCACAAGTGAATGTACGACATTGGTGACTTGGTGAACTTTCGCGGCTAGCTTCGGTTGTCTTTCGTTTCAATTTTCACCGAGAGGTGATAAATCGCAACCGCCTGAAGTCCTAGCGATGGCAAAGGCTGCCGCGTTATCAATTTTTCGTTCTTTTATGTCTTTCTCACATACAATACCATTACGGGAATGCCCCATAGATAACGTTAGCAATATTGGGAATCTCTGGAAACGGCGCAGGTTTCCTTCTCAGACGCCGATAGATTGATTCCCGCTGGAGCGCTGGCGTTCCCGTGAAAGGATAAAATGCAGCCAAGAGTAACGGAAAAAGGGTGTCCGAGATTTCAATAAATAATGAATGGGCTTTCGTGAAAGCCAGCCGAAAGCAGTGAATATAGAGCAAAGTTGTGTCACAGTGGTGGAAGTGCCATGGGTGAAGATTTCCAGTTTCATCGGTGAAGAAGGTGTACTGAGATAGCAATACTTATTTTGCCCTTCACCGTGACCTCCTTTACGTCGAACACGATGTTATCTTAACTGCGGTACACATGAATCAGACCACGTACTATCTTCAAAGAAAAATCTCTTTCAACAATGACCGTACGCGAGTGAGACTTGCAAAAGCAATGCGTGCAACATCCACGTCTGTGGATATAAAGTTGCGGCGTTGTTGCGTTGTAGGCATAATGAACAGCTTCACGTGATCGCACCAATTACCCTTTCTTTCGCTCCTTTTTTTTGTTTCATCGGTTGGATTCTTTCTCCTGCGTAGGACAGTAAACCGGACACTTGAATGTTTGACTTCCCGGTCTTTCCCTTTCCCTTCTTCTTCCTATTATGCTACCGCAGTTATGGCTACAAAAATAACTAGACGTGAATCCGGCACTAGTGTCCGTAAAGTGACAAATATGGCGGGTAATACGACATGAGACTAATTAATAATAGTAAAACTAAGTGAACAAAGGTTTTCAGTACATTATTTTTTCGCCCTGCCGCTTGTTGAAGTCACCATCACCAGTTGCTTATCATGTTTTTTTTTTTTGGAGAGGGGAGGGCAGCTTGTTTTCTTTTCCCACCATATATTGTTATTGTAGTGATCGTGTTGTCCACCAATTCGTGTTTGTCGTTCACTAATAGTGTGGTAGGTCGATGACTAAATAGTTGAGTGCAAAGACGTGCGCAGGTATCTCCAGCAAGGGGGCCGAATGTTTATCACAGCGCCCTCCTGTCCTAATAATTCAATATAAGGAATAAGTTTTGCACCCCCCCCCCCCCGTTTTGGTGACTGGGGGGTTACCCCTCTTCACCCGCCACCATGTGCAAGCCTTTAGTTCAGTCTTCAAGTCAAGCATGCACTCTTAAGTCCTGGTTAAGGCACGCCCTGTGGTGGTAACCAACAAGTAATACTAATCATGTGCTGGCAAACGTGCTGTCAACCCGATGGAGGCAATGTTAAAAAGTAAGCATGTGTTTTCGTCGTAGTTGGCATATATATTCGCTGTATACAAAACAGTTAAGTAACTTTTTAAATTATTATTAAAACATTGTCAAAATTGGTAAAATTAATTTGGTTTCCTCTTTTTTTGGGGGGGCACCTGTTGTGATGAGTATTCTATGTTTGGTCGAACCTGGCAACACTGAAGTGTACGTACGTGCACAGTATACTTACATTAGGTCATTGGGCTTCGACGACCACATGTCTTGGAATATTTATTATTTATAACAAGGCATTGTCTTACAGCAGTAACCTTTCTTCTGTACCCTCGGGTCCGTTACGCTGCTAAGAATTCGTAAGTGTGATATATTATAACCCCCAATCCTACTCTTTTTTTTCAAGTGACAGTTTCGTGGAGTCCAGAAAACAAACATTGTTCTCTGGTAATGCAGAATCAAGGGCAGCGTATAAACAATGTGACAGGTGCCCTTGAAGCACCGGAAAGTACAAGCATTCGATACGATACCCAGGGCTGTCTTCACATATTTGTGCAGCGAAACGCGAGCTCCTCCTCGGCATCATTCCCGTGAGTCGTTTGGAACTTGGTTCACGTTGCCTGCAAAGCTGATTAAGCGGATATCTTATCAACCACGGCTTGTCAATCTGAAGTCAAGAGTTCGATTCCCACCATCGGTCCTGGCGTTTTGATAGAGACGATATGCAGAAAGACCAGTGTTGTTGAATTCGGGCAATGCGTAGACACCGTCTTGCACAGTTTTGCAACAAACCGAAGTGCTAAGTGAAAGTCACATTGGTTGCAAAGCAGCCTTCTAGCTTCCACGCAGATGCAAATGGCTGTGTTTATTGAAGGGAAAGTCATAGATGTATCACCAAATGTTGGACGTTCAATGTTGGTGTCGGCGGCATCCCGCGGCGTTGGCGTCAACACAAACAATGAAAAATTGATTGTGTGATGAGGTCACCACTTGGCATAATCATGACGTCACTATATTTCTCACAACTTGATGTCACATGATGAAGTCCGTCGTCGCTCGGTCAAAGCAGGACGATCCCAGAGGCAGTGCCAAACCACTCTAGGCCCAGAAAGCTTTCGTAAGGCAGCTAAGGAGTCGACTGAGACATCGACTGAGAAGAAGAAAAAAAAAATTGCCCGCAGCTTCCCTCGGGGGAACACTGAGGAGGATGCGGAGCATATAATTGGTTAACGGGGTGTTAAAGTGCGACTTACTTGGGTCGATGGCTAAATTGGTTAACGTGGTTGTGAAATGGGGTGTTAAATTGCGACTTACTTGGGGCGATGGCTAAATTGGTTAACGTGGTTGTAGGAGGGGGTGTTAAATGAGTGAACACGTACACACGTATGCGAAAGGGCGGCGCTGGTCGAAGGGACGTCGATCATTGTGTTTGTGGATTCGTTGGAATTCATTTCACCGCGACCTTCGACATCGACGCGCCGTACAAACCAACCGACGAGCGGTAACTGAGCGAGCGAGCGCCGACCTTGAGTATATATACAGCGCGACGGCGCATGCACTGTCAGCTGTTGAATGTTCTCGAAGCGCGACGGCGCATGCGCGTCCACTGGAGAATCAGGAGAATTGTAAAATGTTCTCGAAGGGGAGAAGCGTGCGCGGCACAGATGGTGGGTGACGGTGCATGCGCGCGTCAGCTGTCGAATGTTCGAGAAGGGGGAGAAGCGCAACGGCGCATGCGCGCGCGTCAGCTGCCGATGTTCTCGAAGCGTGACGGCGCATGCGCGCTACATTATACAGCTAGCGAATGTTCGTGAAGAGGAGAAGCGCACGCGGTGTGTAGAGGAGGAAGGGTGCACAGATGGTGGAGGAGTGAACCGCGCGTGGTGTGTAGAGGAGGAAGGGATGCACGGATGGTGGAAGAAGGAGGAGGAAGCTTGCGGACGGCGCCGCACTACAAGCCTCGAGTATTAGATGCTCCGCATCTAAAAAACGATGGCTCTTGCAATGGAGTCACCCCAGGCGAACACATAAAGGATCCTGGGAATCTTTCTTGCACGATTTGTTAAGAAAGTGCCATTTTCGTCGTGTGACCAAGTCGTCAAATTTCTACAGCCAGCACAGCAGCATAATACCTGTTTGGGTTGAACGTCCTAAAACCACCACATGAGTCTGACAAACGCCGTAGCGGAGGGCTCCGGAAATTTCTACTACCTACAACTCTTTAACCTCCACCTAAATCTTAGCACACAATTTTCGAGCATTTTCGCCTCCATCGAAAATGCGGCCATGGTGGCCGCATTTTCGATGGAGGCGAAAATGCGGCCACCATGGTCGGGATTTGATTCCGCGGCCTGCGGGTTGGGAGCAGAGTGCCCTAGCCACTAGACCACCATGGCGGCAAGCATTGCAGCATAGTAGCAGTATTTGAAGCCGGAACATTATAAATAACTTTCACCAACCAACCAGCCCTCCTACTAGTACTCCTAAATTGGTTAACAACCTTGCCTTTCCGATAACGAACCCCAGCTAGGCAAAATTTCCGGAGCCCTCCACTATGGCATATCTCATAATCATATGGTGCTTTTGCGACGTTAAACTCAACATATTAGTATTTTTCTCTGCCTACACTTTCTTTCCTGCCGCTTCCTTCCTTCATCTCGCGCTTTGTACACTTTTTTCTTTTTCTTTCTTGCTGAAAAAATTTGCTCCTAACGACATTCATTTCGCGCTAGTCCTCGCAGGTTTCAATTTTACCGTGATATCTAGGTTTGTTGTGCTCGGACTCTAAGAATTGAATAGAAGGAAATATTTAAAGTGAAAAGAGACAGTTTCACGCTCAACCTTGTACTGTAAACAAACTGCCAGATAAAGGCGGCGCACGTCAGAGACAGACGGCTGACCTTCGCTGCAAACCGAGGCACCCCGATTCGGGGGCAGGCTTTACAGCACGCCGCACGATAGCTCAAGGTCGTCAGTTTGAGCCAAAAACGGCATCAAATCCTTTTCACTCTTTTCTCGTCTCTTGCTTTGAGCGGTGCGATTCGCGAGGTGGTTTATGGCAACCCAGGGAGTTGGTACGCGTTGTCTTCGTGCGTTGTAGTGCTGCAGCAGTGAGCGACCCGACAACTGTTATGAATCACCACTGCAGATTTGACGTAATAGTTATCCTGTATGGAAAAATAGATTACCTGGTCGAAAACTGTTGTTCGTCATGACGAGTACGAAGATATAAAGGAAAGATAGTAAAATTAGAAAGAACAAAAAGTACCAGGCAGCTTCGCACTAGTAAAGCCAAGTTTGAAGGCAGTGCGGAGCTGGGCAGCCTTCATTTTTTTCCCTTTGGAGTTGCCTTCTTCCTCCTTGTCTTCCTGTTCCCTGTTTTTGTTTCTTTCTGTATTTTTTGTTCTTCAGTTAATTTCTTCCCCTCTCTTTCTTTTTTCTCCTTCATGCTTTTTCTATTTTTATTCTAACCCCCATGCACTCATGTACATGTTCCTCGGTTGTGTCTTTATTTTTATTGGATGCGAAGCAGCCTTTTCACTCATGTTTGTGACGCTGTACGTACGTGCATCCGTACGAACTCGCCACAACGCGTTCCTCTCGCCGCAGGTGTCGGAGCGGTGTCAAGTAGGTCACGCCACTGCGGCGCGTTGACGCCACGCTCCCCTCGCACGCTTCCCTCGCAGGTGTGCGCTGACGTCACTCTCTCCCTCACCCTCAGCACGGTCGCTGGAGCGCCCGCAGCTGCCGGCTCCTCCACCTGCTCGCAACATACTTCTCTCTCGCTTCACCCTTTCTGCCACCCACAAGCTCGACCACACGTCGAGCGGAAACACTCTTCTGGCTATAGTTTACTCGCGATGAAACTTACATGAAACCCAACCCGCTTCCCATATCAATGCGTTTCAAACAAACGTTTACTCTAGTAAACGCTAAACCAAATTTCGGTTCAAACCGTTTCTGCAGCGCCCGCGTCGACGCCCATTTCAACCAGATCGACGCTGTGCGCACCACTGCTGCTTTGCATCCCATCAGGATTCTCTTCGTGGAGATGGTCCATAATTTTTCCCTACCTGCTCAAGCATGCATTCGCACAAACTAGCCCAGCTTTTCGTTCTCGTAAACAAGAGGAAGAAGACTTTTTTATACGCGAGTGAGCGTTCAGTATGCTACAGATGACTTTGCTATTCGTAATTTTGCCTGCGTTAAGCCAAACTTACGTGTATTTCTTGTCTCTGTGTCGTCGTTTTGTTCTCGCGCTATAACTATCGTCATGCCATACCAACTAGCCCAAGCTGCCACACTTCTAAGTTAAGCCAGCATACGATGATAGCATGCAACTGCCCGGGCCTCTAAAATATCCCGCATTTAAAATTGTGACAGAAATCAACCAGAAAATATTGTTATTGTCGACATGACTCGCATAACGGTGACACTGTGTCGCTCCGTCAGCTTTGTATAAATACGCACTTATCGAGTCACCGCGCTGGCTTGTTCGAAGGAAATACTTGTGGAAACCAACAAGTGCTGTAGAAAATGCGTCATGCGTCTAAACGCACTTGAACGCGGGACTTATCTACTGCATTCGCCTGATGCTTATGGTGCTCGACTGCTAATCCGAAGTTGCCGAGATCAAATACTGACAGAAGAGGCCGAATTTCGATGTAGGTGATGATTTAGGGGCCCATGCAAAAGCCAGGAAATTGTGACTGCATTGCGTGACAAAGTAACGAAGGAAAGGATCGAGGGGAGCGCAATTAATTTAGGTTCACGTTAAAGAACCCGGTCTAGTCATAATTTCCGGAGCCCTGCGCCACAGCACCTTTTAATTATATTGTTGTTTTAAGATGTAATCGCCAACAATTGCTGTTTAAAAGGGAATTATTTAAAAGGGCCTGTTGTATGATTAGATATGTCCCCGCCTTATTACCAATGCTATTTTGTCTATGAGCTATTCCGTTTATAACATTTACACAATTTAGCGGGACGGCTCAGTGCTCTCCCATAGTTGAGTACGAACTACTTGAAATTGTTGAACATTTTTTCTAAACACACAAGCTATATGCCTCTGGCATAGGGGTTATTGCATCCGGTTTGTGTTTTGAAGACCCATACCCTAAATCACTTCATCGGTACATTTCGGGCAATATTATTTTGGTGCATGTTTAACTGGCGTACAGTCATCAGCATGCTTAAAACGAATGCTCTTACATGTGAGCTGGACTACTTTGACTGATGCCAGCCGCGAAGTACTGGGCGCTGTGGGCAGACAATAGTGAGCAATAGCTAATCGGTTCAGTGCCCAGCATTCCAGTGGAGGAGTGGAGAAGGCGCGCAATACAAATTCAATAATAATAGTCGATCATTGCTGCGCTTCTTTCAACGAAGTTACAGCGAAGCCCATTGCGGCGCCACGTTCTGAACAAGGTTGAAGTTACTGCCAATCGAGCAGAGGCTTCTTTAAAAAATGCTCGCACGCTTTGACGAGGAGACGGAATGATTGATCGATTGATATGTGGCGTACAAAGTAGCGAAACCATCATAATATTATGTGTTACACCGTAGTGGAAGACTCCGGAAACTTCGACCCCTTGTGGTTGCTTAGCCTGCACCAAAATGTGAGCGCCTGGTTCTACAGCATTTTCGCCTCCATCAAAAATGCAGCCGCCGCAGCCGGGATTCGACCACGCAGCCTGTGGGTCTGCAGCTGAGTACTTAACCACTAGACCACCGTGGCGGGACCGGCGCCGTACAGTTGAATACGCTTCTAACATCCAAAGCAGTCGTCATGACCCTGGCGATAAAGAAGAACGGGAACTGCAATGTAGGCACGTCATTGGCAATGCGAATGCCCAGATGGGGTCCTTTTTGAAGTGCAGATGTCGAGAAGTTGCGATGCACCGTTGTCCAAGAGAAGCCTGTTGACGATTTTACTGTAGATGTGCCCCCTGAGCTTATGTTTCTCGTGCTTGCGCGTCAGCATACCTCTGTGTGTGTGTGTGTGTGTGTGTGTGTGTGTGTGTGTGTGTGTGTGTGTGCGTGTGCGTGTGTGTGTGCGTGTGTGTGTGTGTGTGTGTGTGTGTGTGTGTGTGTGTGTGTGTCGTTACTTTCGTTGGTTGGTGTTAAGTACTTCTTCATTAGATGGCATCATTCAAACACACGCGTGCTTAGGTTTGCGTATCTCGTTTGCCCATCTAAAGCTCCTCACGGTAGGTAATTTGCACTATTTTTATATAGTACGCAACACAATGAGCATATTGTCACGGGGTCGTGACGTGGCCGAAGACAGGAGACTTCGTGTTGGGATTTAACTGTTTATTTGGGCGAACCTGTGCCCGGTAAACGGAAAGTCCAATTACAGCAGCAGTCTCGCACAGATAGCAGTCTCGGACTGATAGCGGCGAATGGAGCGTCGGCCTTCGATCAACAACTGACAAGCGGCGAAGCGCGTCGGCATTTATACTCTTGCCGTCGAATGTTCTAGCGTTATCGCTGGCGGTGGCGTAGCTTCCAGAACAATCTGTACCGTTCGCACAGTGGGCGTGATCTTATCGAAATGATCTACTACAGTCCGGAAGCTTCTCGAAAACTGCAGGCGCGGTTTGTGATGTTTTGGGACGATAACAAAAACTTGGGAAATGGAACGTGGCAATATTTGGAGCACATAAAGCACGGGGTAGACAAAATACAAACTTAAGCCGCCGAGACAAGCTTAGGACAGATGGAATGTAATTGCATAAAAAAACTAAAGTATGAAGCCTATATTCGGCGATATAATATTCTTGATGGACTCTATAGGTTGGTCAATAACCTAATAAAAATTACGGTTTTATTTATCTACAGAATAAAATGCTCTATAGGACACAACCAGTATAAGTAATGCATCTAGCGTCAGCAGATCATTTTGATAGGTGTAATTTATTCACGCGTATCTAAGGGCATAAACACGAGCTCAAGCTAAGTGTTTGCAATTCACATCAAACTTGAGGTTAGGGTTGCGGAGTCTTTTAACCAAATTTCGAGAAATGAATGCTTAGTTTCTCAATGAATAGAAAAAAGCCCCGGCAAGTGAAGTTCAATTTCTGAACGCTCACAAGCGGAAAACTTCTTTATTCAAGATCGTCCGGAGTTTTGTCTTCGCGGTTTTTTTTTCAAATGCTTTAACGAAAAAAAAGTAGCGACAATTTAGCCCAGTCTCTGTTTACACTGTCATGCATAACGTATGTTTTAAACTAATAAAATATTCTGTACATGGTACGGTTCCGAGACCACCGACCACCATGGCGAGCTGAATAGTTTGCATTTGAAAGCTCTGCTAGCCCTTACTTAGCAGGGGTTCCTTTGAACCACTCGACAGGAAACAATATGGGGGTGGGCTTTTTTATTCTCCTGTTTTTCACCATTCGAAGCACAAGCGAAAATTGTACGGCGCAAAAGGGGTGCAACCATTAATAGGAGAAGTAACTGCGGGGGAAAAAATAGAAACTTCAGTGATGTACATAAAAGGAAACCGAGAAACAGGTAAGCTAACTTTAGTGTTGCGCAGGAATACGATATTTAGTTCGTACGTGTGGTCTTACTGAACGTTTCGAGACACTCAAGCTTTCGGATGATTTCGGTACGAGCGCGCCACATCCAACGGTGTCTGTTGAACGCGAATTATTTAAGCGTTGTCTTTACACTCGGAATTTCGCGCGTTTATTTCTGCTCAGGTAAGCCTGGTATGCGCTATATACAAGAGCTGTTACACGTGGCGGGCTGTTAAGCATAGCAAGGTGCTTGCCCGAAACTAGGCTTAGATGTTAAGTTCCCTAAAAAAAAAAAAAAAAGCTCTGAACGCCAAAACTGCCGCCATTTATAACCGCGCCACAAAGTGGCGTTAAATACACGGGCTTCGGAGCAAGCATTTGGCCGCGTTAGAAAAAAAAAATGAAACAGATAGGAAATAAATGAGCTTAAATATTGTGATTGAAGTATGCTTAGAGATTACTAAATAGGAACAATGACTTGGTTTAGATTGAAAAACTGCACTCTCATAACTCTAATGTCATATGTCTCGCTATCATGAGTTCGTTATTACCGTTTTCATTTTATTGAAAGATTCATTTTTTTCTACTTTCGTGCCAAAATCTCCATGCGTAACGGAGAAAATTTTCAAAATGTATTTTTCCCCATTTTCGTGATATTCGCTTAATTAAAAATTTTAAAAAGTTCTCATGCAAAGACTTCGACACTCACAGATGACAATGGACTTCATTTTCATTGATTAGAAGTTACGTGTTAGAAGTTACGTTAGAAGTTGGTTTAGATTGGCAAACGGCACTCTCATAACTCTAATGCCGTATGTTTCGCTATCATAGGTTCTTTATTAGCATTTTAATTCTATCAGAGGTTTAATTTGTTTTTTAATTTCGCGCCGAAATCGCCACGCGTGACGCAGATGCCTTCAAAATTTATGACGTCATAGTGTTTAGTGCGGGAATCTCAAGGTGGTGTCTCCACGCACATTTTATTTTCTAGTGTGTTTTCGCTTACCAAGGGTGGTGTCACGGTAAGAGTGATATTTTTATGGATTGTGAAATTGTATAATAATAATATGCAAAAATTTGTCTGGCTCTTCGGCATACCTTTAAAGTATATGTGTTTAGAAGAAAAGGGAAACGTTTTAAAAAAGGCACTTGGCTCTACTATAGGAAAGAAGTAAGCTGTCCTTTGAAGAAGGTTACGGCTCCTTTGAAGCATATATGGCGATAAAATAATAATTTCGACAAGTGCGTCATGGTATATTTTTGCCCAAATTACTCAAAAATTTCCGTCTGAGAAAGAGACAAACCTTATAATCTGGTTTAAAACCAGAGTCTCTGTTATGTCGTTTGCGCTTAAAAAAAACAGATTTTTTTATTGTTCAGAAATTAGGGTGCTTACTTCCTGATCTTAACAGATTCTAAGGGCGGAAATTAGGCATTAGGCCCCGCACTCACGAGAATTTTCGGCCTTAAGCCTTCGTTCGCACTTCCCTCTGACTGCCTCTACTGATATTAATGCACAACGCCTCGTTCAGGTGGAGTGAGCAAAAAGCCCCGAAGCCCGTGCATCATGACATGATGCACTGCCACCATTACTACTACTGTCGCTACTACTACTATTAATATAGTGCTCGCCATCACCGTTGTCATCTTGTTGAAGTGGCCCATCTCAGCTGGTGCGCAAAAACATACACTCTGCCACCTTCCGCCGTGAAAGAACATCGCTTCAATGTTTTTTTTTCAGCTTCATTTGCAGCCTTATTTTTCAATAAAACATGACCGAGGCCCCGCCAAAGGTATGTCACATTATTCACCAGACATCCGCAAAATGAAGAAGGCGTGTTCTATAGCATGTCATCGCTGCTCCTGACTAAGGGTCACTAAATCTTAAAAAAAAAACAAACTATGAGACCATTGCCTTCGTGTACGTTTTAAAACAATGTGAGACCGATGAGCACTGGTACGAGTTAAGGAGAATCATGGCTGCATCAACAAAGCCACACCTCCGCAGTAACACACTCGATACCACAATCGTTCCTGAGCGGCACCTAAACGAAGTAGTATTTCTCGCCGGCTGCACGGAGTTGACGTCTTCACGAAGCTTGTAGGATCTCTGGGAGCCCTAGAGAAAGACCCGGTCGCACGTTCCAGCGCACTTTTTTGCATAAAAAAAGCGAAACGCGTTCCTTCCGGTCGTTGCTAGGCGACCGTTGGGGGCATTGTGAGTGCCGCTGCGCAGGCCCTTCCCGGGTTGTGCTGCTGACTTTCGTCTTCTCGCCTGGTGACTGTATGAAGCTGCTCTGCTGCTTCCGGTCGTTGCTTCCACTGATGAGATAAGACGATGCTGTCATAGTAGAAAGGTGTCCCGCGGGTGCAGCTGGCACGAGGACCGAAAAGCTGGTTAATCGCGTTAGATGTATCGCCAGGGATTTCCTCACACCGCCATGTTTCGAACGTATGCGTTGGTTGTTTTCCTTGATTTGCTTTGGGCTCTTTAGATGGTTCGAAGCAATAATGTGAAAGTGCGTGTTGACGGTCTGCTTAGAACGTAGTGTCAGAACTGACGAACGGTGGAATGATAACTGTTTGTACATTTTAAACGTAGTGATCTTGCATGTAGAACACGGACAATTTTGGAGAATAGGGTAAATATATTTGCTTACAAATGAACGTAGAAGACGTTTAGAGGCATGACATCATTTTTTTACCTGAATTATTGTTTATAGGTAGACAGTTGCCATTTTCGACCGTATACTAGCTTAATGAAAAAAAAGCAATAAAGAAAACCTTAAGGCCTATTCGCGGTGTCGGTCATCTTGGCTATAAAATCAAATTCTTCAGCCAGATCTTCATTCATTCATTCAATCATTCATTCATTCATTCTTCATATCAAAGGTAAAAGTTGACGACAAAAGCGGATGCATGCATTCTACCTTTTATGTTTTTTCCCCCTGAAGAACAAAGTATTGTAGAGAAAATTGTCTGAGAAAAGCTCCATCATCACTTGGAACCTTCACCGAAAACGCTTACAACTGCGGGTTTTCCTGATTGATCTGGAGTATTATTTCTTTGGCGATCACCATCATTAGTAAACACCAGTTCCGAGTTTACCTTCTAATAACGCGAAATTCTCCCGCTGTTCACCGCACTGGTTCAAGGTTTGTCTCACAACTGCCGTTATAAAACTTTGTTGATTTCTAAAAGGAATCTACTTAAGAAGCTAGGTAGCTACAGACGCCAGGAGAACGCCATAAAAATCTATAAAATTTGGAGTCGTGAATCAAATTTAGACCGCACTCGTGTATGATGGAATCTCGCCTATTCGATTGCCGAGAAAGTTCCGAGAACTGCGAAAAAAAAATTGAAAACTCAATTTTGACTTCCTGGTTCCAATAAAATATTAAGGCAGTCCTGAACTTCGGGAATCATTGCAGTGGCCTTACACCACTTGATTGACGAAGCACAGTCCACACCTGCGGGTAGAAGTCTCGTTCAAACTTCTATCAAACTTTTATGCGGTACTTTTTTAAAAGAAAGTTGAAATCTACGTCACTTTTTTTTACAGCAAACGCAAATAAGAGGGCGAAAAAAAAGGAAGAGAGAGCTCGAGAAAAACGAAGATGCACAGATAGACTATGACGTTAACCATGTAGACCAAGCATAGTGTTACGAACGAAAAGCTCTGAGGCTGTGCTTATGGGAGCACTCTTAGGTCAGTGTATACACACTTACGAAGTCTGTCATGTCTGTTAGGTTTCGCTTCAACAACGTACACATTAGTTTCGCCCCCACGAATGACGATACATGAAAAAATTGCGAAATTATCGAAAAAAAAAAAAGCTGATTATACGTTCACGCTCTCATGAGTTTACTCGATGGATTTACTAAGACTGAACGAGCCGGGGTCAGTACGATTTTGTAAGCTTCAGCACAGGTGAGACCGATTCAAGAAAATTTGGGGGAGTCTGAGTACGCATTCGATGAGTGACTCTGAGTGAGCTGCATCTTTTTTTTTTGCCTGCCAGCGTTTTTGAGCAATTCAAGATCTTACAATTCGAAATAAGATTTTACGATGACTTCTGCACACAGTCATATGCGTACCACAAAATCGTTGTAGTGGAAATACCCATGGGTGAGGCTTTTTCAGCGTTAGTCAAAAAGAATGAGAGAGACCTTATAAGACATTCTCTTTACAAATAATACGTAAGAGGACCTATGTAAAAAGAATACTTAAGCGTTTGATTTTCTTAATTAGACACAACCTTAATCGAACCCCACAGACAATGAAACCAAGCAAGGTATAGGGGTATAGGGGAATATACCAAGCAAGGTATATTCGTGGTTTTAGCTGCTTAGTAGTAATTATAATATAAATATAAATAAACTAGAGAGGACGAGAAGACGACTTGTCACCGGGAGAAGGAGAGAGGGAATCGAACCTGCCACCTTCGGATAGCACGCCCGTTGCTCTGATTGTTGAGTTATGGCGGCGTTCTCTCCCCCCTCCCCCCCTCGTTCACTTTACAAGGTATTTCTGTGCATGCAAATCTAGGAGTGTTAGTCAACGCCACCTGTGGCCATGATGGCGAGTGTGGAACGCTTCATTTTTTTCGCCGTCACGCAGGCGTCGCGTAGAGGTTCTAGTTAGTGAGAACTTGATTTTCTCTCGTCAAGAGTGCCAGGTTCATTACTCGGAGCTGCAGTGGCCGTGAGTCGAGAGGTAAGGAATTTCTTCGAGCGTACGACCGTATCCAACGAAAAGCCAACAGGAACGCATATTTGAGGAAAGCGAAAAATAGGTGCTCGAAAGAGTTGAAAATATTAGAAAGTACGTGCCCTGGCAGTTACAGGCATGCGCCAGTTCCGATTCTTTTTTCCCTTTTATTTCTCTTTGGGCCACACGTTTGCCCCAAGGATTGAAGAAAAGCGTGGTAGGAACTTATTATCTATCGCCAAGAGTTCCAGGTTCATTACACGCAGGTTACAAGGAAAAGAGCCGGAGCCTTTGAAGCCTTTGCGGGCCCTCAGCCCGCATTCGAGATTGAGGAGCAAATATGCTAACATAGATAGGAAGTCTCCATATAAAAAAAAAAAGTTTCTGTGACTGCTCGGTTCCTTTTTGAGGGCAGCCGGGGGGAGTCTTCTTCGCTTCTTTTTGAATAATAGAAATGCTCACTTCATCAGCACGTTCTGATTCTTTGCCACTTTAGTTTAAGGGACGGGAAATATGTTGGCCTCTTTCGTAACGAATAATCTAATGAAATTTCAATGACATTCAGGATACCGCTGCACTTATGTTTCAGTATGGTGCGAAGTTTGAGATGACATCCCGCGACTTTTCCTTCTGCCTGAGACACTCAATATTATGTTCTTTTATGAAATTTATGAGCTAGAACTCGTCAGGTAGGTGATTTGGGGCAGGAGTAAGTAGCGATTATTTCGCGAATCGGAAGGGTATGCAAAAAAGACCGCTTATAGCATGCTTGCATGCGCTGTACTCAAAAGCGCGCCGAATATTTTTTGATAAATTTTCAATTCATTGAATTGATTAATGCTTCTTACTTATGAATTCAAGCAGGTATTTTTCGCCGCAGTGTACGTTTTTGGCTGCGGAGAGCAAACGAAAGAATTAAGGGACATGAAAAGGCCCGCACTGCTATGTCGATTTGGTATAAGAGATGACAAATTGTCGTGTAGGCTGGTGAAAAACTTTAAACCTTCTTTTATCATTTGTAGACGTATTGGTTGTCGTCAGAAAGCAGTGGTGGCGATGCAGTTGCATGCTTTTTTTAAGAAGGTCGCTTACTGTAGCTGTAACTGAAAAAAAAAAGGAATTAACGAACCTCTACCTAAATAACGCTGCTTGTGACCATAACTTGATGCCGGTGACCATGACTGTAGGACTGCTGAACAGCCGGTCGCTCAACGCGCACATGAGAGACATCAAACGTGATTCAAAGCAAACTGAAGCAGACGAGCTTTTCCTCATGGAAACATGGAACACCTAAAGGCCGACAATAAACGGCTAGGAAGCGATCATGTGTACTAAGGAACCATTTCGATGCCCTCGCTACCGACTAGGAAAACATAGTGGTGGGGGAACGTAAAAAAGGAGTTAAAGAGGGAAGTGACGCCGCAATACTGAGGAAGCGTATCATTGTCTTCGCCACCAACTCAAAATAGAAAGGGAGAAGGGACACGTATGCGCAGTGAAGAATGGCTTGTTGCAGAGGGAGGGAGTGAGTGGATGACACAGCTCCCGTCATAAGCTGCTTCGCATCTAAAAGCACAAGTTTCTAACAACCCCTCGCCTTATAATAAAGCGTTCGTTTAATTTTTTGGCCAACTTTCTTCTTTGCGCTTAAGGGTGTATATGCAAAAGCTGCATCGTAAACTTGAGGATCCACACTCTTTAAGTAGAAGCGTGCCCTTGTTTACTTTAACGAGCAACAAAGTGCACTTCAATATCTTGTACTAATCTTTGTTTCCTCGATAACATTAGGATTAATGCATTTTCTTGGTGGCCTCTGGTGTTGGAAGCTGAAATATTCTAGTCTGGGAAAAAGGGGAAAAGGCAGAAATGAAAAGGAGAGATAAATAGATAAACAAAACAGATGAATAGATAGATAGATAGATAGATAGATAGATAGATAGATAGATAGATAGATCCTATTGAAATGAGTATTTTAAGTTTAACGTCTCATTCATAGTTTAGGCATTCCAATACTTTTGAGAAAGTGACAAAGCAACCCATCACTGTGTTTTCAATTTCTTTACAACTGTGTTTTATCTTTCTGCGTTATTGATGGTAATAGGTTCAAGTTTATTTTTACATTTACATTTACAAATGCAAATCGCATTTTTGAGCCAGCACTTCAAGCCAGATTTGATGGATGGCCACGATTCTTTTATAACGTCCTCTTCCCAGGTTTGTTTGAGGGAGCAGCTGCAAAAATTGAAAGAAAATCTGCATTGACGTATTCTCAGGGCAAATATTGCTTTGTGACTTGCAAACGCCAACGAAGCTACGAAAAGGCCTCTTGGAATGGGAACGTGAAATCGCATGAAGCATGTGCTTCGTCAGCTTATTTTGTTGAGCGTCGACGTGCATGCATAATTATTATAATTAAGTATTTGCTTACTGTCCTACCAGCGATACTCTGGCTGAGAGATGTGTTTGCACGAATGCGGGGTTTCTCGACTGCGTTGTGGGGTCGAATAATAATATGGCGCCCGACAAAACTAACATCGTTTCTCAGCACAGGCAGTGACAGAAAGGCAGCAGTGCAAACAACACAATCCGTTGGCTGTCTTGAGCGACCCCCATTACGGGCTCGCAAGCATCCTCGAGCTTTGCCTCTCGTTAAGTTGCACAAGATTTCCACGCTCGAATCAATATAAAGATGGCTTTCACTGCTGACTACGTAATTTTTGGCCCTCCTACTGATGACGTGGAAATAAATCTTCCAGGCGCGACCGGGCAGAGTTATATTCATGAAACCATCGTTGACAACGTCTGACTTTTTCGTCTGAGTCATCGAGACAGACAAACGCGTTCCCTGACATTGTCCTTTAAAGCGTGCTTAACTGTTAGACTGGAATGCTACGCAACAGAGGCTGCCGAAGAAAAAACTTGCCGGTGGGGGAAATGTCTAATAGAACCGTACTTTAAGAGGAAAGGATGCCGCTGTGAAAAACCATGAGGACATAAAAAAACTTAGAATTATGTGCGCCTGGTCGCACTTACTCACGTTTGTTTTTATGAGGCATTCGCCTATAAGCAATGCAATATCGGCGAATGCGAATTCGTAATCATCACTTCTCGTTCATCCTTTTTCATATATATAATTTCAAAAGCACCGTTCAATCGCTACTCGTGTATTTCACGAATCTCTGTTTTTTTGTTTTGCTCTGTCGCATAATGTACCATCTGCAAAACTAATGCGAGCAGACAGCGTAATATGCGTCCGAATGAATCTGAACCTGAATTGGCTGCCGTGTATATATCTTTTTTTTTCTGTATTCGCATCCATTCGACTTGTGTACCTCTTTTCTTTTTGCGATGAATGCATGCTGTTCATTCGACTTCTTTTCTTTTCTTTATGCTTTTTACGATGAACTCATGCTGTCACTGAAGCAGACTCGCTGGCAAAGCCGCAAGCACCACTACAACAACGAAAAGTTTGGGCATGGGCAGCAAACTTGAGAACGCAATCCGGAATCCCGTTTCGAGACAAGACACGAAAACTGTAAACGGCAGCTTGAACGAGGCAACTTCCCAGGCCACATTTTTGGTTGTCAGGGTTGCGCAGCGCGCTCGAGCACCGGCAAGCGATCACAAGTGCAGCTCGCTCACTTTTGCCGCGATAAGCCCGCGGCGCCTGAAAACGCTTGGCTGTGCGGAAAAACCGCACACGCGGCAACCAATGACTCGCCTCAGAGACTCGCAGAGATCTCGCCCTTACGACAGCGAGTAAAGCAATGAGTGAAATACGCAAAAAAAAGACCTTACCATCGGATTTGCTCGAGAGCTCTTTCGAAGCGAGAGTGGCGCTGCGCAAATGTGGAGGGATGACGCGTCTTCCCTTTTGATAGATTTGAGTGGTTGCTCGCAAAGTGTTTTACAGTTATACTAGAGTTCCTGCTACAAGTCCTTGCAAGCACGGAATGAAGCAAATGATGGAGGAACGCGAGGAAACTAACTACAAAACCTTACGGTTGGCTACCCAACACGTGGGAGGGGAGGGCGGGGAGAGGATAATTGACGTCAACCGCCGTGGTGGAGCAGTGGTTATGGTGCTCGGCTGCTGAAGCGAAGGATGTAGGGCCGATCCCAGTCATGGTGGTTAAATTTAGATGCAGGTGAAAGTCCCGCGTGTAGTGCGACGTCAGCGCACTTTGAAGATGACCAGGGATCATATTCGCAAAAGTTACTTACGTTCGAATTAACCATCAGAGAAAATTAGCCAATTCTCATATGTGACATATCGTTAACAAAGATAGCGGACCATTGAAAGAGAACACTTACAAAAAAGAAATCTTTGTTAATTCAGCCTCAGATGGTCAAACTTTTCGGCGCCCTCTACTATGGCGTGTCTCATTTTCGTATTGTGTTTGGGAACGTGAAAATCCTGCAAATAATAATTATTAAAAAAAAGAGCTCGTTCAACGACATCTGTCAGGTATAGTGCTTAGCATCAAGCTCTTTCTGACATAGGTTTAACATATACTTCCTAACAATTATTGGCGTCATTGTGCATAACTGGCGTACCTCGTAAGTATTGCGCAAATGTTCCTCCCTATAACACAAAGTTTTACCGCAGTTAGTCGATATTCTAAGAACGCGGTTCTGAAGATTAAACAGAAGCGCTGAAGTTGGGCTTTCGCTAATGATGCTCTCGATTAAGAAGCTGAAGCTCGTAATTTCTCTTTCCCTTGCATTGTGTCATCTTCAAGAAAAACTAAAGCATGATGTTAAAAACTAAAGGATGCTGGGTATATAAAGTAAAAGGAAAATGATCTTGCTTCTTTATTGCGAAACATTGATCGTTTGCGTTGAGCGAGTGGCGTCATTCCTGAACTTTTCCACATTTAGCATAGATACGTCATGCAAATGGGAGTATATAAACGTTTTTTTTTGTACTTGTCTAAATAAAACATTCACAGAGCCTTCCACGATGACTGGGGTGATAGAGAAAGCTCTTAAGAAGTTATGCGTCATTGAAATGTCATTATTGGATTTTAGTTTGGATACCTCTCATACGCACTTGACGACTTAGGGAGATAAGGCAATATACCAATCTTTCTTTCACGCAATTAGGATTGTCACGTTCCAAAGCAAAAGATTGTCACGTTCCATGCCATAACTCGTTCGTTCAGTAGAGACCAAAAGCGTTTTATTCACTGTTAGTTGTACTGCTTGTAGTAAAGTTATAAACAAGTTTTAACATTTCGCATGACGTTAAAACTGGGAGTTCATTGAGAACGTTCTTGTCACTTAAATTTTGGTTCCGATAGTTATTTATCTTGTCTTCATCTCTTTCTTTTTCTTGTAATATTTCGCACGAATGCAGCATTGTTACGGGGAGAAATGGCGTCGTAGAGTGTATTTACAAGGTGATGCTAAACACGTAACGGCAGACATACAAGGCAGAGCCAAGTCCACGCGGATATCAGCGAACGTTGTCTTCCTCTTTGCCGTCTTCTAACTTCTAACTAACTAACTAACTAACTAACTAACTAACTAACTAACTAACTAACTAACTAACTAACTAACTAACTGACTGACTGACTGACTGACTGACTGACCGACCGACCGACCGACCGACCGACCGACCGACCGACCGACCGACCGACCGACCGACCGACCGACCGACCGACCGACCGACCGACCGACCGACCGACCGACCGACCGACCGACCGACCGACCGACCGACCGACCGACCGACCGACCGACCGACCGACCGACCGACCGACCGACCGACCGACCGACCGACCGACCGACCGACCGACCGACCGACCGACCGACCGACCGACCGACCGACCGACCGACCGACCGACCGACCGACCGACCGACCGACCGACCGACCGACCGACCGACCGACCGACCGACCGACCGACCGACCGACCGACCGACCGACCGACCGACCGACCGACCGACCGACCGACCGACCGACCGACCGACCGACCGACCGACCGACCGACCGACCGACCGACTGACTGACTGACTGACTGACTGACTGACTAATTAACTAACTAAAAAACAAATAAATAAATAAAGAACGCACAAAAAATTAACTGAATAAAGATGGTGCTAAGATTGTATCCTATTCATTCTTCATTCTTTCATGTGTCTATATATTACTGGTTTCGCCAATAAAAATTTCACTTGGCAGTTTGCACACAACCGCATCTCAGCTTCCTTCCTCCTGTCATTGTGCTGTTTTTTCGTTGTTGTTGTTTTCAAGTTTTAGGAGGTGGTGCATCAAGCGCTTAGCATGTGCATGATAACTCATCATTTGTTTGCTCATATTGACGTACGTATGCAAGGAGATAGCAGCAATGTAGATACTCGGGCTGACTGGTAAATGTGTGCGCTCTCATTATGTCCTTTCTTTCAAACGTTCTGCACCCTACGAAATGTCATTCCTTTTGTAAAAGAAATAGTTATATCTTTGTAGATGCGCCGGCTACTTATTTTGCTCCTACGTGCAGCATCTAGAGGCGTAACAAGGGAAGTCCGAAGTGACAAAAAATGCCCTATATTTCCCACGAAAATTTCATATTCCATAACACAAGTTACGACTGCACAGTGAAGCATCGATAACAAAAGTATTGAACGACCATAATATCCAGTGTGATCAACAAAGTAAATAAAAAAAATCCGTATATCTACGGAAACACGATCACAACATCCAGCACACACATACAATAACCTCGCAAAAACGGATCCCAAGGAAGCTATCTGAGAATATTGGCAGAATATATGAAAAGCTGTCTTGCGTACACACTTAAGTTTCTTTATTACCTGTCAATAATAAAGTTCTGAGGGCTCTGTTTCCTCTATTTTTTTTTATTACCGCAAATTTTTGCAAGGGCCTCTCGTTGCTGTCACTGCCACGAACAAGCCAGTAATGCGAGCGTAATGGAACGATGACGGGGCTTCGGTAGCTCGAACAAAGTTATTCCACACGACGAAATTTTCGCGCACTGCCCATATATAATTTACTTTAGCCTCAACGGTGGCCCCTTCACTTTTCGGGGTTCGCAGGGATCCTCGGAGCGTGCAGCTCAGCAGTTACGCCGAGTTTTGACGGATCCAAAACGCCTCTATTCTGTCCGTCGTTGAAGAGCAGACGGGGCGCTCTGCATCGAAAGCGAAGATCCGCGGCCATAATAAGTTTAACGCCTAATGTCCGTAATGTGCTTCCGCATCCCGATTAGAGTTCCTCGCACTTCATGGCAGTCACACAACTTTCTTCGCCACTTTTTTTTTCTGCGAAATGTGGTCAAATTTAGCCACTACGGGCTAATTAAGGTATATTGGACGATAATTTAGTTTATACTTTCGCGTGCTCACAGTCAAGTTATAATAAAATGAAGAAGACGGTCGCAGGTAACAATAGCAATGTGAAATACCCTCGGCTAGTGGGCTTTGCATGAATAAGAAGCTGCGCTACAATTACAGGGGCTACAACCCCTAACTGCGAAATATTTATCCAGGTTAACGCTTCAATATTACGAGAATTTAGCACCCCTTCCTAATACTATACCATCCTGGGGAAATTTGTCCGTCTTATTGTTGGTCCTTTGATGCATAAACAACAAAAACGACGATTTATAGTTAAATAAGATGAAGAAAAATAAAAGAATATCACATGCGACCTCAATGACCAAAACACCACTTTAATGAATAATGTTGCACTATGCGATTCTCGCATTTCAACATTTGTTTCTGTATATATCCTACGTTCCGTTAGCCCTTTTGAATACCTAATTCATTCAAGTTAACCTACTTGACTACCTCGATTCCCACGAAGCGCTTTATTCTCAGAGTTACCGCTTTCCGAGGGTCCCGCTTGCGCAATTCTTTGTCATTAGTAAGTCAGGATGAATAGAACAGAGTGAGCTATAATTTTATTCGAAGACAAACACACATTTAGCTGTCTCCTCTGGTGCGGGCGAGCATGATATTCACTCGCGTAATTGGGAAGATAGGCAAACAATAGTCTTCAGCCTGTCTGTATGAATTCTTTCACCTCGTCTGTCATGTTTCAATGGGACACTATAAAGAAACAATGACTTGGTTTAGATTGCACTCAAAGAACTCTAATGATATAAGTGTCACTGTCGTGAGGGCATTATTGGTGGAAAAATCAAGGTTGAAGTTTCATTTTAAGTTTATCGCCGAAATCTTCGCTCGTGACGTAAAAAAATTCAGAGTGTATTTCTCTTTTCTTCTGGGACATTGACTCCAATCAATTTCTGGAAACTTCGTATACTAGATGTATGACACCCAAAGATGACAATGGACTACATATTTGTTAAGTAGAAGCCACGTAAGACCCAAAGTCATTAAAATTTACTACATACGTCACGACGTTTAGTGCGGGAATCTCGTGGTGTTGTCTCCAACCACATTTTTTTTCTTTTGCGCCTTTTCTCGGAACCCAAGCGTCATGTCACTGGAAGAATGATGTTTTCGGCATTGTGAAATCGTACGTTTCTAGTACGCGTAAAACATTTTTTTTAGTGCCTCTTTAAAGAATCTGCTACACTGTCAAGTCTGGAATAGGCCTATAAGGGCAAATAATAAACACGAAAATATTTCTCGGTGAAGTTGCTGAGTAGAATATGTTACTGCAATCAATCGCTGTTCTTTGCATTATACATAATGTGTGGTGGTTGTGTACAAAACCAAAGAGCAAAGAAAAGAGTGAGGTGGCCGAGATTCTGTCGAAATGTGAAAAGGGGATATTAAGATACTTGGAACAGGAACTCACAGGGTAACTAATGCATTCGCCTAAAACGACTCGAAGTTGAAAGCCATGTTTTCTTCTCGGTCGACGTAATGATGGTACACCTCCTCCATCCCATCCCCCTCCCCTCTAAAGCTTTTCGCCCCTAACGTGGTTCCGCACAGCCTCCGTGATCGGCCTACGTTTGACCAAGCGGCGGTGTGATCTGATGACATCATCATGTGACGTCACGTTATGCGTCACATATGACACGCCATATGTCACATATGATGCGCCATCATATCAAATATGGCATGCCATGTGGGTACAAGCAACGGCCGAGCACAACTTCTGGTGAAAAAAAAAAGAAACGTTATTTTTTATTGCGGTATCCTTCCCCTTTAGGCATACTGCAATGTGCCGAGCAATCGCCCCCATCCGAGGAAGGACACCCTGCCATTTTCGGGAGATGCTAAATACATGCGAAATAAGCGCAATGACTGGTCCCAGACCAGGCAAGATCCCCCTCCCCTCCTTCCCCCAAATTAGGTTAGATTATCTTTCACCGTAGGTGGGGCGCTTTGCTGGGAATTTTACCGTATATGATTAGTACAGAACATCGGGTGGTAGAAAGGATGCTAGAGACTATGTGAAGTCGTTTCCCGAGTCCCACGATATTACGCAGCATTGATATCTGCTGTGCCAGCGCCGTCTTTGCATTCGTCTTCTCGACGAGGTGATGCCACCGGAAACCAGCAATCGCGCCGGCCACGTCAGCAGCGCCCAAGCTCAACCCGTTTGCGGAGGGAAAACGCTCACGTCGGCTCTCTACATCGAAGTGCTAGAAAACGTTCCGAGCATCATGTTGGGGTGATATTACTAACGGCCACAGTGGTTTACCCTCACAACAAAACACAAAACTATACCGTGCTTAACTGCCTATGCCGTGGTTTTATGGTGCCTTTGCTATTTGTGGCCTTGTGCTAATGTGTAGGTAGATAGATAGATAGATAGATAGATAGATAGATAGATAGATAGATAGATAGATAGATAGATAGATAGATAGATAGATAGATAGGTAGGTAGGTAGGTAGGTAGGTAGGTAGGTAGGTAGGTAGGTAGGTAGGTAGGTAGGTAGGTAGGTAGGTAGGTAGGTAGGTAGGTAGGTAGATAGATAGATAGATAGATAGATAGATAGATAGATAGGTACATAGATGGATGAATAGATAGATAGACAGCATAAGCCGCAGATGGGTGCCTGTTGCCAGGGCAATATAATAATAATAATAATAATAATAATAATAATAATAATAATAATAATAATAATAATAATAATAATAATAATAATAATAATAATACGTGATTTTACGTCGCAAAACCAGAATGTGGTTGAGAGACGCCGTGGTTGAGGGCTCCGGAAATTTCGACCATCTGCTTTTCTTGAACATGCTCTGACATTTGCATACTACGTGGGCCTCTACTGGTTTGCCTTTATAGAAAAGCGACTGCCGCTGCTTGAATCGAACCCGCGACCTCCGGGGCAGCAGCCGAACACTCTATAGTCTCTCATCCACCGAGGCGGACCAAGGGCAACATAAACACAAATACTGACTCTATAGTGTTGCCTGTAACAAGAACGATTAAACACGCACGCACCCTTCCCCCACCCCAACACATGTATAAATAAGTAAATAAATAAACTCAATATCAAACAAAACATATTGAATGCCCATGTGTCGTAGGATCCCGGTACACGACCATACTGCCTTCATATTCGGATGAAGGCAATGGCGGTGCTTGCCACAGTGCACAGTTTTAAAGAAGCCTACCGGTTGCTGCAAGATTGGGAGTCCGAAGGATTGGGATGAAGAGGGTACGCAGTCACACGGGAATGGAAAAGCGGGAAAATAAAAGACACAGCGTGGGGAAAAAAGGGGAACTGGGAAGCACAACGCGCGTGAGGAATTTCTGCGCGTGTGCGAAAACTAATCTGTGTTCCCGTCCAGAGGCCTGAATCAGTTGCGAGGAAAGCAATTACAGCCGGCGGCGCGACGGTACTCGCCAATGGCGACAGGCGTAACGACAGAACTGGCGCGCCTTGCTCACCGTCGCAGGGCGTCGGATGGTTTCTTCCCCGGCAAATGCTGAATCAGACGCCCGCGCGCACTCGTCACTGGACATAACAAACAAGAATAATTAATCGACGTAGCACGTTAGAATCATAGGACAAGGGAAGGGACAGAAGGGAACGCTTAAGGGACAGAAGGGAGCGCCCTTCCCTTGTCCTATGATTTTAACGCGCTACGTCGATTAACTATGTCTTACCAACATGCCCAACTTTATACTCTAGTAAAACAAGAATACATTTTAAAGAATGCGTCTGCAATATAGTGGAGCGCGGATAGTCTCGCATTGGCCGAAGCAGTCGGCGTTGCAGTCGTAGGCAGAGAGCGTCGACCTGCGCCATGCCGACATTAAGTGTGTATAGTATTGAGCGGATCGGGGCAGGGAGTAAGGCGATGGCTTCTTTACGCGGAATGTACAGCTTGGTCGACGCGTTGTGGTAAACTAACGATCTGATCTGAACTGATGAAAGTTTACTGGCAACTTCCGTGTGATCGAAAGCTGTAGAATGTGCGTACAACTAAACAATGATTTGCGCATAATTTATGTTACTGTGTGAACAAGAAGCTATATATATATATATATATATATATATATATATATATATATATATATATATATATATATATATATATATATAGTAAATACGATCCTTTTCTTATGTGCTATCTTCAAGTTATTTCAATATAGAAAATACCCGGACCTGTCGTGCCTTCCCTTCAAGTTCTTCTTCAACCATGGGTCCTGGGACAGCACTGAAGAAAAGGATGATTTAGAAATACCCTGTGCACACTCCTACCACAGCAGTTGTGGGAGATTCACAAACAAAGTATATACATCAATACTTCGACCCCCTCAGCAATGGCGCACCAGCCTTCATTTCGCAGTGTGGTGCTACAATCGGTGATGTGCGTGACTTACTGGGTCTAGTGCCCCGCTCAGCATCCTGTCTTATTCTTCATGTTGGGACGGTCGATGTGGCTTCGTGTTCGGGACACGAGGCGTTTGCAAAGTACCGCGATCTACTTGAAAGCATTGCAAAATACCACCCAGAAATTCGGCGAGTTTACGCCACGCTGATACTGCCTAGAAGTGGAAACCGTCGACAAAGGAACTCTAACCTGACGTTCGTCCGACGCTGCAACAGAGAAGCATCAGTGTTCAACAACATGCTTCGGAATTTTTGCCGCTATTCCCGGCTAGTTTGCTACCTCGATCATGAAATCGAATGGTTACCACCCACACGCGTCCTCGCAGCAGACGGCCTTCATATGAGCTTCGAGGGTGTGTCGTTGCTTGCAAGCCACATCCGCCGCCTGTGTTTCAGGAGACCGGTGGATGCGACATCAGCTGCCTGGTGCGATTCATCAACGAATGACGACTCTCCGCATCGAGTGGATCGAGCTGGGCGACCTTCAGCACCCAGTCATCCTACAGCACAGCCGAACTCAAGAAACAACACCGCGCCGACAGCAACCTTCACCATGACGAGCAAGCCTTCCGTAGCAGAGAACGTCACCTCGAAAGCAGCGCGCGCCCACATGAACAAGTCTCCATCTACACAGCCTACGTCTTGCCTACCGCCGCCTGCGGTCGTTGCATCACTTTCGCCGTCTCAACCACGCTACGGACTCCGGAACAGGGGCACAACCACGAGAGGAACCAACTGACTAACACAACGCCAGCTAAGTGAGAGTACTTTATCTGTTGGCTGAATGAATTTTTTAAGGACCAGGAAGGTTATAGAAAAACGGACTCGTTGTGAATCCCACATTTCTATGCTTAGAATGTATGTCGCGGCAACAAGTGCTCCTAAAGGTTTACAACTAAAACTGCAGCCGGCCACATCAGAGATGTCAAAGAAAAACCTGTCAAGGTGGCACAACACCTTAAATCGGGCGTCTGTTGAACTAAACAGAACACTTATTAGCCATTATGAGTCATCAGAAAAAGGTCTGCGGAATCAGGAAAAACAGCTTGTGCAATCATCTCAGTTTACGACTGAAGAATTAAAAACTCTCGAATTATATCGGTCACAGAAGTTAGCCGAGCTGGATGCTAAAAAGTCAAAGAAGGTCGCGCGTGACAACTTAGAAAAAAAGGAATGCTCCCGACGAGGAAACATTCTAACTACAGCTGAAATGCGCCAGCCCGAGCTGGAAAGTAAATCTTCTGGACAGGATAACATTATAAATTTGTCATGTTACGATCTATCAATTGAGGAACGTAGTGTGTTATCTCGAGGACTTAATTTTTGCCCTGCAACAGGAGGCTATAGTGAATTTCAGTTGGTGAAGGATCTTTACAATTTCGAACGTAACATGCGCCTCCGTGAGTACTTTTATGATCGGTCCTCGGCTCACAATACCGATAGCTCATCATTGCCATCTTACAAGCATTGGACACCCCCCTCCCAAAGAGACAAATGTCTGGACCTTTATATCAGAGCTGTACAACGCGATGTCATGCAGGCATATAAAGAACGTACACCATTGCACCGCAACCTTACTGACAGAGAGCAACAAGCAATTGAATCCCTCGCTGGTCGTAATGACATAATTATAAAACCTGCAGATAAAGGAGGCGCCATTGTTGTAATGGACAGAAGCAAATATATCAGCGAAGGCCATAGGCAGCTCAGTGATGCATCATATTACAAGCCCAACAAACGAGTTCAAAGATATTGTTCGTGATACCTTGACTGCGCTCTTTAATGATAAAGAAATAAGCTATGGCACTCTGAAATCCCTCATACCGTTGAGCCCAGTAGCTGGCAGGTTTTACCTTCTTCCCAAAATTCATAAGAGAGATAATCCCGGTAGACCGATAATTTCTGGAATTGGAACAGTGACTGAGAACCTTTCCCGTTATGTAGATAGCCTCATCAACACCATTCCGTCCAGCTTTTCTTCTTACATTAAAGATACCAATCACTTTCTATCAGATATTGTTGACCTACAGGTTCCTCAAAATTCGTTTCTCGTTACGTTAGATGTCACGTCACTGTATACTAATATCCCTCACTCAGATGGCATCGAGGCAGTTATCTGCGCGTACAACGATTGCCACGCCAACAAACCAGTTTCCGCATCTACGTTAGCTACGTTGCTTAAGCTCATTCTTGAACTTAACAATTTCGAATTTGAGGGGACACATTATGTTCAAGTTAGCGGTACATCTATGGGCACAAGAATTGGACCAAACTACGCAAACATATTTATGGGGCTCCTTGAAAACAAATTTCTTGCAAATTGTGAATATAAGCCATTTTACTATAAGCGGTTCATCGACGACATTTTCCTAATCTGGCACCATAGTGAATCGCAACTTCTTTCTTTCATAGCAGATCTTAACAATGCTCATCCGGCGATTTCTTTTTCGCACTCATATTCACCTGTGAACATAAGCTTCCTTGATGTCATGGTCACTCTACGTAACGGGAAGCTGATAACTAATCTTTGCAGGAAACCCACGGATAGGCAGCAATATCTTCACTTTAGTAGTAGTCACGTGAAACACAACAAAACTAGTATTCCCTACAGCCAAGCAGTCCGTTTTAAAAGAATATGCTCTGATAGCAGCGAATTTTCCCGCCACTGCGAACAACTTCGGAGCGCGCTCGAAAAACAGAGCTATCCGGCCAGCATAATCACAGACGCCATCAAACGTGCAGAAGAGCTTGACCGTTCAGACCTGCTGAGTACTAATAAAAGACCCAAAGATTGTTCGCGGACTAATCTAATTTTGACACATGCGGCCTCAGCTCCAAATGTGAACCATATATTAAAGAAACATTTTAACATTTTAATACAGAGCGAGCGGCTCAAAGGAATCTTTGCAGAACAACCACGCGTGGTCTACCGACGATCGCGGAACCTTCGTGATTTACTAACCTCATCTAAAACCACGTGTTCACATCATGAAGGCTGTCATCCCTGCAACAAACCACGTTGCAAAGTGTGCGCGCACATGACGACATCTAAAACAGTTTCAAGTACATCGTCCAGTTTTTCTTTAAAGATAAATGGGAACTACACGTGTGATAGTATCAACGTCATCTATCTTCTCGAGTGTTCAACTTGCGGTGCTCAGTACATAGGTCAAACAGAGACAAGTTTCAGAATTCGTTTTAATAATCACCGTGCACATGCCGTAAGCCTCCCTAATCTACCGCTGTCGAAGCACGTCAGTATGCCTGGCCATGGTTTCGACAAAATTAGGGCCACGATTATTCAGTCCGGTTTTAAGACAAATCACGATAGGGAAGTGAGGGAATCCTTCTTGATCCACAAATTTAACACCATTCGTTCAGGTATCAATGAAAACGTAGGAAAGCTCACCTGCCTCGCACTATAACAACACGACTTCTTAGATTAGTAAAATATTTTAGTGTATATTAAATTGTATATTAGTCAACCGTGGTTTCTTTACCTCTGAGCTCTTTTACATGTCATGCCAACCATACTGTGCCCCACGTGTCGATGCGCAAGGAAATTTGAAACTTTTATATTCATGCACCCGTCACATGTCAGTCATGTCAACACAAGGTCCTGACAGATTACCATTTTTTACTTTGATTGTCCTAGCTGCAATACCGAGAGTTCATCACGTGAGCCTATAAAAGCGGCTGCATTGTATCATACCTACTTACTCTGACGAAGGCCGTGCCACGGCCGAAACGTTAGTAAATACGATCCTTTTCTTATGTGCTATCTTCAAGTTATTTCAATATATATATATATATATATATATATATATATATATATATATATATATATATATATATATATATATATATATATATATATATATATATATAAGGGAAAGAAGTGTATACCTAATGGCTCGTTTTTCCGTGTTTTGACACAATATTAATGAGATCTAACAGACAATAATGCCAAGGAATGTATAGGGGAATTTATTAGAACAAATGTAATGTAAATAGAAAGAAAGAAAAGTGGGTGAAAAAATAGCCTGCCGTGAGCAGGAATCGAACCTGCGACCTCCGAATAACGCGTCCGATGCTCTTATTTTGAGGTTGTAGGTTCGAATCCTGCTCATGGCATGTTATTTTTTCACCCACTTTTCTTTCTTGCTATATACATTACATTTGTTCTAATAACTGCCCCTGTACATTCCTTGGCATTATTGTCTGTTAGATCTCATTAATATTGTGTCAAAACACGGAAAAATGAGCCCTTAGGTATACATTTTTTTCCCTTATATATATAAAGTGAAAGAGTGCTCTCGCTAGTTACAAGAAAGACTCAGTAGCAAGGTGTGATGGCTATACATGGTCTATAAATGAATTGAGCTACAAGTGAATCTTACGAAAGCTTATCGCGTTCACTTGAAATATGTGACCATTCCGGAAGGTGGGAGGGGATCCGGTTTACGCATCATTAGGCGTGCAGGTTTCCTCGCAGTGAATCGTACTCATAATGCCCGCTGGCCGCCCACATGCTTCTGCCATCAGTAGTTCACTTAGGCAAGTGAAGAAAACACGCCTGTGTCTTCCTGCGGAGGTTTTGATCCGCTTCGTGATTGTTCCAAGCCGCTCGTATAGAGTAGGCCCGCAGGAAACTTCGTATGTTTATTCTTTATTCTTTATTCAATGGTTGCTCTACATTGCCCAAAAGCGTTACAGCTGGGGAGTTACAAAAACGACATAAACAATTCTTCGTTCTTACAGCACACTTGCATGGCAGACAACCCATTCCACTCTTTAACAGTTCTAACAAAGAATGAATTCGCGATCAGGTTCGTGCGGGTGCGTAATTCTCTTATTTTAAAAACATGGTCAGTTCTAGATGAACGGTAATGAGGTTCCTTAAAGTATTTTTATTTATTGATTCCTGTTTTATCATTATATGTCTCAAAAAAGAATGTGGGCGCCTTTTGTGAACGCCAGCTCACATTGCGTCGGCTCTCTCTTAACTTCCTGTCTTAATGAATGTGTACGCATTTGCGTTTCGGCACGGTCGCTAGAAATAGCTTAAAAACAGTAAAAACAGCAACATAGTAGTAGCTGGCAGGAACGTTTCAGAAGTACTCGTACATCAGTGTTCTGTTGCAACAAGCAAATGGTGAAGAAAAGAAGGGGGAAAAATTTAAAGCGTCGAACCATGTGACGACGAAACTGAGCCGTGCATACGTAAGAAATGTAACAGGCACACCCATGTGTCGGTGTTGAAACTTTCCGAGTGAACATTTAAATGCAGGCCAGTGATTAAAAAACATACAAGAGAGATTCTGACGGCATCTACAGAAAGTTTTCGTTTTAATAGCGTGACGCCCTCATTGCCATCTTTGCAGATTTACCCAATCTACTAAATAAATGATTAAGACTTACCTACGCAATGTACTAAAGAAGACTTAGCGATAGCTGGTTCATAACGCACTAGTGCCACTCGGTTTAGCTGGTCTCGTTACTTTGTAATTAAGTTCACAAGAAAAGACGTGTTGTACCTCTGCCAGCACTTGTTTAGGCTATGATACGTTTCTGCATTTCTGTACTTTAGGCTGCATTCACTTGCGTGGTAAACCTGCAAGTTTACGTAACAGGTCCCGAATTCTATAACGTGCATGAACCACGTAATTCAACGAAGCTGTCGCACATTGGGCCTGAGCTTATAAATTAAGTGTAGTTCGTTATTTTGAAAGAAGATATAGAAGGTAAGCTCTCGAGCGAATTATACCCTTGGCTGAGTGAATACGAAGTAAAAAAAAGAAGATGAATGGTGTTTGACAGCGCTAAATATTTAAAATTTGATATGAACAATTTTTTTGCATATTATCCGGTGTGATTACAAACAGCATAAAAAGGGACGCCATCACCACCAGCATATTCTGAAAATTAACTGAATTTTTCCTGACAATTTAATCAATCAGTGACAAAAATGTGGCTGCTCTCCCCCGCATTAAAACTGACTCAGTTTTTTTTTTGATAAAGTTTAGCAATATAGCGCACAGGCTTTCCGACTAATTTATTAGGTCTATTTTGCAAACACTAGTACATTGGATGCTTGAAGAGGGCACGCAAAAACATACGAATTCAGTACTTTCTTTGCGTTCGTTTTGCAATTCATAGAATGTTGACTGATTTCCGTGGTCTTGATGCAAAAACAGCAGGTGTTCATTCCACGAGAAACAGCTGGTATGATTTGATTATTTGGTTTGCATACACAGATAAACATGGACACTGGGGAAAGAGGGAGAGAGCAAGCTGGCAACTGCCACCTGGAGGGGCACAACGCCTTCTCACTCTTTCAAGAGGAGGGAAGAAACAGAGCAAATAAAGATAAGAGGAAAATGAGAGGAAAGAAGAGAAGGAAGTCCCTCTGTGCATGCACTTTCGTAGCCGCCCCTTTAGTCTCAGCAGACCGTCGTAATTTTCACTGCGCCGTTCTCGCGGTTCTTCCTTTTCTCATTTTTTAGCACCAGTGTACGAATTTAACAGTGCTACAGTACACAGTAAAAAATTTCTGAAATAAAAAAAACGAGATTTTAACTCTTTGCACCACCATCTACTCTGCCCTCCTCCCCCTCCTTCACTCGCGAAAAAATCATAGTGAAAAAACAAAGACCATAAGCACGTTTTGTTTTTCAGTGGCTAGGTGCACAGTAACACGCCCATCATTGTGCGTTCCTTACAACACTCCTTTTTTATTGTTCATGCATATCCGCATACGAAGAATTACGAAGATTTGTGTGGTGTACCTTAAAGGCACCCTCACCACCTCGCGTTCAAAGACGAGAAAGTGGCTCCCCCTTTTTTACCATCCTTCGCACAAGCGATGTATCCTCCTCTGCTCAAATTTTTTAAAGTCCGCGAAGAATGTGAGCACTGCCTCCCCCTCTTTCTCCCTGCAGTGGTCAAGTAGTTATAGCGCCCGACTGCTAATTCGAAGGTCGCGGGGTTGAATCCCGGTTGTGGTGACTGCATTTTTGATGGAGGTGGAAATGTTTGAAGTCCATGTGCTTAGATTTTTGTGCACGCTATAGAAGCCCAGGTTGATTGATTTGATTGATATGTTGGGTTTAACGTCCCAAAACCACTACATGATTATGAGAGACGCCGTAGTGGAGGGCTCCGGAAATTTAGACCACCTGGGGTTCTTTAACGTGCACCCAAATCTGAGCACACGGGCCTACAACATTTCCGCCTCCATCGGAAATGCAGCCGCCGCAGCCGGGATTCGAACCCGCGCCCTGCGGGTCAGCAGCCGAGTACCTTAGCCACTAGACCACCGCGGCGGGGCTAGAAGCCCAGGTGGTGAAAATTATCGGAGGCCTACAGCGTCTCTCATAATTATATAGTGGTTTTGGAACATTAAATGCAATGGAAGCAGTAATGCGCTCGAGCCTATTAGGATTTCGTGTTTCTAGAATACACACGCATTTATCGCCGCTCACGCTGTCATAAACGCACGAGTTAAAGCTGAATCAGTTGATAGACACGTGAGACAAGGAAGAATGGATGGTCAGCTGCATGACAAAGCAGTGCAGGATACAAATAACATCTGATACTTCGCGTATATGGACCACTAGAGCGCACGTTATAGACTATGGACGACGCGAGAATTACTGTGTGTGTCACGACGTGCGGAAGAAAGACGAGAAACGCCAGAAGAGAATAATGCGCTTGTTTTTCGTATTTGAGAGGCCGGTGAGAGGCTTTGTAGATGTCGTGCTTGTGTTGCACCACTATCCCTTATGCTGAAACATTAGACCTAATTTCAAAAGTTGTATTAGGTCACGCTTTACATTTTTTTGCTGTCTTTCTGGAACAAGAACACCGAAAAATATCTAAGTTCATTTATTTTAAATAAATGTATATAAGGAGAGGTTGGTGCCAATGCGTGGCGCCGGCTACTCCTCTTCGGTTGCTCAAAAGTCGACATCGCACATTTTGTAGCAAACAAAAGGTTATGCATATGTACATAGCACAACGCTTACTCAATGAGCCGACGTTTTGCAATAAGAAGTGTCCACACTACACAGAGTTTGTAAAACACAAGCAATCATGCCAATTTAAGTGTTCACACAAGACATGAGAGAGAGAGAAATAAACAAAAGGAAGAGACAGGGAGGTTAACCTAGACGAACTGATTTGCTACCCTGTACGGGGATGGGGAAAAGGGTCTGAAAGAGGTTAGATATAGAGAGATATAAAATAAATTAGAAAAAAAACACATGTGCACACATTCAGGGAGTTCCGATCACAGTCGTTTGGACAGGCCGGTTGAACGCAAGAAGCGCAGGAGCACCTTCACAGCCTTCTTCTGCGACATAAAGTCCTGTTGGCAGCGCTCCCCTTCTTTGCACAAGACATGAAAGTCCAATAAAATGTCTAAGACGATCTTGTCCTTTAGGTACTGTTTTCAGAAAGGTTTTCACAAAGACATCGTAGTGAAACACGAAAATATTGTTATTAAACATATCGGTTTGCTTCATTTAACTTTTTTTTTGCATTACATCTAGCTAATCGCGTAAACTGAAGGTAGGGCTGCGGTTAACACGCTCGAAATCTAAAAAAAAAAAGAAAACGAGCACCGATACATGCCGAAACTGGAGCACGCTGTCCTTCACCTCGTTGCATCGGTTGGGGCCTTCCGCCCTTGACACGGGAAAATCTTCCCGACTATTGCCGTCTATGCGTGGCAGTGACAAACACACAATGCGAGGCTTAGAGAGAGAGAGAGAGAGAGAGAGAAAGGCGACTCACCGTCCTTGAATGCTGCGGGGAAGCCCCCCTTCTGCTGATGACTGCGCTTTCGTAAGCCGGCACCCACGCCGAAGCGTCTTGGCCGGAAGGCTCCACAGGTTTCTCCTCCGTCGAACGCTCTTAGAGCTGCGTCGCACTGCCGCACAGTCGTTGGCAACCCGTCGTCACTCGCACACGGCTGTCAGCGCCGGTAGCCTAAGTTTGTGTCGAAATCACTCACTTTTCGTCGGCGTGCTACCCTCCGATACTCGTAATCAATCGTATCGAGGTGTTGTTTCAATCCCCACCCAGCCGGCTGGTAACTGGATGCCTTATTTTTTTTCAGTTCTTTTTGAGATTTGCTACGATCGTTTCTTTAACGATTAAACTCACTCATGGAACGCAGTTGGGATGCGAACAGGTGCACGTTGATCAAATATACAACCGAATGACACTAAAGGTCGGCGATTCCTCGGAGACGAAAGGAAGTGAAAGTCTTGGTAGCACCACCTGTTGATGCCTTCTTTCCACCCGCTCACTCGCTCCACGTAGGCGCCGGGAATTTCCGAAAAGGGTGTTCGCGATGATCGTGAAAGGACAAGTCAACAAACGGATAAGCAAGAGGGGGGTTGGTTAAACACGTCTCAAATCACAGAGGGTAATCAATCGGTACCGCTCGTCCGTGAGAGCTGTTCGGCTCGTTGAAGTGACGTGAAGCGAAGCTGACGTCTTCGAGTGACGTGTGGTTCAGCACTTGGCCGGGCAGAAGAGTTTCAAGAAAACCTGCTTACGGGCTTTTCCGTCTTCCACCTTGAAGAATGAGAAGCCGCGAGTCAATCGGCGAATGAGAAACACACTCGGTGTGAATGGAAGCTTCACTAACGAAGAGACAAAAAGAGAACCGAAAGAAGAGGAGGCTGGCCAGTCGACTCCTGGGATGTCCAGACCTGGGTCGGTGCGCGCGCGCATAGAGCAAGCGGGCCGCTCCGACCGAAGTCTGGATTGGACTGTTTTAATTCCAGCCGCGGCCGCAACCGTGGTGGCGAATGGTGGCGCTTCGGTCCCGCTGTTTGTCCAGGTCGTTGCCAGGGGCAACACACACCGCCGCCTCTCGTTGCGCATGCGTCCCCACCAGCTTCCCGATCTCACAGCTCTTCGTGCGCTATTTCTCGCGTTTTCTTTGCCTCTCGCTGTTGCGCAGCTTTTCTTGTTTCTTATTTCTTTTTGGGAAAACTTGTTTTTATTCATTTTGTTGCTGAGGTACATAGGAGGGAAGAAGTAGGAGTGTGGGGACCTCTGGAAGTGTTTTGGCGGTGCGAAGGCGAGGATGTGATAAACGGGGGAAAACGGAAAGAAGATCGACGGACGGGAAAGGGGCGAAGTATAAACACATCTCACACGCGTGCGCGCTCGTGTTTGCGTCGTGTTCAATGTTTACGCCTACGTGACCGTTGGTGTATAGTGTTGTGGGTTTGTGCGCGCATGCGTGCTTTTTTCATGGTGGAGAGACCTACCTGGTCCCTACGAAAGCGAAGATTTCTAGCAGAATATTTCCGTCGAAACTATATGAAGGTGCGGAATTTATTGGTATCAGAGGGTGAAGCGCGAGTGCCCCGTAAACTATAGCTCAGAATTCGTAAGAGCTGTGCCGTGCTTCGTTTGATTTAGAGCGCGTTGATACTTGAGCCGTATGCTGGTGCGTGGGCGTTCGCGAATTCCCCGCACTTTTTTCATTGTTTTGCTTCTGAGTGCTTCTTTCGTTCGCTTTTTCGCTCTTCGGGCTTCTCCGAGCGCACGCGAAAGAATGAAGGTGCTCGCCGTTGGCAAATGCATGTTTATAACTCGCAGTTCTACTTTGGGGAAACGCGCGGAGATTAACATATAGGTGAGACTTATTTAGTTTATAGTGACTCTTTAAGGTGGCTCATATCGTCAGACTTTATAAGTTCTTCTTGTCCCTCAGTCGTTCATGGCAAGTTCACTTTACCAGACCTTAGACACGAGAGATAGCTAGAGAACACGTAATTTTTGTTTGCTGAACTTGGAAAAAATATACCGAAAATATACAGAGAAAATATAAATATACTTAAAGTGAGACGAAAAGAGCAGGAGGCGAGCACAGCACCGGCTAAAAGCAACTTTCATTGCATCTTCATGTCGACATGTATTGGAGATCAGTCAGCGCAACAGAACCATGTGCCGTAAGCATTCATTTGCCATCTTTTGGATGAGTATACAAAATTTTATTTTGTTGAAGGGGCAGTGAAGGCCCTCAGGCGCAATAATCACCGCTTATTTGCAGCGTCAGATATTATGGGCCTGCTTGTTGATGTATTTTTGTTTGTTGTCTACCGCCGCAGTTGTCAGTCGCAACTAAAGCTCGTAGCAGGGAGGAAAAATCACAGCATATCCCCGGACTGAGTGATCATGAGTAGGACGGAGCGTTCGTCGATCCGTCCATGCAACCGTCCAAGCGTTCATCCGTCCGCCCATCCGTGCATCCGCCCCTGCGTTTGTCCATGCGTCCGTCTGTCCATGCATCTGTCCGTGTGGCCGTGCGTGTGCCCATCCATCCGTCCATCTGTCCGTCCGTCCGTCTGTCCATCCATCCGTGTGTTCGTGCGTCCGTCCACACATCCGTCTGCTTGTCTGCGTGTCTGTCAGCGCGTAAGTCCGTCCATCTAGTGAACACTCCTAGTAGAGTCACCTCGCATCTTTTCATCATATTCATTATATGAAGTACCACCATCCAGCGGACATTCTAAGTAATAAACAAGAGGTGGCTACCTACTACAGCTACTCCTCCTCCTCCTCCTCCTCCTCCTCCTCCTCCTACTACTACTACTACTACTACTACTACTACTACTACTACTACTACTACTACTACTACTACTACTACATTGTGGACGCATGACTCATGGTATAAGGAGCTTCGCCCCTAAAATGAAAGCGCCCCCTAGCGTAAGTATAACATGTTATTTTACTTATTATCGTAAAACTACACGGACGCCATCTGTTTTATAACACCTGCACTGGTTTTTTATACCAATAACTGTCACTCGGCCGCTTGCATCTGCGTCAGCTTGGGTCTGCGCCATCCGACTCCAACCGCAACTGTGCCTCAGTGGCAGTGACAGAAGCACCTATCACATTCAGCTATTTGTCATGAGGAAGAGAAGAAAAAAAATCCTGGGAGACTGCGCTGACCAGCTCAGAGCGGCAGGAGCCAGCGTCTGCTTATCCAGTGAGCACGTGGTGTGGTGCGAGTCCATGGTGCCCTGAACTAGGGACTCCACCCAAGAAGGGTGATCGTTTCAGCATGCATGAATAAAAGATTTTCTCTCACTCTTTTCAATCTGTGCCATGACCAAACGATAGAGATGGGGATTCTACAGTGACAGCTGGACAGGGGATGCAGCTCCAATCAGAGCTATCTCCGTTGGAGAGAATGCCACGCGTGATTAGAGCTTTCTTGCTTTTTTGTTTGCTTTTTTTCCCTTTCGGGAATGGCAGTTCGGGGTGTCGTGAGCTAGAGATTGAGCCTTTGGCCGTGGCCTGGACGCGCGAGGAATAGCGCCCGAATAGAACGGGTGTCGCCTTTGTGGTCCATTCGGTAATCAAATTAGCCGGAAGCTCGGCAGCTCCTCGCATTACTTATTCCAGGCTTTGTATCTTTGCTGCCTTCACACTGGCTTTGACTTCGGTGTTTCCCCTCGACTTGCTTTCAGCTCTGTTGCTTTTCTGCTCTATTCGCCGACGCACTGTTCTCTGTTGCCTCTAATTGCGTACGTACTGGCCCGACGAAGTTTTTCTTCATTGTCTCTTCACTGGCTTGCATCGCGTATTCTTTTTTTCTTCTCTATATTTTTTTCTTTTCACAGACGCTCCTGAGACCAGTCGATTCGCATGCACTTGTGATTCTCTATCCCAGTAAACGCATCAGGAGCATTCGCTCGGTAGAAGGTGATATGATAACATGAGAAGCGAAAATGAGTAGGCAAATGCAAGAAATAATTTGCAACCACCGCCAGCTGCAATTAAATTTCATTAAACACTATCAAGAGTTCTAACACTATATTTTGCAAGACTATTCTTACACCCACTTTTGCCCTCCCCCCAACCAGAAAAATAATTGTATGTAATATACACATTGCTCACTTCATGAACATCGCCCACCAATACTGCTCAAGTATCAGCGTTCATACTTGTGCGATTGTCTATTCAAAAGCAATTACTGCGCATATCTAAGGCACCATAACAACTCGTCAGTATTTTTTATGTGTGTCTTTTGCTAGAGAAGGCATACATAAGTAATTCTAAGGTCGCACCCCTGTGCAGAGTAACGAACTTGTTGCTAGTACCACATTAATGTCCGTCCTTTTGCTTTGAAAGACAATAGTCTTTCTTGGGGTAATCCGACGCAAAAAATGTTGGTTTGTCTGTTGTTCTGTCTGTACATTCGCCTGTTTATCTGCCGTAACAATACCCCAAACGATACTCAAAACGGCCGACCTTATCCGCAGCGCCCACCAATACTGCTCAAGTTTCAGCGTTCATACTTGTGCGATTGTCAATTGAAAAGCAATTATTGCGCATATCTGAAGCACCATAACAACACGTCAATATTTTGTATGTGTGTCTTTTGCTAGAGAAGGCACTCATAAGTAATTCCAAGGTCCGTAGCGTTTATCACGCTGCGCTGACAATGTAACGTGATGCTCAAAAAAGCAAATATTTCTAACGCTTTGCTAGGACGACACTGTGGTGGCACCTGCCCGTCACCTTGCGTTCTACACCTTATCACATCCGAGACAGGTGCGCACGCTTTCCTTCGTTTTCGAAGATAACTGCCAGATAGCGCTCGTGTCTAACGTCCCTCGGTGCACTCGTTCGCCTTCGCTGCACGGATCGAGACTCTCTACACAGCGCCTCCAGAATACAATTCACCAATTTTCTCGCGCAGAACATCAAATAAATGTTTTGTTCACTCTCCACACGCAAGACTATCGCCTTTCGATATTTGCAGTGAAACATGCAGATACGGCGCCAAATTTTTTGATGTAGCTCTCTATTCTTGTTTGCCGAACACGCTTATTTACTCAGCTTCTGTGGAAACGTTTTGATATAGGATAGACACTGTGGTTAGATTAGGCTAAGTTACACATTGTAAACTGTCACAATTGTCGGTAGCTGGTTCCCGTTCCAAGGTTTGCAGAAAAACGCCCAGTCAGGATATGTTATGGCCATCAGAATGTCACTATAGCCGATATCAGAATATGTTGCTATGGCCATCAATCAGTGAACTTCCTGCAGTAAATTGTTTTGCTTGGAGTTACATCTACGTTTGCGTAGGTGGGCACTTGCGATAGATTACCCAAATATGTACGTTCATACCTGTAGCTTGCTTCTCAACTGTTTGGCTTGGTTAGGCGTATAGTGGCATTGTTGAGGTCCATGATGAACGTGATAAACACATTGCTCAGTCTGAGGCCACCCCATCAGCTCAAATAGCGCTCATAGCTCTAAAGCCGATTCTTTCAAACCTTCACTAACTTTATAGACTGCATTCGACTATACGTCTGTCACAGTAAATTGATTGATCGATATATGGGGTTTAACGTCCCAAAACCACTGGGGTTCTTTAACATGCACCCAAAGCTCAGTACACTGGCCTACAACATTTGCGCCTCCATCGGAAATGCAGCCGCCGCAGCCGGAATTTGATCCCGCGACCTGCGGGTCAGCAGCCGAGCACGTCTGTCACAGTGGAAGTTTTAGTGTCAATCGAATGCAATAGCATTCGCATCTACTGGCATTATGCGGCTGCTACACAGTGATATATAGTGTCATTAGAACCGAATGGATTGAGCAATCGAATCAGTTCGAGAAACAAGTTCGTCGTCACAGTCGAACCGAATGCATACTCTCTACTCCAAAGACAACTTAACGGGTGGCATTCGGCAATGTCGATTTGACCCACATTCGTGGAAACCCGCCATTATGTTGCGTTTTTTAAGGCATATGTCATTTTAACGAGGACATGAGTAAGGACGACTGTCGTAAAAAGTCTGTACTCTCCACTCCAGGGCCGTCTGGGTTCCGGCGCTGTCGGCCATGATGTAAACATGCGGGCAAATCTGTGCCCGTATATGCGTGTATATGCAGCTGTATCATCATCTGCACGAGCGCAATGAACCCAGATGGAGATGTTTACAATCATAAGGCTACCGCAGTTCTGTTTCAGGCTGTTTGCCCGCATGGACGAATGCGAGACCATGTTTTAAAGCGAAAATACGAGGGACGCTCTGGGATTTCAATTCTGCGTTCGCACCGCAAACTACACCACGGGTGCGGATACTTCGTAATCGAGAAAACGTAAATCATAGAGTTTCCTGAATGTACACTAGAGGGAACTCTTGCGCTAATGTCTACGGGAGCTGCAACACATGGCGCTTCAGTGAGCGTGGGAATTATGGATATGACATGGATTTGCCCAGTCTCTGTACTTTACGTTCGTTCTGGCTTCGCGGGGCTTGAAGCTGCTTTGCCGCGAAACAGCAATCGACAAATGTTCGACAGTTACGCTTCACCACCTTATTATTTTAGGCTTACCACTTCAAATCGGATCACCAAGTGAGAAATGGTTTATTCTTTACTTCAAAACAAAACCAATGCAAAGCAATCAACGATACCACAAGTGCGTTCACCATCGTGAATCATGAAAAATTGGCAAATCAATTTCATACCCATAATTCCAATGGTCACTGAACGATCGTAGCGTCAGTGTCTCCTCTAGTTAATTTTAGGAAACTCTATGACCTAAATAGATGCCACACATTTCTTTAACTGTTTTTTTTTTATTTCTCTCGTCACGCCGCGCATGTCGTGGTGCTCGTGTTCATTCCATCGGCTTTGGCTACTGGCTAACAGGGTCGTCTTGGCTTATGGTGGTCATATATTCTGCGATATACTATTTCTATACCTATTTATCGAGCGAAGCGACTTCCCGAATGTCTTTAGAAATAAATAACTTCCTTTTTACATCACTATACATGTAGCTTACTCAACTTCGCGGCCATTGTTTTTTCTGGTATATTGACATGAATATCGTGAACAAATGACGCTACTTTTTTCCTGTGCAGCACAACCACGGATAGAATGACATTCGTTGTTCCGAATGACATTTGAACCTAAGGACATTAACACCTCCAGTATGACAGGGATATTAATACAGGATCCCCACAACTCACCTGTACTATCAGCGTCAAATGAAACCCGAGCAGCGGCAAGCCTTTGCGATAGCGTAGTGCGTGCCGTCCAGTTATCAGGATTGACAGGCGCGCGCATCCTGTTGGGCAGCTGTGCGCATATATGCGTGTCTGTTCGTAGTGATAAGTAGAAGGCGTGCAATATATATACCATCGCTAAGGCTTGTCGCTGTTCGGGTTTCATTTGACGCTGATAGTACTCTGTAACAGTCGCAGTAAACCAGCGTCGGCTACGCCCAGTGAGCGCTGCTTTGTGTGCGCGCGTATTAGTGGCGCTCTATTGCCTTATTTTCTCTATTATTTTTCTCCCGTTCCCTTTTCTCGTGTAATGTAGTAAAGCTGATGCAAGCTGTTTAACGCCCATGCATTACCCATGCCTCTCATTCTCTTTTATTCTTTCTTTTCTACCTGATATAACGGTAAATTTTTGCATCGTTATTTGTTCTTGCCCGCAAAAAATACAGCAATGCCAAAGCCTAAATATTAGACGTATAGTCTTTTATACCGTGGAAGAAGACTCGAAAAATGATGTCCTCATGCACTGGAGAGATTAACGGCATATCTAGAAGTAGTCTCGTGAAGCAGAATCTTTATTGCTTTCTAGTTTTTCCCTCTGCATTTGTTGAAAATCTTTTAAGTGCCCTTACTTCATGGCGCTGGGGTAGTTGGGCGATTGTTGATAAATAAATTAAGACATAGAATAAAGCGTTAAGTCAATCACATTTAGAAGGACAAGTCCGAATCTTCGCTTGTTACATTGTCGTTGATACATTTGGCGTTGTTACGAATCTTCTTTCGAGAAGCGGGAGCCACTGAGTGCTCATTCTCCTGTTTTTTTTAATTTTTATTTTTCGGTTATTCCAAGCTAATCGGCAGTGTAGTTTATATATAAATCTTTTTTTTTTGTAAATTTTTGCTCTCTTGCAATGAAAACTATGACTGGGGCGAGTTTTACACCAGATATATGACTACTTCTCGGTCATAATGAAGTAATTGAGGAGTTATTGTCACTGATAAATTTTGTTACAATAAGTCAGAGATATCAGAATGACTCCTAGAAAGTAAATAGGTTTGATCACTAAGTACACTGCTCTAATTGCTCACTTATAATCAAGTTACATTACAGAGTACTACTGGCCGAAGTTAATGAAATCACTTTGCAGTTACTTAAGAAAATGTTCTTCAAGAAATGTTATTCAAGGCTGGAAAGTTTGAATAGTACTTGGCTTTCATGGGGGCCTACCTTTGCTCTCACTCGTGAGGTTTCCCACTTGAATCATGCCCGCAGCCAGGAATGTTTTTCGGTAGGAAGAGAGGGGGCTACACTTGTAGAAGGTTTAAAAAAAACGTCTGTTTTATTATTTTTCTATGGCAAAACAACCCCTACTATCCATGTTTCGAGGGATGAAGCGGCATTCTAGAGCACCGCCCCCCCCCCCGCCCCCCTGCTCTAACTTCAGGACTGACTTTAGTTAACTTGTATTTGTCAATATTTGGTTTTTATTCTCTTTTGGTCTCATTATTATGCCTTGAGAAAAGCGGACATGCTAAACTTCAGTGAAAAGTAACTTGAAAGTAATGAATAATTTTTTCGACATCACTCGTCTGAAGTAATTTACAATATTGCTCATCACAAGAAAACTAATTCAATTACTTTAATTACATTGCTGCTAGATTTTTGATTAACGATAAAATAGGACATTGTTGGACATTGTTGAAGTATGCATTCAGAAAGCACCTAGACGATAAGCAAAACGAGAAAAGTAGTTCCCCAATGCGGCTGCATGCACTCAACAGTGTAAGTGCAAGAAAAGTTACAGTGGAATGTACTAACGTGCCAGAACATTGCCGCATACGCATGGAGACGTTAAAGGAAGACATTATTTAGATGGAAACATGAGGGGGACAGTAGTTGATGTAGGTTAATACCACACGCTGTAAGCACACTCTGTGAAACCATAGCCGTAGTATACGTATAGTGTTATAACTCTGTGGTTACTGTATAGGTAACCGCGTTGTCAACGCATATTAACCTAGCAAGAAAGAACGGCTCAGGCAGTGCCCCATCGCAATATCGACATGGATACCGCTGATCGCAATCCGCGCCATCATTCCATCATGAGTCATCCGTCAAGTGAGTCCCGTCTAACTAGCGCTAATTGAATGTTATAGTTCTTATTGATCGTCAGCTTTTTTAAACAAAAAATCGGTCAACTTGGTTTTCCCAATAATCCAATTTCAGTATATTGCTTGTTAAGAACATGAATGGCACTGGTCAATGACATAGGAGGGGTCTGATTAAAATGGAGTGGTTTCAGCAGTCACCATTGACTTGCGGCATGAAAAATGACGTTGTCAGTTTAGGTTAGTGCAATCAGGAGATCCTGAAAGCCAAACCTCGTTGCACTGAGTGCTTGTAGCAAAATGATGCGTCTTTCTGGAAAGGCACTTGGTGTCTAGCAGCTGAAAGTATCTGGGTGTGTTAATGCTGCGAAAATTGTTTTTCTTACTTCTCTTGGTTTTCTTTGAGCAAAAGAAACGGCTGTCAGCAAGTGTCTAAGAAGATTTGATTAAAGAGAAAGCTGGCGTTAGAGTGCAGGTCAGGGCTAAAACAGGAATTTTTTTTATGAGAGGGTGGAGGAGAAGAGTAAGGGTGAGTACTTTTTGTATATGCTCGTTTGTGTACATACGCGCATGCGAAGTTGAAAAATTGATATGTGGGGTTTAACGTCCCAAAACCACTATATGATTATGAGAGACGCAGTTGAAAAATTCTGTGGGAGGGGGTGAGGGATTTTCAAATTTTTACCTCCCACCCAGCTGGCTGTCCCAGTGACAGAGGCCGACAATATGTGACGGGTGGCCGAAAAAGCCCTCAATTTCGGCATTTTCACATTGCTCTTTATGATGGATTTTTTCACCTGGCTTGCGTTCTCATCCAAGATGAAGCTTCACCAAGTGTTGGATATGTTCACTGCAAGTACGACCTTCGAGTTGATGCTGCTAGTGCAAGAAACCTTTACATAAACGTTTGAAATAGCCCCAAATATCACACAAGACAACTGCTGTGGTGACATAAGTGACGCGCCATGAAAAATTTCGAGGTGAGGGGTTGTGTGCTTTGATACTGAGAAGAAAATTGCGGGCCGCCAAATCGCCTAGAGTTTCACGATGGCCACGAGTGTATTCAATGATGACCGCATGTGCACGTGCGTGCTGTGCCTGTCTTCCAAAGAGAAAAGAAAAGGAAGAAAGCGTTAGGGTAGCCTGTCCCCCTTGGGGTTACAACGCGCTTAAGCCAATTGAACATCAACGAATGGGGAAAATGTTCACGAAGGTCATTTTAGAAACAGCCGATTCAAAAATGCCAAAGCCTGCACCAAGTCACGCAACGCATAAAACATTAAAATTGGACGAGTCTCGTTACTTCTGGAATGTTTTGAATTCACCCATACGTTATGTCTGCTTTAGGTTGCTACTGGGTTGTTGCTAGGTGATGCTATGCCGTCTGGGCATTGTTTCTCAGCGCAGAGTGCTTCGAGCTAAAGCACAAGCAATGACAGACATCACGCGGCTGCCCAGACTCTAGAGAAAGAAACTCGCTCTGAAACCAAGCGCGTCGTTGTTGGCGTGAGCCTTGAGGACTTCCCACAGCCGCCATTGCCTTTTCCGACATTCCCAAGTGTTCTCTCATTGTAAGTACGTACTCGGAATATTCCACTTGCTGCCGTCCCTTCGCCCCGATTTGTCGACTAACAGTAGCCTTCTCAAATTTTAGTGGGCCAGTGGAAAGTAATGGGATGCACCAGATTTATGTGACACATGTCTGTTGAGATGATGATAGTTTTCTGTGATTGACCCATAAGGTAATAAAAACAAAACAGAAGACAGAGAACCAGGCCTACGCGGCACACGCAGCAGAGTCAAGCCCCCACAGCAGGATTTCAAACTGTGTAATCGGGCCTGTGGCTTCCTGAAGTACTCCGGGCTCACGTGAGGTGTTGCTCTGATTGTGAAGCGAGTGCGTCAGTAGTAAGCGCCTTTTTTTCCCTCTCATTGGCATCGAACACACAGACACGCCCTTTCAGGCAAATACCTGTAGAGGGAAAAAAGGTGCAGGGAGGTTTAGCGGCGCATTACAGTGACCTAGAGCTTCGTCGGGTTACCGGGTTCTCACGGCATAATGGTATGAGCGTGAGCCTCGGTTACCTGGCAGGACAAACTAAAACGTGCATTCTCTCTTTCTTCAGCGCACACCGCGTCATAAGAGGATCCGCGAAAGGTGTTAGTTCCTGATGGGGCTTTTGGCGACAGCCGTCGCTTACTTAACGTAAGAGCCGAGCGCAACGCTGGGCTGCCAAGCGCGGGAGAAGCTGCTGTGAAAGTTTAATGGGCCAGATGCGGTACAGCTTTGGAAGGAAGAAAGCTTCACAGAAGTAAATTTCGCAGAGTGTTTACGCAGGAATATGATGGGACTATTATCACGCTTTCAACCTCGTTTCTTCGTTTGGAGAGGTAGATGTTTGTTAGACGAAGGGCTTTAAATGACAGAAACTGAGGGCACTTAAAGGGCTCTTTATTTTGTTTACTATTTTATTACCGTGATGACTTCCTCTCTGGGAACACCCTGGCAGAAGAACACTACTAGCCACAAAAGAATGAAAAAAATGCACTACTGCTCGGCTCTGCATCCGTACCAGAAGAAAGCCTCGGACGTAAAAGTACGCACACCTTGATTGGCTGATGTTTCAAATGGTTTGGTGTGGTTTTGGTTTATATACAGATGCTGTATTGCCCACTCCGCACTTCTTTGCGTGCGCAGGGTGCCCTATAATGCTCGCCAAGCTATATCGTATCTATGAGCCCTATTAAAGTTCAGTTTCCTTCGCACGACGCATCACGGTGACGGTTAACACAGAAAATTGTCCTGACGTTCGATATTCCGTTCAGCATTCAAACAATGCGCCGCCACCCCAGGCTACGACGTCGGGCAGTCCAAGCGTAGTTCCACGTGGTAGTCGAGTAAGCATTCTCATCAACCTCTGTTTGAGAAATCGATTCTTAAGAATGCGTTTCGTTTTAGTATAGGTAGCTTTTTTGTACTTTTTTCCACCCTCAATGGCATTCCGGGAGTAGTGAAACCGGATCCTGTTAAATGTTCCTCCACTCCATTCCTTCGTTTGTTTCGCTTCTGCACTCTTTGCACATCATAAATCGTTGTTTTGTGATTGCGTCGCCAAGTCAACAGCCACTAGTATAATCAATGCTTCCAGGAACTCTTCCAAAGCCCCTCGGTCAAAGAGAATATGCGGATGGAAGCGAGCTAACCCCGACGATTGTGATCGTCGTCGTATGCATCGTTTGCTTGGTCGTATACGATTTCTCGCTCAATCTTGGACGAACCTCGTTTAGGCGAGAGGGTCCGCCGAAGCGGTTGAGAGATCCTCTCTTGTTCATGCATCGGTCGCGGTGCGTCATCGTATCTCGCCGGTACCGGTGAACTCTATATTCATACGCCACGTTTCGGCAAATTCAGATGAGATGGACAACTCCTGGTCTGCATACATGTATATCCTTTCTGTTTCGTTTTCTCTCTCCTGATATTCATCCTTTTTTTTCTCGCTTTCCTAGAGCCCTATTTAAGACCTCTGCGTCATTTATGATGCCCCGCCATGGTGGTCTAGTGGCTAAGGTACTCGGCTGCTGACCCGCAGGTCACGGGTTCGAATCCCGACTGCGGTTGTAGGCCCATGTGCCCTGATTTAGGTGCACGTTAAAGAACCCCAGGTGGTCGAAATTTCTGGAGCCCTCCACTACGGTGTCTCTCATAATCATATGGTGGTTTTGGGACGTTGTACCCCACATATCAATCAATCAAATATCAATCAAATCATGCGTCAATTATGATGATTGAGCTGTTGGTGTCTTACGAGCGTCGATGATCTTGGTTCCCGAAGAACAATACAAATCCGTTACTTGGCGTTACATTGTGCACAGAATATTGCCGTTTTGATCTGAAACGACGTTTTTTCGAGAGTCAAGTGCTGTTGTTCGTAGAGCTGTTGGGACAGCAGTTTCGGACCTGTTCGCAAACGCCTCAGATTTTTTTCTTTTTACTTTCTTCGTATTGTCAAACAAGAACCAGTTGCTGCAGACTATATTCTTCTTCGAGCGTCGACTTTCGCAAACACATCTCACTATACAAGCCCAGGCTACACAACTATTCAGTTTTGGTTGTGGTACCTGAGCGAAGTAATACCTAGAAAAAATATAGAGTATAAGTTTAGACCCGCCTCTTCTATGCACCTAATTAAGTCAACAGCCCATGTTATTGTTTAGTTTATCACGTGTATATCTGCGGTAAATCACGTGTGCCTCTTCTCGAAATGTGTTTGTTGCAATCAAGATATTTGATTATTCAATTATCTTGGGGAGTAATGTTTGCTCAAGACGACGTATCTTCTTTCAACAGCAACGAATAATATAAGTGATAGTTTTAGAGGTCTGCAGATGCAGCTGGCCATCAGTGGTGGTTGCTTACTTTAGCAAGCTTGCCTGCGTGCACAGCGCTGGCCACGGAAACCTTACAAATGAACGCAAGAAGACTGGCATTGAACGTTCGCTGGAAATTAATGTTCTCAGACCTTTTGCTTATGGAAACACTAAGGCGGAACCTAGCCGCATACCACTTTGCTGTAAAAAAAAAACCGTTTTAGCGGAATCACAGCAGATTTGTTGGCATCCTTCCGTAGTGAACGGAAAGCTGGTTACGGCAGTTTATTTGTATGTAATCAAAACTTTGTTAAATTACTTAGCTCAACAAGAGAGGGAGAAAAAGCTGGAGAAAAAGGAAGACCGAGAGGTTAACCAGATATTGGCATCCGGTTTGCTACCCAGCACTGCGGGTGAGGAAATAGGGGCAAGAAGTTTAGTACGGGGGGGGGGGTGCTCGTGTGCCACTTTTAGTTCCTGATGTTCCATCAAAAGAGCGTCAATTTCGGATTAATCCCGCCAAAGCACAACGTACTTATAAGCGAAAGTATAGTTCGACGAGACACTTAGTGAACGCCGGTTCACTGAACTTGGACTCCAAGGGGTCCTAAGGAGACATAAATTGACTTCTCTCTGTCAGTACATTATTTTAGTGTATTGGTAACTATTCACCAGTATCTTCGGTTGTCGTTTAAGTTGCCTAGCCTGATTGAGGAACGGCAGAATGAAGTATCGTCCCTTCGGCACACGAGGAAGGCATGACGCTGTAAGAACAAGAGAAAATAAATGGTTATAGCATTGATGAAGGGGGGCGAGGGGGTGTAGCGTTTTCACGAACCTTGTTTCAGGGAGGGCAAGGGTTGTGCCGGGAGTCAGCAGTCAGTGGCTTTCCTGTTAGGACCGATTAGCCGACCTTGAGTACAGGCCTCGTCATCGACGTCCCGACGATTTTGAGGCTCACATTCCCACCAACTCTCGTTTTGATCGTTTCCAAGAATCAGGTTCTGCCAATGCAGAGAGGGGCGTCTTCACTCCTTCACCGATTGAACGGGCATCTTGCGAACACTGAGCAGGGCACGGCAACGATACAAAGGAGAGGGTGGCAGTGCAAACGATCCCGGCACGGGGTGATTGTCCTCCGAGTGGCTGTAGGGATCCCGTATAACAAAAGCGCGAGATTAATGCTTGGATTCCTTCCTTCTTCCTTCCTTCACACTGCCCTTGTCCTATTTTTTATTTTTGTTGTTTCTTGCTAATATACGTCAAGGGCGCCCAGCGTGCGGGAACAATCGCTCCTTCTTTGTCTCTTACTACGTGTGTATGTCTCTCTCTCTCCGTCATACTTTCCCACTTTCTTTCTTCATAGCCGAAGAATTCTTCCCGTCTCTTTCCTTCTCCCACAAGTTCTCCGAACAATGTCTGCCCTCACTTAGTTTCTTTTCTTTCTGAATACCGTTTTTTTACAAGCATCTACAAACGATTCCTTCCCTCTACGGTATTTCCCCTTCCATTCCTTCCTATTCTAATCCTAAATTCTCCCTGCGCATCCTTTCCCAATCCTTAAAGGCGAGGAACATAGCGTGCGCTATTCCTTGACGTCGTCTTGCGGCGAAAGCACAGAAAAACGACATCTCACGAATGAGTTTTGTTGCGTCGACAGAGATGGATGATGGTTGACCATTTACTGTTTTTATTCTGCATTACTTGTTTTTATCTTTTTTCTTGAGTGAGCCTTCAGTCAATATCCCGAACAATCGTGATAACCGTGCGCACCCACGCTTCTACACATTACGCTGTAGGATCTCAAGAACCCACCACACAAACCAATCCATCGGAACCCACGCGAGTGAGGTACTGTCTCAGCGTCTTTTGTTTTGTCTTCGTTGCGAATTCCTCTCCTGTAACAGGGTCCCTGGTCCAAATTTGTTTTGACTGTAAATACGAAGGAATTCTTTTTTTCTACAGCGGCCCTTGCAAGATTCTCGACCCTAACAGTCGCGTTTCAAATACGTCTTCACCTATTCGCCCGCTTAATCCCCCCCCCCTCTCTCTCTCCCTTCATAAAAAAAACATCGACAACAATAATTAAAGAGCGAGAAAGAGAGAAACGCAAATGCGAGCCAGTAGTGGGAAGAAAAATAAATGGAAAGACAATAAGGAGGAAGTGAGGACAAAGACGCTGCCAGCGCTCGTAAGAGGCACGAGGGGCTTCAAGGATGTCCTGCGTGACGTGTTATTGGAGGAAATCGCCACGGTTCTGCAACGTAAAGCTTTCAATAGAGCACCTCTTTCACTGTTTACTTCAAGGTATAGCAATGGGCTGCCTTGGTGAACTGTAAGGCGTTGACCGAGCCTCAAAAGTCTTCTACAGAGAGTCTCCATTGATCGCGATCGCCTAATTGTAAAGTAAAATTGATGGTAAGTGTTTCTGCAAGGGACACCTCGGGGAACGGTCGTTCAACTCCATCCGTGTGCGTTGAATAGATACGCGTGACACTCTTGAAGGAAGATGATCGTTGCTTGAAGCCATAGGAGCGTAGAAACGTTTGTGGTAAACAGGCCTTTTTTTGTGTGTGTGCTAAAGAAAACGCTGTCGAAGAAAAAAAGAAGCTTTGAGCCTTAACAGCGCCTTTAATGGTACCGCGCCTTTGTCGTGCATGCTCTGTTAATTTTTATGAATTTTAAAGTGCGTCATCTAAGCTATTCATACTTGATCTGCTGTGACCGGAATAATCGTGTCAACGTAATTTCTTTCTCTCGAGATGAAGGGCACAGACCAATCAATCAATCAATCAATCAATCAATCAATCAATCAATCAATTGATCAATCAATCTATAATCAATCAATAAAATCAATCAGTCGATAAATATTCAAAGAAGATTCTGAAGAACACTTTAGAATTATATGTTTTGGTGTTATAAAGTAGTACGAGACAAGCTGCGCAAGAAAGCCCGAATGATGGAACTGCAGCGCAGTAATCTATTGCGAAATATTTGAATACCTGTCTATTGAAACTCTTGTTATCATACTTTTACCACAATTCAGAAATATCTGAAGAAAAGAGCAACATAAATATTTTAAAAACAACACAATAACTTGAGTTGAGAACCATTTTCTCTGCTATGAAAGACATTACATAGCCTAGTGGAGGAGGAGGAGAAAATAAGAGAGCAGATGGATGGATAACTGTGGTTACCATGTGTCAATTACGGTCAAGTGGGTGTCTTCGCGCTACGTTCCTTTTATTTAACCACTTAACCTTCTGCCCCATTTGTAGGGTAGCAAATCGGACGAGCGTCTGGGTAACCTCATTGCATTTCACATTTTTTTCTTAAAAAAGATGACTTCTCACCTAAATAGTGTTTTCTGTCCTTTTTTTTTCCGAAGGGTCAGAGCTTGGCGAAAGATGAAGCTTCCCTGCAGAGACTCAAAAGTTAATAACTTGCCCTATAGTAAAAAAAACCAATTACGTTAGGGCTTCATCCAGAGCTTTATCTTTTTGTGCAGTTTTTGTGTGGCATATTGCATACCAGCTTTCCCCAACGTGAGGGTTTTTGTGGAGGGTCGTGGCGCAGTGCACAAAGTTAAGTAGTGGTGTACTTCAACAATCCATTTTGTCATCAACAGTTACAGGTAAGTCTGTATTTAAATTTTAAACCAATGCATGTACGTTTATGTTTAAAGCGTTGAATAGCTACCTAATGCCACTTAGAGCCAGCTTTTGTTTCACTTAAAGAGAGGCGAAAGATCGTATTCTTTAGAAAAGCTAACTAATCGCTGTCCTAGCGTCATTGTTATTTCTGCTAAAATAAAAACTTTGAACTTTCTTTCTTTCTTTTTTTACGCTTTCATGATTCCATTAGCCAGACTACAGCAATGAATAGCCTTGGCTGTTAAGTATTTTTAACGCTTGAAAAGTTTAATCAACGTTGGCGTATTACACGACAGATAATGATGCATAATGAGCTCAGTATTTTAACCTAATGCACTTTAATGTATAATTCAAGTTGAGGTAACTTAACCATTCTCCATCTTTTTCCTTTTTTGGGATCACAAGCGTTGAAAAGTGCGCTACGTTTATTAGAAGTGCATTGTAGAAGGCTCTCGCTTTTACTTCATCTGTTGTTTTACTTCATCGTTTTACTTCATCTTCTCTGTGTATGTATGAAAGTTGCCCGTTCCTTCATGCCATTCGGTGTGTTTGTTTCAAAATTTTTTATCGCTAGGTAAATTTATTGAAGAAAAAAGTGTGCGTGAAGATGGCGCAAGAAGTAGGATAAAGAGAGAGAGAGTGATAGTGAAAGGGAATGCATTAAAGGGAGGCGGGGAAGAAAGGGAGGAAGGGGGAGTGTATATCACCCGTTTTACGATTCTGATTAAGTCGACTGAATAAGCGAATGCTTTCATCACCCGTTGTTGCTACTTGTTTTCATTTCCAAAGTCCAGCCATGGTAATCGCCAAAAACTATAAAGACAAAAATTACTACAGCATCACTAGTGTGCAGAATGAGTAATTTTCTGACTGGTTGGTGAAGCATATTTCTGTGGAAAATGTGCGTACGCATATATACCGCAAAAAAGAGGGCGTTGCTATGACATGACCACTGTTTTCAAACTTCCTTTTTTGTTTATATGATTGTTCGCGTGTGTTGTGAGGGTAATAAGCATATCGAAGCCTTGTGTTAGTTACCAAATCGAACGACGTTGACTCAACATTCATGACACCAGTTTTGGGGTAATAAGTTTAATTATATCCCAACAAAAAAAAACGAATTAAGCTCTGCATAGACCAGTGATACGGCATTGCCTGAAAGAACTTTTGAACCATTCGCTATGCAACTTAGTCACTTATAACTTAGTAGCAAGGCTGCCTGATGTTAGACCACTAGATTTATTGTGCAATCCTTGTATTATTGTGGTCGTTTCCAACCACATATTTTTTTCATAGCTTCTAATGCATTGCATCGTCACTGCACATCACATTCTCAGTACTGTCAAGTGAAAACTTTATTAATTTTACACACTCACACAGGAACTTGTTTGTTATAACATTAAATGACCACCGTATAACGCAAACTCTGTTAATCTTCGCGCTCTCTTGCCATTTTAAACTCTACACAAATAAACGACAATATCAATCAATCAATCAATCAATCAATCAATCAATCAATCAATCAATCAATCAATCAATCAATGAGGCAATCAATCAATCAATGATTAAACGCAGAAAAGAACAACCACAAAAGACCTGGCAGCACCACACGGAAAAACAAAATAATGAACGGAGAGTTTTCACACCAAAATACCTTTAAAATAAGCAAATATACGCAGGAAAAAAAGAAAAAAACACAACACCAGAATTGTTGAAGGAAAATAAAAAAAACGTGTGTTTGATCTACGATTATACGATATAATAACAGTGATAACTGGAGTTTAACGTCCCGAAACCACAGTATGATCAGGAGAGGTGCTGTAGTGGAGGGGCCCGGACATTTTGACAATCTAGTGCTTAACGTGCACTGACACTGACATCTTAAACGTGCCCCGAGATCGCACAGCAGGCTGGCCTCTATCATTTCGCGGCCATCAAAATGTGGCCATCATGGCCGCGATCGAACCTGTGACCTTTGGGTTAGCAGTCGAACACCGTGGCCACTTATTCACGTAGGCGGATGCAACTATGCGCAAAGCGGGCTGGAAAACGCACAAGGGAATAATTCGAACAACGCGCGACGCTGCTGAAACAGTGCGGAGCTCGGAGGAGAACACTGACTGCGCACCTAAAAAAATCGTCACAATAAAGAAAACAGGAATTGTCGATACTTCGCATTTTGTGAACGATGTAGTTGTGGATGATTATGATATGTGGGGTTTAACGTCCCAAAACCACCATTTGATTATGAGAGACGCCGTAGTGAAGGGCTCCGGAAATTTTGACCACCTGGGGTTCTTTATCGTGCACCCAAATCTGAGTACACGGGCCTACAACATTTCCGCCTCCATCGGAAATGCAGCCGCCACAGCCGGGATTCAAACCCGCGACCTGCGGGTCAGCAGCCGAGTACCTTAGCCACTAGACCACCGTGGCGGGGCGTAGTTGTGGATGAAGCGGGAGGATGCATAATACGGTATATTCTTTCTGTTTACCTTACGCGTAAATCCAAAATTAACAAAATTGTGATGTCCAAGAAATAATAATAGTAATAATAATAATAATAATAATATAAAAATTATTATTATTATTATTATTATTATTATTATTATTATTATTATTATTATTATTATTATTATTATTATTATTATTATTATTATTATTATTATTATTATTATTATTATTATTATTATTATTATTATTATATTATTATTATTAATATAACGTGCCCCCAAACAACTATGACGTCTTAGTGCAGGCACACGCAAAAATAAAACAGAAGTCATCAGTACAATACAGACAGTCTTGAGAAAAATAAATCAAATGAAAAGGGTGATAACGCGCAGAGAAAAAGAAATCAGCGATGAAAGGCAAGAACAAAAACAAGTAAAAGGCAAGAATCTGTACATTGTGAAAAACAGCGTTAAGACTGCAGATCTGACATAAGAGCAATGGCAGTGGACTGTGAAAAATATAAAGATCATGAAAGTTAACATAATAGAGACTATTTCATGAGCAGTGTTTTTGAAAAAAAATGGTAGGTTGGCCTACATAAAATGGCCGATACTCTCTGCTAAACTTATATGTAATCCGCAAATTTACACAACTGAGAAGTAACAGGTATCAAGCCGTGAACTATTTTGTAAAAAAAAAATAAAAGATCAGCTCGCTTTCGTCGGCAGTAAAGTGGTAGCAATAATAACCTGGCAGTGTTGGAACGAGATTCATAGTCATTTCTAGCAAAACGATGATTCTAAATTTTTATGAACTTTTTTCTGAGCTCAATCAAAGGCGTTACTGCCACGTTTAGCGATGTCATTCCAGATCACAGATGCATATTGAATTCGAGGAAGACATATTGCGATGTAAGTTAGTGGAAGGCTGTAAAAGAACAGAATTTTTGAGAGATTGAGCAAACACAGTCAAAAAAGAACGCATGCCACACATTACATTACGTTTACTGAGAGCAGGAAAATGTAGCATGCCATCAAAAAGAACTTCAAGATCAGCGAATTCATGAAGTTTACATAATGCCGTGGCAGTGACAGAGTATGGAAACGGCACGACGGAATTTTCGCGGGATATACTCATAAGTTTGGTCTTTAAGGTATTCAGAGAAAGGTTATTGTTGTCACACCATTCGGAGAAAGATCACAAATATGATTGCAGCAAGCGATAGTCAATAACTGAATGAATTTTCTCAACTATCTTGATGTCATCGGCATGCAAGAGAAAAGAAGAATAATGAATTGCAGAAACGTTGTTAACGTACATTAAAAATAAGAGTAGGCCCAATACCGAAGCTTCAGGGACTCCATTAGTCACTTTGTACAATGAAGACGTTTGGCAATTTACGGGAACACAACATGATCTATTATGCAGATAGCTGTGCAGGAGATTCACAACAGACGAGTCAACATCAATGTTCCGAATTTTAACCGAAAACAGTGAGTGGCTGACTACGTCAAAAGCCTTGCTCAGGTAACTGTAGACAACGTCAACCTGTCTCCTATGAGAAACAGGTTGAGAAACAGGTGGGGAGACTTACGCTATGAAATTAACAAGATTTGTGGTAGTTGAGCGGCCAGGTAAAAACCCGGGTTGATTAGGAATTAGTGAATTTTCGTGCTAACATACAATATGTTGTGAAGAGCCAACTGAAAGAGAGAGAGAGAATAAAATGAGGAAAAGGCAGGGAGGTTAACCAGAAATTGGAGCATCCGGTTTGCTACCCTGCACTAAGGGACGAGAGAATGGGGAAGAAAGATGGGAAAGAAAGTGGAGAGCGAATTGACGTGCGAGAAAGAAAAGAAGTGAGCTGGGGTGCTTTAACCTATTAAATAGGCCACTACCACGCAAAACGTTCAATAAGGCGTTCACTGATTTTCTGTGTGAAGACAGGTCATGTTACCTTTCAAACACTGAGTGTTCTGACAGGGATCTGTCATCAGTTTAACAGCCCAACTTAACTACTAGAAAAACACGCGCAATTTTCCACAGGCTGAGAAATGGGAAGCGTTCACACAGTTATTAAAAATTATAGTCAGTAGTGGGGAAAATTTAGTGCCATAAGCCTTTAGCGTGATGCAAGGGAAGCCATCTGGTCCACACGATAAGGACAGTTTTAAGCACCTAATGCGTGAGCAGGTGATCTTTTCATCCAGTGACAGACCACTAGATGTGCTAACAGCCTTATGATGTCCTATCTGACTCCTAGAGCCTGAGACATTTAAACGGATTTTAAACTTCGACACCATCCGAGTCCATGCAGTAGCCTAAAGGACTTCCCACATTTGCTAAACCGTTTGCGTACATAGTTCCACAAGTCAAAGAGGCATCCCAGAGGCCACATCGAAGGGTCATTCAAACGCTGAAGTGTTTTCTCGCCAACCTCGATGTAGAACGAAGAAGAGGTCTGAAACTTAGTTTGAAAGTGACAGCAAGAGATGTGAGACAGATTCATTGAAGATATATGTTTTTTGACGTCAGCAGCAGTGGTGTCTGGGCTCAGCTTCGAAAAAAAAAAGTGGCTTTTGGCCGTTGCGGTGGTGTTGCAGTTGAGCAACAGATATAACCGAAGTCATCACTGATCCAAATCAGCCGGGTTCTTTCCTTCTTTCCCCTTCATGTGGAAGAAGAGAAGCAGGAGATGCTCTCGCAGGAAGCACGCTGCGCCGCTCGGGCGTGTTTTCAGCTGGCGGAGAATTTGACGGAGAAAGAGTATTGGGGAGAGGTTGTCCACAGTACGAAGGCGGCTTGGAAATGGCAGATCGGTCACCGTTTCCCAGGGCTGGGAGGGCCACAGCTGCCTTCACGGGCACGGTGGCCATGCGGTTAGTTAGCACCTCACACAAAAAGCGGACCTCTCCCGAAGGAAGGTGATGACGCGAGCTCGTTTTATTGCGACAGCAATTATATGGAGACTCTCGGCTGGATTTTGTCGTCGGCGTGGGCGTCGGCGCCGATTTCGTGCACCACATATGTATACGCATCTACATATATAAAAACGCAATAAATAAAATAACCCAGAATAATAAAGATTCCGGAGCGCGGAATCGAACGTGGGACCTCCGCGTCGTGATCGAATGCGAGGCGTTAACCACTGAGCCACCACTGGGTACCTCCTTGAATGTTCAAAAGGCAAGCTATTCATATCTACCACTTACCGCTGTTGGCGGGCATCTTGGAGGGGGGGTGGGGGTCTATCGTGTTTTTAGTATTATCAGCAAGATGGCGCAGTGCGCGTGCGGCAGCTCTCATTTCTAACGCGTGATTTGGCCCACGTAGAGAATAAGGGGGTGTACGCTCGACCGCGCGCCCTTATCTTGCAGTGGGGAGGATTGTTCGTCATGCGTATTCTGTTATAGTTACTGGGCGCACAAAGGTCACTGCAATCGTTGCACATCCTTCGTTTGCGAAAAAGGCTCGCTTTTCAGACAGGGCGAAGCAACAACTAAGATGCTTATTCGCGTTCATCTGTACCTGTCAGTACGTTGCATGCGTCATTTGTGCGTGAGAAACGCGGAGTGCGTTTCGGTATGCTTGCCATCCTTCGCGTGGCTTTCCAATTCGTTGCTATCGCGTTCATTGCTTTGCCTTTGCGACAAAGCTGTGACTTTTCTCAGCACCCCGGGACTGATCCTTACGCAGGCACTCGTTTTCTTCGCGTAGTTAGGACACCTCGTAACTGAGGAAGCAGGTTCTCTCCAGCGCGTCGAGGAGGAGTCGGCGCAGACCGGCGAGATCGCCACCCTCAGCGGCACACGTAGAGAGGGAACCGCCTAGGGGCTGCATTGCTCACAGCAGCAAGCCACTTAGTAGTCTTCGCTGTATAGCCTTAGCATCAGCATGGCTCGTATCACACAAGTTTTAAAAGAACGTAATCCAGACTTCAGAAGTTGCAGCTCTTCATCACACCAGGTTACACACGTTGCGTGAACACGCTTAGAGGAACTTTGACACCTGAAAAACTGCTGCTTACCGAAAAACGAACACGATTAGTGCAAGCATGCGTCCCGCCTGGCAGCCGGAACGCATGCCTAGTATTATTATTATTATTATTATTATTATTATTATTATTATTATTATTATTATTATTATTATTATTATTATTATTATTGTTGTTGTTGTTGTTGTTGTTGTTGTTGTTGTTGTTGTTGTTGTTGTTACTTTTGTTGTGTTCCAGCTCCAATAATGTGAAACCTGCCGAGGGGCGAAGCTTGCAGTGTTTTAGGAGAGATTTCTTTTATGAAGACAAGCCTGAAGCTGGGCATGGAGGGAAAGTTGTTTGCACTCCACCAACGTCGTCCGAAAACTGCGTCAGAACGCAGCTTACCCTAACGTGCTTCTTGTTCTTCTTACCTGCATGCTCAGTTCCCTATGGCATTTATAGAGAAGGGTGTTTCTGCTCCACTAACGCAAGCAGTTGACTTCTTCCCCTTTAGTGCACCACTGGCGAATAGTGGCGCTGTCACACACTTCGGGTGAGGCCCCTCCAATGCAACAGCCGCGTGCGGCAGACTCGCAGGCTTCTACTTTACGCTTCGGCCTGCGACGTCTGAAAGGCCTCCAAATGGTACATTTTATTTTTTATTTTTTTTTTGTAGGCCGGTCAACCCATGCGGGGTGGCACACGTGCTGATGTTTTAGTCTGGTTAACGTACTCATAGATCAGACAGGGATATTTCATTGAAAACAAGCAAGATTTTAATTAAAATAAGGGCAGTGGCGAGAGCCTAATGAATTAACTAAGAGGAAAAGCGCAAATCGCGATGAAAAGAACAACTAAAAACAAAGCATGTTCTAAAAGAACACTCCGAAAGGTAAAAGTAGACAACGCGTAATATTGTAACGGGGGTGAGAGAATGAATGAAATAAATATATGTACAAAATATTCAGAGAGAGTCAGAGGCAGCTGCAGCCAAGATGGAAGAACAGCAGCAACAACAACACGAGCATGGTCGCTTTCATCGTCTTCGTCGTCTATGATGCTCTTTCGTTGCCGATGTGGTGTAACATATAACCTCCCGCTGCTGGCAGCGCCGTATCGGTGCCTAAAGGAGAGTAGGATCATATGCGGATATGTACAGTTTGAGGCGGGTCACGTGGACGACGTCAGCAGTGGGTGCCGACGACGATGACTGACTGTCCAACGGAGCAATCTCGTATGTGAGATCGGTAAGCCAGCGTAAAACCTTGTAAGGCCCCGAGTAGCGAGACAGCAGCTTCGAAGAGAGGCCAACGTGGCGGCATGGTGTCCAGAGGAGAACCAATGAACCTGGAGAGTAGGAAACTACTCTGTGATGGCTATCGTAGCAGGCCTTCTGAGAGAGCTGCGAGCCAAGAAGACGTTCCCGTGCGATTTGGCGGGCCCCTTGAGCCCGAGCAGTGGCATCCCGGGCGTACTCTGTAACTGTTTGCGTAGTTGATGGGAGAAGAGTCTCGAAGGGTAACGCTGGATGGCGGCCGAACAATAAATAGAAGGGGGAGAAGCCAGCGGTGTCGTGGTGTGACGAATTGTACGCGAATGTCACATAAGGCAAAGTACTATACGAATCAAGTGGATCTTTGGAAACGTACATGGAGAGCATTGTTGTCAATGTTCGATTTAGGCGCTCGGTAAGACCATGGTCTCCAGTGTTACTCCTATGAGTTACAAAGGATGTCTGACCCAAAGGGTGGTCATCAAAATCAAAGATGTCGTGGTAGGATTTCAGCAGGTGCCGGATATCAGCTGTCTGTGCTAGAAGAAGGTCCGGAGTGATCATCTTGTCGATGGTGTCATCCGCTGCGCTCTTCGAGGATGAAAACGGAGTAGAGGACGAAGAAGATTCGGCAACGAACGCCGAAATGGCACCATCTATAGAAAAAACATTTGCCAAAGTCATACTATCTGGGATAACTTGAGCGCACCAGCTAAAGTTTAGGATCGGAAGAGATGCTGTATTTACCGTGACTGTCAAAAGTGCGTGAGGCACGGCAACATTTTTGGCCAGCAGAACGTCAGCAATAGGTGTCAACATGTAGTCACCATCGGGAACAGGAGGGACAGATCTCAGGTTCACGTAAGTAACGGCTTCAGGCGCTAGGCGAACGTAATCTGCAGAACACACACGGGGTTGAGCTGGTGTTGGGTTGTCATGGTAACACGGTAAATCATGTTGAAGCATGCCGGTTCCTTCTTGGCCGCTGCCTTTCTACCCACAGACTTGCCGAAAAGGGCGCGCATCTTTTCTTTGCACGCATCCCAGCTTCCAATTTCATCTTCGTGGTTCTCCAACCACACTTTTGCTGTTCCTTTCAAGTAGAACAGGATATTGGCTAACATAAGAGTTTCATCCCAGTGGTAATTCTTACTTGTACGTTCGTACAACGGCAACCATTCTTCGATGTCGACAACATCCGTGCCACAGAACGTGCCAGGATCTTTTAGCTGCGGAAGGACAACAGTTGTTGCTGTAGTTGCCTCGGCGGGAGCTGGTCCCTGGTTTGTCATTGTGGAAAAATCCAAGCATCGGCCACTGCGAAGCTCCGTTATATCGTGTTGTACCCCGCACCACCTCCAAATGTCACGGGGGTGAGAGAATGAATGAAATAAATATATTTACAAAATATACAGGGAGAGTCAGAGGCAGCTGCAGCCAAGATAGAAGAACAGCAGCAGCAACAACACGAGCACGGTCGCTTTCATTGTCTTCGTCGTCTATGATGCTCTTTCTTTGCCGAAGTCGTGTAACAATATTAACAAAATAATGGGGCATGATGGAAACTAAAAAGATACAAAGGAGAATTACGAAAAATACCATACTCCATCTTTAGAGATTCTACATGCGACGCAGCGCACACTAAAACAATGGTGTAATAATGAAGGTCACGCTATTAAAGCTCGGTAACTTGGGCGAGAGTGCCCTTGCTTTTATAAATAAGCATCTGGAATGTATTCTTATCGATATATTTCAATATATGCTTTCAAAATAGTTTCCAGTTTGGTATAATAATATAATGGTGACAAAAAATACAATAAAATGACAGCATATCCACAGGGTGAATGATAGAGAGTGGGCCGAAAAATCGGTCCGTCCATTCGTTTTTGCTTCCGTCCGTCCACGCATCTGTTTGTTTGACCGTCCATGCGTTCATCCACCCGTCCGTGCCTGCGTCTGTTCGCGCGTCCGCACGTCTATCCGTGCGTTCGTCCTTGCGTTCGTCCATGCGTCCATCCGCCCGTACAGCCATGCATGCGTCCGTCCATGCATCTGTCTGTGTGTCCGTTCTTCCATCTAGTCAACACTCCAAGTACCATCATCTCGCATCTCTTCGTCATATATTCCCCGTATAGAAGCACCGCCATCCAGCGGACATTCCAGGGACTAAACGAGAGGTCGCACACTTACGGCTTGAGCTTCGTGTCTACTTCCCACCTTTGACAACCTCGAGTTCATGGTATATACTAGTTCACTGTATTCATGGCACTGCGGCCCAACGCTCGCTAAAGCTTTTTAAAACCAAGGAGGTTATGCCCAGCGAGTATAACGTAGCAACCTTTTCTTGTCAGATAGTGCTCAATGTACACGCCAATGGCTGCTAAGGGAGAATTCGGCTTTTAGTTAACGCGCACTCTGCGAATTTTTTATTGTTCAACAACGCACAGGAGAAATCTCCCACCGGCACCACCTTGCAGGTCAAAGCGTGGGACATGTTACGTACTACGACGAAGGATGAACGGGTGTCGCTGTAAGGAGCTTCGCCCCTAAAAAGTTCCATATGGACCAGGCCAGCTCGTGGCGCACACAAGTTACTTGACGGGGTGCCGCTGCAGGACTCGCAAGCTTCCGTGGACGACGAAGGAGCCCAATGTTGCAGCCGACTCCATTCGTTGCGTGGGACACTTCGTGCTCGTCGCCCACGCGAGACTTGCGGCACAGATGACCACGCTCTTCGCTGGTTCAACGACAACTGTTGAAGCAGTCATATTATACTTCTTCGGCACGTACGAGTCTTCTTTGAGGTCATTTTTCCCGAAGACATAAGTGCCCCCTTCGCTGCACGTGTAGGGGAGACCCGGCGGCGCCGTTACCGAGTAGCTTGTTGCCGGAAGTTTCTTCTCGATAAAAAGACGTCCTTCCATCGACGAACGGTCGCGCGGTCGAGAAATACAGTCGTTTGTGACATGCGCGTACCTGTTTTGACGATAGACCGTGATTACTTGCCCAACTGTGATGACAGGAGACACCGACAGGCCTATTCCCTTAAGTGTTACGCACCAAATAGCGTTCAGGTCATTACAACCCGAAGCCGCTGCTATTGAACAAGGTCTCTCCGGAGTTCTCTACTCTTGCGACATGCGATAAACGGAACGACACCACATATTTTTGGTCACATGCTTTGGCTTTGCTCCTCGTTGACAAGGACAACTAGAAAATTGGTGGCACGAAGTCCTACATTAGTGGGACAATTATTGGCACTCCTCCGAGAGGCCCTCAAAGCAGCCAGAAAACTAAGCTATTCGGTGCCAAACTTGCGCGACATAATGAACGTCAACAACGTATTTTCATTCATTCATCCATACATGGATAGCACGTCGTGCCCAGATTTCATATCGATTAGCTCAGATATGTCAGTACAGTGCCACTACTCTTTCAATACATGAAGCTGGCTACGATGCTTTTCCATAAACGTTCTGTAAGTGGGGAAAAGCTTACAGACAAGATTGGGAGCTTCATTCAGAAAAAAAGGCGGGGGGGGGGGGAGAACAGCATATAGAAAATGAAAAATGCCGCAAAACTGAATACGATGAGGTGTACATCTGCTCGCAATCGTTGATTCGGAAGTTAGAGAATAAAGTAGACAGTTTTTATTTTCTTATCTGCATATCGCGCGAGTTCAAGCTTCTCCGAATATTTCACAACTTCCCCACGTCTGAGAAAAATTGCGCGGACGCATATTGGAGCGCTGCCATCTTCAGAGTCGTATCACTTTGATTTGTGCGCGATGTACACAGCCCTGTTGCTTGTGTGTCGTGTTTCCTCTTTCGTAACTGACCTTTAGAACTGATGCTTGGAAAGTATAGGTCTGCATACGACTGAATTTGCTGTGAGACACTCTTGAAGTGCGACCAGTGGCGCTGGCTTGCAAAACTTGACCAACAGTAAACAAGACATATCGGAGACAGCCAGAGGCGTTTGAGTTATGGACTGTCGCATTTACATCCCGAATACTACGATGTTGCTGTACTTTGCTTTAGTCACAATGATACTGAAATAATAGTAGGCTATTATAAAAACATCTTTCCCCCATTTTCTTCACCGAACATATAATATGACCTCAAGCTGAAGAAAGCTTCTCTCGTAGGTCTGATTAAGTGAAACAGATCTTAAAGTAAACTCCATTTCTGCGTGGGTATAATTATAATGGTCGCAATAAAGGGTATCATTATCTCAAGAAGAATCTCATTTCACAATAAAACCACCTGCAGAGCCAATCGCTTAACCAACTAAAGGGCCCTTCGGCGGTGGTCTAGTGGCTAACGTACTCGGCTGCTGAGAAGATTTGCTGAGAAGGTCGCGGGATCGAATCCCGGCTGCGGCGGCTGCATTTCCGATGAAGGTGGAAATGTTGCAGGCCCGTGTGCTCAAATTTGGGTGCACGTTAAAGATGCCCAGGTGGTCGAAATTTCCGGAGCCGTCCACTACGGCGTCTTGCATAATCATATGGTGGTTTTGGGACGTTAAACCCCACTTATCAATGTATCAATTAACCTACTAAAGGGTTTAAAGCAGAGCAGTCAGCTTCACCTGGGCATTATCTGAAAGCCGATAACGATACTTTTCTTGTTTGTTTGTTTCGAAGCACTTTTGACAAGCGTAAGTAAAGAGGCGCAAAGACGAGAACACCTGCCATTTTGCTATTTTCATTTAGGTTAAGAGGAATAGCGACCGGCCCCATGCTTTCATAATCTATGACTTTAAATGTAAACGTCTGGTGGTAGATGTATTTTTCATGCTACAGAAAGGTTAAAAAAAGGGAGAAAGTCCGCGATCTGAACCGGCCGCATCGTGACCCGGGGATCGCTTTCCTATGCAAACCACCTCGCCTGGGTCAACGAACCGCCAGCCAGTCTGCTCTTTTCCTACTGCTTCATCGCTGTCCCAAATACTGGGGGATCGTGCTGTCACCGTTTCTCGAGTGGTGGTCTGACACTCCACAGCCTGCACGTTCGCTGCACCTCCTTCAGTCGCTGCTTTCTCTCAATACAGAGCGCACTGTCCTTCGACCTCATTTTCGTCTTTTCCTTTGACGTGCAATCCACCTGCGAAAGAAGCTTTGCGTAAGATGACCGGACTCTCGTTTACAGCTCACTGCCCCCCACACCCTACCCCAAACTACTCATCGCCATCTGCGTGTCGTCGGAGCCCCGAAAGATTGGGGGAGAGAAAGGGAATGAGGTGCGTGACTTGGTTGTCGAGGGCGTGGTCACTGACACGACAAAACGGGAAAGAGAGAAGGATAGAGCTAGGACAAACGAGCTGCAGACTGGGAAAAGAAAGGGGGGCGGAGTGGCAGGCGTTCGATCTCATGGATATTCGTTGCCCTGGTGGCGAGGGAAGGATCTGCAGTCTGGACAGCGGCGTGAACTACTAGTCGAAAAAATAACAGCGAAAAAAAAGAACAACGGAGACATTTTCGTGAAAAAAAATAGCTGGCAGAAATGGGAGAATGTTAAAAGATGAAATCCCCGCTCTGCGAAGCCGATCAGACAGCGGGACATTGTGACAGCCGCAAAATAAAAAAAAGAAGAGAAGAAAAACGAGAAAAAAAGAGAAGCAGGTCACGGAAACAGAAATAAAGAGAAGATATAAGAAAAGTAAAGGCTGGACATACACGTTCGCTTAGCCTGAACGGGTCAATAACCTTTTCGGGCATGCCCTGTTCAGCGTGTGCCCAGTCCCCGTCTTCTTGCTATCCCTTAATTTTTTTCTTCTCGCAATTTTTTCTCTCTACTTCCCTCTTTCCACTAAGCATCCCTGTTACATGGAGGCCATCGTTTCTATGTAGCGCATGCGTAACTTGTTTTGTTGAGCCATTGTTCTTTTTAATTGTTTTGCTCTCTAGTCATTTAATAACGCGGTCATCCCCTTTCATGTGCTCTCTCTCGGGACTCCATCCGCCATTTTCTGTTGGGTATGTCCGTTTGCACCTGCCGCGCCGTGGTTCCCATTTTCCCTACCTGCAAACCAATTTCTATTTTGACTTTTTTTTCGTGCCCCCTTTTTGGGGTTGGCGTTCGTCCACTGACCTCTCGGTTATTGTTCGCGCTGGCGTGTTTGACGAACGTTGGTTCCGTGTCAGTGAGCGTCGGAATTGGTGCGTCGAGGGCAGAGAGGTATGAAACACAGGATAAACCCTTTTGAGAGAGTAACAATGCACAGCCCGTTTCTCTCGACAGTGCACATTATACTATTTTTTTCTCCCTCCAGTTTACATGAAAGATCAGCCACCCTAAATGAGACCTAGAGGATTATGCTAATGCTGTCTCATTTAGGGACCTAGAGGATTATGCTAATGCTGTCTCCGCAAGCAAGGTCTTTCCGTCTCAACGGAGAAATGTGCATTGGTTGCATTTACCCGCAGAGCCATGACACAATACCCCGTTACCATCAATGGACAAAATATTCCATACCAGAAGAACCATCGCTTCCTGGGTGTGATTATTGACAGGGACCTTTCGTGGAGTGCCCACTGCAATTACCTGAAGAGAAGGCTGACTTCCATTGTCCATATAATGCGGTTCCTCTGCGGAAAATCTTGGGGCGCATCGATAAGGTCAATGATGCAGCTATACAGAGCACTGTTTCTGGGATTTTTGCGCTACAGCTTGCCGTTACTGGCAAGTACGTGCAAGACGAACATCCGCACTCTCGAAAGTCTGCAAGGACAAGCACTACGCGTGTGCTTAGGATTGCCGCGATGCACCTCAACCTACGGGGCAATTATGATCGCAAGAGAGCATCCAATTCGAACATACATCACCACTGACAATTTGAGAGCCCACATAAGACACCTCTGCCGAGTTCCTGGTCACCATGTTGCAGTGTTGCCACTTCAAAGACCACACGCGATCTTTTCAAAGATTATTTCTGCCCATAGAGAATGCCTCCCTTTTGGCTTCACTCCCGCAACAAGACCAGCGTCACCCCCGTGGTGCCTACAACAACCACAGGTGTGCCTCACTATTCCGGGAATAACGAACAAGAGCCATCATTCAACAGTGGTCCTACGACAGGTGACATTGTCGCTACTCAACGAAAAATACGGCCAGAGGACCCACATTTACACCGATGGATCGGTCTCGGCTGACAGCTCCACAGGTGCTGTTGTCATCCCGGCGTACCAGGTCACTATAAAGCTCAAACTGTCGCATAGGACAACATCCACAGCAGCGGAGCTTGCCGCCTTACGTGCTGCTATACTTTATATCGCGGAAGCCCGACCTCAAAAATGGGCTGTGTTCTGTGACTCCAAGGCATCTCTTCAGAGCTTAAAATCAGCTTTACGACAGCGGGAGCATCAACAGCTAGTGAATGAAATAAGAGAAGTGATCCACGAAGTTTTATCGAAAGGACATGACTTGGTGTTCCAGTGGTTACCGGGACATTGTGGTATTGTCGGTAATGACCTTGCTGATAATGCTGCCCGATCCGCCCACGCGGACGCCCAGACAACCCCAATTCCATTGTCGAGAACCGACGCTACAAGGGGCCTTCACTCGTTCGCTAACAACATGTCGGAAACTTGGCTGAGTGACCCCAGTGTCAGGAACCGCCGCCTACACAAATTGGACCCATCGAAAAAGCTTCAAGTTCCATCGGACCTCTCCCGCCAGGATGCAACTTTACTGTGCCGCCTGTGGTTAGGAGTAGCTTTTACAAAGGCGTACTCCTTTCGCATAGGAATGGCGGATAGCTCCCGATGTGATTCGTGCGACACTGACGAGACAATAGAACATCTACTGTGTTCATGTGAACGTTTTGCGAGCGAACGCAATTTGCTACGCGAAACGTTGGAGACACTAGACAGTAGACCTCTTTCCGAAGAGAAGATACTTGGCTCATGGCTCTACGCGTCGCTGGCCAGCAAAGCGACGCGGGCACTGCTAAGTTTTCTGAAGACGACCGGACTACGCGACCGCTTATAAGCGTGCAATGGACAAGGTCCCACCAACATACACGTTGCCCTTCACTTCTCTCTCTCTTCTCCTTTAATCCCCTCACCCCTTCCCCCAGTGCAGGGTAGCAAACCGGACGTGCGTCTGGTTGACCTCCCTGCCTTTCATTTCTTCCCTTCCTCCTCCTCCTCCTATGCTAATGCTGACCCCATATGAGCAAAACAGGGTGTTCGGGCGGTGATGGTGGTTTCCTAGATGTATGATGTTTCGCTGCAGACGTCTGCACAGTAGGCTTTATTTTGCCAATAGGTCAACAGAACAAGCGCATGTTAAAACATCGCAGTTGAAATCGAGAAAAAAATTGCCCGCAGCTTCCCTCAGGGGAACACTGAGGAGGATGCGGAGCATATAATTGGTTAACGGGGTGTTAAAGTGCGACTTACTTGGGTCGATGGCTAAATTGGTTAACGTGGTTGTGAAATGGGGTGTTAAATTGCGACTTACTTGGGTCGATGGCTAAATTGGTTAACGTGGTTGTAGGAGGGGGTATTAAATGAGTTAACACGTACACACGTATGCGAAAGGGCGGCGCTGGTCGAAGGGACGTCGATCATTGTGTTTGTGGATTCGTTGGAATTCATTTCACCGCGACCTTGGACGTCGACGCGCCGTACAAACCAACCGACGAGCGGCAACTGAGCGAGCGAACGCCGACCTTGAGTATATATACAGCGCGACGGCGCATGCACTGTCAGCTGTTGAATGTTCTCGAAGCGCGACGGCGCATGCGCGTCGACTGGAGAATCAGGGGAATTGTAGAATGTTCTCGAAGGGGAGAAGCGCGCGCGGCACAGATGGTGGGTGACGGTGCATGCGCGCGTCAGCTGTCGAATGTTCGAGAAGGGGGAGAAGCGCAACGGCGCATGCGCGCGCATCAGCTACCGATGTTCTCGAAGCGCGACGGCGCATGCGCGCGCGTCAGCTGCCGATGTTCTCGAAGCGTGACGGCGCATGCGCTTCATTATACAGCTAGCGAATGTTCGTGAAGAGGAGAAGCGCACGCGGTGTGTAGAGGAGGAAGGGTGCACAGATGGTGGAGGAGTGAAGCGCGCGCGGTGTGTAGAGGAGGAAGGGATGCACAGATGGTGGAAGAAGGAGGAGGAAGCTTGCGGACGGCGCCGCACTACAAGCCTCGAGTATTAGATGCTCCGCATCTAAAAATGCGCATGGGAAGTGCATGTAAAGTGAAGGAGGGGTAACCTCTGGTTGGTAAGAGTAATAAACTGGAATGATAGAGAAGGCGAGGTTGCGATGAGCAGACAGAAAGTACGGTGGGCAGTTGAGATTAAGGTTTGCAGGAACAAAGTAGCCGTAGCAAGCACAGGATGGGTTAACTGGAGAAAATGGGAGAAGCGTTGGGAGTGGACGTACACAGGCTCATGATCGATGACGATTATGATTATGATGAAGCAGAGAAATCTGGGCTGGTTGGTGAAAGTTCATTTTTGATCAGCGTACAGTGCAATAAAGGACGAGGACGCAGGCCAAAGATGTGACAACGTGAGTGCTGATTATGAAGTAAAGTTTATTACAAGCAATGGCAGCAATAAATACAAAGGCCAACCGGCTATCGACTCAGCAACTGCGCATGGACGGCAGTCATTAGGGTGACATACCAAATTATTAGGAAGCATGCAACACCTAAGGGCGTTAAAAAGCCTACATACAAAACAAAACTCGTACACACATAACTGTGACGCAACCTGATCGTGTGCTCGCCAATACAAGCAACAATCAAGAAATTGCAACCTCCTTTTCGCTAAGGGAAACAGACGGATGGCTTATGAACCTTTCACTTTCTTTGTTGATCATCAATGCCTCCATTATCTTTCTCGTGTTTTGATGCTCATAGAGCAACAAAGAGTCTGTTTTCTTCGCCATTGGTTCACAAGCACACTCTTTGCAAGCTGTTCAGTGCATCTGCTTTCACACTACAGAAAATGTGGTTATGAACCGATCGCGCGGTAAAAAAGAGACTGCATGCTTGTTCCGCCATAGGTGTAAGGTCTTTCATGTGCACAGTGTTTCACACATTCCCCACGTATATTTAAACTGGTTGTGCACAAAGTTTGTGTAGAAGGTCCAATTTGCATGAGTTCTTTCGCTAAATTTCACCGTATAGTTATTCAATCAGCGAGCCTTGACGTCATCGACGGCGTCTTGTTGTTGCTGCTGCTGAAATGATTGGGCTCGTCGCAAAGCATTCTGGCGACGCCACTTTGCTAGACGTTGCTTCCTTTGCTGTGGTGTGCCCACTTCCCGTTTAGCCTTCTCCTGTTCATTCTTCACACGCCCTAGCGCTTATTGCCAAGCAACTACTTCGAGATCCTATAAGTTAAGCTTTTCCACTCTTCTGCGCCGCTGGGTAGCATTCTCGCTGTCATTCTCCATGGCTATGCCATATTGGCAAACGTTCCGTTGTATGTATGTAGGGCTGCCGCAGACGCGATCAAAGATAAAGAGGGCAGCGGGGCTCGAGGTACACAAGCCACGGGGTATAGGGGAGCCAGTATAGGGGAGCCAACCGGAAGTCTTTGTCGATACCCCTTTGCCTTCTCTCTTTCAGTTTGTTTTCTGCCTTCAGCATTTGATAGTTATCAGTCTGTTTTTTCTCGAATACAATTATTGTGCTGAGTAATGCTCACTGGCCGGTTTTTATACCACGCAAGGCTGGTAACACATCAGAGTAGTCGTCACTGTAGATGCACAAGTGGCAGGTTCTAGGTTTAATTCAACGTCGCCAGACAATGTCAGAAGATGGCATCGTTGTTGCAGTATCGGAAGACTGTGAATGGTATTCACTGTGCTGCAAAGAATAGCGAATCTTGCTGTGAGCCCGGCGGCACTGAAATACCATAGTAACGTTAGTGAATAGAATAACACGATTCGTTACGTGCGCAAAAGAATAGCGGCGTGTGGTGAGTTTGTGTCATCACCATCATGCGGCCGGGCCCTCTGAAAGTTGCGTTGAAATCACGGTGATTTATAGGTGCCGTCACGAGTAAGAAAGTTTGGGGTGTGTGGCTTCGGACGAAGCATGCGCAGAAGCGAGGGGGGCCGCACAGGCGAGGCGGCAGGAACTGGGCGCCGTTGTTTACGCTCGGACGCAAGGCAGAGCTCTGCAGGCGTGGTCTTTGGGTTGCATAGGCGCTGACCGACAATGCCGTCGAACAGATGCTGCGGGCCGTATGTAAGATCACAGGCACGGAGGCACGCGATATCGCCGACAAGACGCGCAGACGAAGCATCCGGGAAGGAAAACAGCGAACCAGCCATGTCTTCGCCGAAGTGGTCTGCTCGGGTAACAGTATGCGGTGGAAGCATTCTGGATAGCACCACAGGGGCAGCAGGCCATGACAAGTAGCTGCGCAAACAATAGCTGTGTGCTGTCAGTTGGTGTCATCGGGACCATGCTGCGGGACTCACTGAGCAATCTACTACGTGATAGCCTCAATAGTTAAACACATTGGCATATACATGCGATAGAGGATGAAAAAAAGCCTTTTAGGACACTACTAATGTGACTGCGTTTTAAAAGTGTTCAGCTCAAGAAAATTGAACTGAAACAACAAACAAATTAAAAATAAGGATGACACGGAGAAAGCTTAGCGTAAGAAAGCTGGCTTTCTGTGAATATTCAACACACATTATCCAGCAGTTCTACAAGGGTCCCCTTTTACATCTGTTTCTACTTGCTCAAACTTGTTGTCTTGCATGGTTGTTGCTAACTATAAAAAAGAGCTCTTGCAGACGAGCACCCTTCTGTCTTTTATTTTTGTGTGTGTGCTTTAGGTCCCACTAAATTTCATTTTATTATCGTTCAAAAGGGGACGCACAAGTTCCTAAGGTTCATACACCGCACATCACTAAGTTCTTCCGTAATCCACTTCGACCGTCTTTGCTTCTATGATTAAACACGGGCTTTGCAGACACTCCACAGTTTTCAATCACGACAGCTTTCTGACCACAAAGTAAGCGCTCTTTTTTTCTTATAGATCGGGCGTAACCACTTTACATATAGATTATTCGAGAAATAGACTAACATGGCGACAGTCATAATTCCTTTAAAGAACGCGGGGCGCAACGTTCCAAGTACGTATTCTCTGATTATCAATATTTGAAATCTACATGAGGGCAAACGAGACTTCAATTCGTGTGATTATCTGCTCCTGCGTAGGAAGACTACAAGGTGCTATATACACGATGAAGTAAATGAACCATTCAAAGAATTCGTGCATATTAACGAAAAGAAAAACAAGAGAATATTGAAGGATCCTTCGAATTGCGAGGAAAGGGAGGCTTCTTTGGGCTGTTCCAGGTTTTCGTATGCAGTTTCTGGCTGAGCAAGACGCTGAGCCAAAGGAGCTCTGCCGTATGAAATACATGTGCGCAGAGCCTCATAAACAACAAAAAAAGAAGGCAACTGCTCCCCGGCGGGGATTGAATCGAAGCTTTGGCGCTTTTTGAGAGGACTTGCCTCATAAAAGCGGAATTACGAACGGGTGTCTTCATGGCGATTCAGATCTCAGAACCACGCTGAACGGCCGGAGTACGTTAAGGGAAAATTTCTGCAGGGCAGACGCAAAGCAATATTTGCTCATGGATATTCCCAGTCTCTGCTCAAATGGTCGGCAAGGCGGGCGACTGCTGTGTCAAGATTTTGCGGGAAATAAGTGTACCTTCTCAGTTATTTCTGTTTTTAAATTCCGTTACCTGTTTCCCGTGTTATAACATTTTTTGCCGCCACCTGGAGTTCAATTTAAGTCTTATCCGTGTTTCAAGAAGGAAACAACCCGGACCTACGACTGTCGTGTTTATTTTGTACATTCATACGGTTTTCTCAGCGTTTATCTAGTTGGTTCTTTCTTACGTGTGTATGCATGTTATTGCATGCTACGCTTACATCATCAATGTTTATTGGAAATGAGGCAACATCTTACGCGGTTCTCTTTTCTATAAAAGCGAACCTATATAAAAACAATAGGTAGCTCAATCGAATTTCACATAAAGACGCGCACATATAATATGTGACTGACAGCTCAAACACTACTTCCTTTCATGATCGGAAGCCCCGCCGCGGTGGTCTAGTGGCTAAGGTACTCGGCTGCTGACCCGCAGGGCGCGGGTTTGAATCCCGGCTGCGGCGGCTGCATTTCCGATGGAGGCGGAAATGTTGTAGGCCCGTGTACTCAGATTTGGGTGCACGTTAATGAACCTCAGGTGGTCTAAATTTCCGGAGCCCTCCACTACGGCGTCTCTCATAATCATATAGTGGTTTTGGGACGTTAAACCCCACATATCAATCAATCAATTTCATGATCGGAAAACGGAGAACTTGTTTTGCGCTCAGGCACACCTGTCGTACGTGCTGTTGCGTGATCAACGATCGATGTGCGCATTAGGTGCGCAACTCGCGCTTCTAGCTGTGCTACAAAGTGACGGTGCTTCCATAACGCCCTTTTCTCCTTTTTCTCTACTCTCCTCTCATTCGGAGCTCGCTTGCGCCGACACGTTCGGACTCGTCAGCAGTCAGTTGGCCGGATCCAGCACTTGCACTGGCTTATGCTCTTATACCCTCTGACAATAAATTAGGGGGACGACGGTCAACAAAGTCCTGTCGGACCTTGAGCGTTAATACAGTCTATACGCTTGCATAAAAGGTTAACATAGTTTACCGAAACTGTACACTACACACAGAGTTGCTAACAGAGGAAGTTAACCAAGCTACCGCCATTAGGTCTCCTAGAAGCATTTCAGGACAGCAACATTTTTCGTGTCCTCACAAGTTCTTCCCTGCTTATTCTTCGTAACCCATTTTCTTTTCTCGTGGTGTTGAATGGTAGACATTAATTATTCACAGGAAAATATTTCAGGCCTCTCAGAAGCAGAATAGTGGCCGTTTGGGGAGTGTGGACTAAGCATCAGACGGGGCTTTTAGCAAGCGAAAAGCACGAGACTATGTTTAACGCAGCGAAAATTGCATTATTACGCAAACCTCGGAGCCAAGGTGTTATGCAAGAATGCCAGTGTAATGAATTGATGCATTCCTTAAACCACTGCTCAGATGCTTGCGTGTTTTTAAAGGGCAATCACAGAAAAGTAATATGAGTGAGCACACAGAAAAAAAAACAAAGAAAAATTTGTAAGCAGTTGCGTGCGATGTTTCAATAGTTGGTGCATAGCTAAAATTTAAATGCGGAAGGATTAAACAGAAAAATAAAAAAATGGGCATAAAAGTTTTCCCTCTCTGTCTCCTTTATTTTTTATTTTTTATTTTGCTTTTAGGATATCCAGAGATTATCTTGCCTTTATTACGACTGCTGACCTAGCCCGTTTTCATAATGAAGTTTTCGAGAAGTCCATAGTTTCTTTAAAATAATCCGTAACAGAATTAGCGACCTCTTTATGAATGAACAGTCTGACTAAAAGCTAGGAATAATCATTGAATTTATGTGCAAGCTACCCTTCAGTGGGTGTCATAAAAATTGAACAGGGGTGCTTACGCGCCAAATCCGTGATAGGGCAATCAATTACAACATAGTGAGAGAGCCCGTAAAAATAATGACCGCATCAGTGTTTTTATAGTGGGTCTAAATCCACGTATACACCTGTGTCCTATTATATATTACTATTTCGCCTTGCATTAAAATGCGGTGGTTATGACCCGATGTCAGGTCAGAACGCTCGTGTTTGTCAGCGCAATGCCACACGAGAAGCTCCACGAGCGGCTAGCAGGCGCTATCACGTCGCCGAAAGAACGTGCGGACGGATGGCTTGTTCCTCGTTCCCGAACAAACTATTTTCTACGCTCTCTAAGATACACATACCCTCCTTGCTTAATAAGTATGAGAGTAGTGACCCTATTTTTCTAGTGTTTTCAAAGAGATAAATGCGTCAATTTTGTCACCCTTGCATAGTGTTCTTTGTAGTGCGTTTTTTATTATGTATAATGCGTCCCCGGAATGAAATCATTCCGGTAAGCTTGTTCGCACTTTGTATCACTGTATTACAATTTGTATCACGTTCACGAGTATTGTTCATGAGTGAATATACAGCTAGTTTGTTTGCTCTATGTCTCTTTGTAGCACTGTTCTATTTGTACAGTACCCTTCTAATTTTTTTGTTCATTTCTCCAGCTATAAATGCAGTATATTTGTTAAAATCTTGTATTCCCAAACTGCTGTCATGTATGTGGGCCGTCAGGCATCCTCAAGTGGTGTTTTTAACCGCTTTTCGCCTGAGGGATCCCCAGCTTGTTAAAAAAATGTCGAAAATGTTAGAAATAAATAAAAATAACTAAAATAAAATATGGACGAAACGATGAGAGAAAAAAAAAAGACGGAGATGTCAAACAGTCCTTAGACCGGTTGGTTATATTAAACAACAGGCGTACAAGTACTTCAATAAGTGATGGATCCTTTTATTATTGCTGAATGTCATTCTTTTAGAACGAAAGCATTTCATCAGACTGTAGTTTTTTTGCATTTTTTTCTTTGCTGCTATTTACAGCAAACAGCTCACAAAAGATGAAAATTTAATGGCTTTTTTTGGATTTTGATGTGCACCGCAAGAATTAAAGAAGCCAGAAAGATCGAAAACCACCAAAGGATATACAGGAAAAAATTGCTTGCAGATATAAAACGTTAATATATCTAACTACCACGCGGCAGGCCAAACGCGATTCATGCAGGTTTGTAAAAGTTATTAATTCCTGTCTTACTGCCGCTGTTGAAAGTACCACTCTAAAATGTTAGACTGTTCAGACTTCAACAGTATACTCTCCCTTTTATATGGAACTCCGCTAAATGTAGTGGTTTTCGCTATTGATTATTTGTCCTTTTTTGGCAATGCACATCAAAAGACCAGACGTGCCAATAAATGATATATTTCCTAAATCTCTTACCAAAAAACTTCAATGAAATCGGAAAATTCGTAAAGATAATACAACCTAATAAAATTGACCAGATCTAAAATGATCTCTCTGTACATATATACAAGAGACTTATTGACCGTTTGCGAGTCACAACAATGAATATGTGCTCGTGTTATGTTCACCACCGAGTCAAAAAACTAATCTTTGTTAATGAGAAAATATTTGCTTTAGGCCTGACAAAAACTGGCTATTTTTTTTCGCAGCAACACACACCATGCTTATTTTACATCTCATTCAAGTCCCAGCTCTATTCTTTTCAATAAAATTGTAGACTCTGCAAGAAACCATTGCAGGTTTCCCGAGAAATTCGTGTTGCTCTCTCTCTATCCCTTGTTTGTATTCGTGCCATGGGCTGGAAAAGTTACTTGAAATTTGCCAACAATGAGTGAAAGAAAGAGAGACTATTCAGGGCAGGGCTTCTCGTTTGGACGCATTCATTCTAAACTTGGAAGACCGTGTACTGGGTTGTGTGCTGTAATGACACACCACCAAGCTAGGATCATTTTCAATTTAATCGTGTTTCTTCATTCTCGAATTGCGAAAGCAGTGCCATTATTTAGATTTCGAAACAAATAGCAACTAGTAGTTGGAATAACCTTGCGAATTTTGTTTGTGTCGGCCATCGATCATCGTTTCTTCGCGCTTTACATACGTGAGTGGCGAAAGAAATTACTTTACTGCCCCTGCTAACTTCTTTGTGAATTAAGCATTCCTTTTTCTCTTCACACCATGAACTTTCTTTCTTTCTTTCTTTCTTTCTTTCTTTCTTTCTTTCTTTCTTTCTTTCTTTCTTTCTTTCCTTCCTTCTTTCTTTCTTTCTTTCTTTCTTTCTTTCTTTCTTTCTCTTGTAACATCAAGTGGAAGTTCCTGCAAGCGCCTCATAAATTCTATTGAAACTGCAGAAATCCAACTTATTCCGTACTCTTTATTGTCATTACGTTTTTTTACCGAACACATTAGGCTAGAAAGAATTACGTGCATAAAAATATATGGGTAACAGCTGATGGTGAAAACTGTAACTGAAAAATTTTTGATCCATTGATCGAAAAATTATAATTTGGGCCTAGATTTAAAGAAAAAAAAGCGTTTATAGAGGTTGTTCAATTCTTTTAAAATGCGTTTGCTGTGTTTTCCTCGTCAATTCAGGTCAGTAAACTTCCACGAACAATGTATACTACAACACCGAAGTTTAGCTTCCCGTGAGTACAAGATATGGCAACTATTTCAGTCATTTACCAAAGAGAAAAATGCTATGGAACATCATTTTCAAATCAATTGAAGGCCATTTGATTCCGTTTCTGTGTCAATGTCAAGGGCATACCTCAGTGGCATTCGCTCTCTTCGTAAACCATGGGACACCGGGTCGAGAGAAAGCCAATCCTTTTAAACGAGTGGGTATTAATAGAGATGATTTCAAGAGTATATGTATGAGTGGTTATCAAGGGGGTATGCATATAGAACGTTAAGAGAGTATTTATAGAGATGAGTAGTCACCGAGTGGGTATTCATGGAGATGACCTAAAGGGTATCTCTAAAGATCATTTAGGAATATATTAACAGGATTTGAACCACTGATGTACCATGTATAGCTGAAGCGGACGACCCACAGACTATGCCACTTTTACTGTGAAGGTCAGTTCAGACATTACTTGCCACGAGTAACAAATGCCAGTCTTCTAGACACTTAGCGTTACAAAGTGTCTCTCCACAACACACTGCATAGCGGCTGCATGATTACGAGATGTGCTGTCATCCCCTTTAAACTGCGTCTAAGGCATGTATTCAACAACGTGTACATTGAGATATATTTTCTATACACTATTGCAAGGCAGTTTAGGGGTTTGCTTATTTAGTTTTTACATTGATAACTTCCTTAAAGCACCTACCTTCATATCGCACAATCGCCTATATAGGGACCCTGATTCAACCAATCTTTTTAAAGACGATAGTCTTTCTTGGGGACCTTTGACGCGATAATTTTGGTCTGTCTGTCTGTCTGTCTGTCTGTCTGTCTGTCTGTCTGTCTGTCTGTCTGTCTGTCTGTCTGTCTGTCTGTCTGTCTGTCTGTCTGTCTGTACATTTGTCTGTTTGTCCACTCTTAACGGCACCGGATACTTGAAACGGCCGACCCCATCCGCAGCGCCCACCAATGTTGCTCAGGATTTAACGTCCATACTTGTGCAATCGTCAATTAATAAGCAATTATTGCGCAAGCCTGGGGCACCGTAACAACACGTATATATTCTGCATGTGCATCTTTTACTAGAAAATGCATACATAAGTAATTTTAAGGACCGTAGCGCTTATCACGCTGCACTGACCACGCAACGCTTGCACGAAAATGCGAGTGTTTCCAACGCTTTGCTAAGACGCGATGGTGGTGGCGCCTACCCGCCGCCTTGCGTTCCTCACCTTATCACCTCTGAGACGGGCGCGCACACCCGTCTCAAAGCCCCGCGCTTCGTTTTGCGAAAAGACTGCCAGGTGGCGCTCATGTCTCACGTGTGACGTGACTTGATGCACTCGTTCGCCTCCGCTGCACTCTCGAGGCAGTCTAACGCAGCGCCTCCAAAATACCATTCACCGATTTTGTTGCGCAGAACATCAAATTATTTGTTCACTCTCTCCACACGCAAGACTATCGTCTTTCGACGACATCTGCAGATTACATGCAGATACGGGGACAATATTTTCTTGTTGTTTTTTACCAGCCTACATAAGGTATCTTGCCCATGTCGTTTGAATACTTATGCCTGACTTATGTCAGTATCCAGCACATGGCACATTTTTGCGAAATTGGTGCTTTCTAAATCATGGGCTTATCGGTGGTCAGCCGTTTCTGATATGCCAATCTGATTTCTTATCGAGGGTCGTTTCTGGTCTGTCGATCTGACCTCTTAATAAGAGAGCCGTTTCGGATCTGTCAATCTTAACATTTTTCGAGGGTCTGCTCTGATTTTTCAATGTGGTCTTTTATCGAGAGTCGTTTCTAATATGTCGATATTATGTCTTATCGAGAGCCGTTTCCCTTCTGTCGATTTGATCTTTTATCGAAGGTCGTTTCTTACCTGTCGACGTAATCTCTTATCGAGGGCCGTTTCTAATCTGTCCATCTGATCTCTTATCGAGGGCTGTTTCTGATCTGTCGGTCTCATCTCTTATCAAGGGCTCTTTCTGATATGTCGATCTGATCTCTTATCGAGGAGACTTTTCGTTTCACGTTTCCTCATTTCAGTGTTGCGTGGACGCGAAACCATGACCTTAGTTGTTGCCTGTAGCAGGCGAAGTGTTGCTCCGCTGAGCACGTGGACGAAGGCCTGCTTCCCGACATGGGGGATAGAAAATGTTTGCAGGGAGCGTTGCGTGAGGGGAAAGAAATAAATATAAGATTCAGAGGTTCTACGTCCCAAAACCATGATATGATTACGACAGCCGCCGTAGAGGACGCCTCCGGAAATTTCTACCACGTTCAGAGTGTTCTCTAACGCACACTGACATCAAACAGTACATGGGTCGCTACCGTTTTGCCTGAATTGAAATGCGACCTGCGCGGTCGGGATTGAATCCGCGACCTTCGGTTGAGCAGCCGAGCAGCATAACTACTGCTCTGCCGAGAAAGAAAGAAAGAAAGATAGAGAGAAAGAAAGGACGGAAGGAAGGAAGGAAGAAGTAAAGAGAGAAAGAAAAAAAACGAAAAATATAGAAAGAAAAGAAAGAAACAAGAAAAGATAGAAAGAGAGAAAGAGCAAAGAAGGAAAGGGAGAAAGAGAGAAAGAAATAAAAAGAGATAGAAAGAGAGAAAGAAAAAGGAAAGAAAGAAAGAAAGGACGAAAGAAAGAACAAAAGAAAGAAGGTAAGAAAGAAGGAAATAACTAAAGAAGAAAAGAAAGAAGAAAACAAAGTAAGAAAGAAAGAAAGTGAGCGAGCGCGTCAGGCATCCACATGCCGAGCTTTGCTTGCACCCATTATTTGACTTATTTTCTGGCCGAGCCTGCCAACAGAGCAAAACCATTTACCATACATTCGTGCCACCCTGCAGAAACACTCTACACGTGAAAGGCACTCATCGAGGCAACGCTGCGTCTGCGCTGTCACTTTAGAAGAACGAGGCATAAAAGCGCCCAATTCAAGTATATATAACGACTGCAGCCCCTGTTAAGAGCTCGTGCAGTTTGCCATTATGGCCAGAAAAACGAAAGCTGCAAGTGGAGTTCAAAAACTGTCTCCCACTACGGCGAAACGCGAACGCGATACCATCTACCGACAAAAATAGAAACAATAGAAGAAACTCTGCATGGCACGAACGATAAAGCTCGCGTCAGCGACAGTATGGAACTGGGTCGCGACCGAGAGGCATTGAGGTATGCACTGCAGTGAGGCAGAGTTACGACGGTGATGCAATAAGGTATTTTCTTTTCTGGGCCTTGTTTTACCTTTATTTTGGGTGTGTCTGGGACCGCTATCACGGCACTCTACGGTTAAAACGCCGAGCGTCCTATATGGGCGTGGCATTCAATATTACTGCATTCTTTCGCGAAGCACGAAATCTACCCTCTACGCAAAGGGGAGGGATCGAATTCTTTCGGCACGATAACTGATGGATCCGGCCTGAACAAATTGTTACCCCCCCCCCCCTTCCTGAAAGTTACACACCTGAACAAATTGTTACCCCCCCCCCCCTTCCTGAAAGTTTATCTCAGATAAAAACAATTCAACTGTTGAAAAAAATGTTTATAGTCTTTCGCATTCGGTGTACCTAGGTGATACAAATAAGTATTGAAAATTGAGTTTAGGAGCACAATATATCGCTTTTTCGTGTCCCAGGTGTGTCACGACTCAGGGTATTCTGACAAAGACACATAGCTTTCGCTGAATGGAACTGGGTCACATCTACATCAGTTCGATTTGTAGGTGAATGCTCGGAGCATTCGATACAGTATATATCACAGCAGAATGCTCCACAAAAGGCATTTTTGATGTGAAGATATTGTCGTTTAATCGTACAAACTACTTCAATTTTTTTTCAGCAAACAAGGTTAAAGGTCTCGGAAAAAGCAACACGTAAGAACATTGAAACACGCTCACACATTGTTCGCGCATGGTGTGTATGCACGCTTCTATGTCCTGGCAGGTTGTTTTTTGTAGGCAGTTTGAACTTCCTTGCTGTATGTATAAACCAAGCAGCCCAGAAATGCGCCTTACTTAAAATGTCTTACTGATATTGCATTAAACAGAATGTCTTCTTGGTCCTGCTCCACACTTTTTGGATGATTTGCGCGATAACTTCTAACCGAATTCATTTATCGTAATTACTCCTACATTACCCCCGCTCAACGATCTGGCCTAACAATTAGGCTAATGTTAATCACCATTGGCTTGAGTTGGACATTGCTGGACATCCGCTATTAAAACAGCGATATTGCCTGTTTTTTTTTATTTCAACGCAGGGACAGATGGATTCGCCTTATTTCACAAACCGAGTCACGTGGTTTTGATTCCGCTTACTACAAGAAGACTACTAACATTCATTTATTCGAGTGCTTTGAGGGAACTAATAAATGCCAAAATACTGTTGGGAAAAAATACAGAAGAAAAGTCGCTTAAAGCAGCTGAGGAAAGCTAAATATTTTTGAAAATTGTGCCGGGTCCAAAAGGTGCCTAGAGGTCTCACGTGTTATGTAAGCACTAATGAGAACGATCTCTTAAACTTCTAGTTTTTACTTCTATTGTCTAAAACAAACATTTACGACATGATAGTGCAGGAGAAGCAGCTAAAACGCCCAAGGCAGTCATATACACAGTTCGATACATAATTGTTCTCAAACCAGCACTTGGCGATATGCTCTAGAATAAGAATCGTAAAGCAGTAGTGCAATGTTGGTCAATAAATTGTTTTTGTGAGAAATTATGAAAATGAAGAACTACAAGATAACCGTTATAAGAAAACGCACATTCCGCAATGTTTACATTTGTATTACCAATCTTCGGCCTTGCTGTTCTCGTTAGTTTTCGAATGGCTGAGTCCTGTTTTAGTTACTTTCGTGTGGCGTCGTCTGAGTGATAACACAGTCCCCTAAGTGACAGCGCTACAACAATCGTTTCCTAACGGTAGAACACCGAGTCTCCCATTCTCCGCAATCAGCATGAAACGGCAACAATATGCTTCACCTAAACGAACAAAATGAATCAATTTTGTTGCATGGCAAAATCATACTGCGCCACAGGGACATTTTTATTTATGAAGCACGTATACTAACTATGTTAAAGGCTTCCCAAAACGTGAAAAAAAAACAGATGAGGAAGAACATACTTAGTCAATTAGAGCAGCTGAAGTGCCCGAAGAAATATGCATACGAGATTTAGTGCCGCGCATTGTTCAAAGGCCCTTGGTTAATGCTATATTCGATTACGTTTCTTATTTCATAAACTTGTGTCAAAATAACTTGAATGTCTCTTGACCAGAAGTGATTTTAAGGAGAATAAAACAAACGACGATGTTGTTGTTGACACGTCTTTATTCACATCTTATACTTTCGGAGGGCTGCGGTGAATGTAGGGGGAGTGACAGGAATAGATTCTTTTATTTATTAGAGAAGACGACGCTTAATGTGATTCGCTTTTGTCATGATGGACGGCGCATCCAAAGAGCGTAAAACAAACAATGATTTCAGCCCTTCTCTTTATTTTTACAGCGATGTACAGCACAGTGTACTGTACCATTTACATAATATGCGTATACTACTATTAGTTCAGTGATCGTCCTTATACAAGTAGCACGTCGCGAGCTTTAATTAAATAACCTCAATCATTATCACTGTCGTCGGGGAAAAAAATGTTCTCCGGTTAATATAGCTGTGGGCGCTAACCGAGATCCGGATATAAGGTATAATCTACTGAGAAGTTTCATACTTGGAGAGACAGCAAAGAGAATATCCGCATTATTATGAAGTATAATTTTGTTTTTTCTGGACTTTCTCGGATGTTAACCCAGTCATGACTAATAAACAAAGACCCGCTGCGTTTGTCTTTTGCAGATGAAGTGTTAACTATTATATTTTCGGAACAAAACGCTAACCATATATTAAAAGGTATACCATGTATGGTCGACCTCAAAAAGAAAGTTCTTAGTTTTGCTTTGAATATTAACTGTCGCGACTTGAACTGTAACATGCTTCTGGTAAACGTTTATCGAATATAAGCTGAAGTGAGCCCTAACACAATTGCAAACTTACCAACCACGCCAGGCTCATAATGGCCACATATTCAACAATCGCTTGGAGCGTTTAAATGATAACGGTCAGCAGGGGTGGTTTCAAAAACATTCGTTCAATATTTCAATCCGCCATGATTATTTGGACTGTGAAGAGTTCGCTCGCTTAAGTAAATATTGTGGCCTGCGTTTCTTTTTAGTCCTTTTTGCAGCATATTTTTGTCGCTCCTTTTGCAACAAGGCTCCGGGTCATGTCTTGTTCGTGTATTTGTACTTCGCCAGTGCAGACTGCACGCATTTCGCTGTTGTCCGTTTTGCTTGTTTAATTCAGCACCCGTTTCGTCTAAACATTAGCAAGTTGCCCTTCAAGCGAAAGCTCTCCTAAATGTAGCCATTGCTGTGGGATTGAGCAGCACCAGCCTCGATTGCGACAAGTGACGTTTATGAATTAAAACTAATTTTCTTCTTCATGTAAACCAGTAGCATGCCAGTTGGAAAGTGCTAGCTAAAAGTGAACAAACACAACTGAACATTAGCAGATAGTACAATTTTCATTCATTCTGAGCAGAGCATGAGGGCTGGTGGCAAACGGTCCAAATTGTCAACTAATTAGCTTCAGCTGCTCGAAGGTTCATTGCAAATGAAAGAGTTGTGCCTATTTTTTATTTCACAATTTCCCACGCATACGTAGGTGAAGTGGTTATAGGTGAAGCAATCTAGTGGAAGATGACATTTACATCAAAAAAGTCGCTACTGTCCCAACTCATACAATGCGAAATACAGCTCTCTCTCTCTCTCTTTCTCTCTCTCTGTGTGTGTTGTTGTTGTTGTTGTTGTTGTTGTCATTGTTACGACTCGCACCACTGGCGACATTGTTGCGTAGTGCACCGAGGTCACGGGCCGCCAAGGTTGTTCAGTAGTGCGTTTCTCAGCTCGTGGCTGCTTCTGCGCAGAGCTGGTAGACGAGCGGACAAGACGACGGTGAGTTAAGGCAAGATTTATGAACAGCATAGAATAGAGGCGATACATAATTGGCACTGGAGCCGACAGCTTAGTGACTCGAAGAGCAAACTCTTCTGTTGACGCAAAGGTCGGCTGCTTGGCAACGTGCCGCTTGGCGTTTTTTATAGGCTCCGGGTGATACCTAACGTCAGCAACCTCCAATCAGAACCGCCGCTGGCTGTGATGTCGGATTCCTCCAGTCAGCAACCGCCGCTGGGTTGCACCCATATATGGACAAGTGATGTTGCCACGCATTGCGTAAGACTCGCCATACTGGATGGTGCCGATTGCGTCATCGGTGTGCTATCGAACCCGTGAGTTGAGGGAGCTCGCCGTGCGTTGTGTAAGGCTCACCGGCACCGCCGGGTCAGATGACGTCGTTGAGGTGATGACGTCAAGCGGGCTCACTCACTGGCCTTGACACAGGTTATCTTTGCAGAAGCAATGACGTTCGGTCTGGACTCCCAGACGTAACAGTGTCTGTGTTGTGTGTGTGTGTGTGTGTTTGTGTGTGTGTGCTTGTGTTTGTGCTTACGCCTTCAGTAGCGCTATTAAAATTCATCGTGAAATACCTCCTTACTTTATGTTTCTTTTGTTGTTAAGCACCGAAGAGTCACTGCCGGCTACTGGTGACATGGCTGTGTGATCGCCAGTAACATCACTCTGATGAGATTTGATGACTGCATACGTCAGCTTTATATGCTTGCTGTTGACGGAAAAACGTGTCCCTCAATACATTTTTCTTCCATTGTTGATCTTATAAGTGGTGGTCTCATTCCGGTAGGTGGGTATACCACGCGATGCGATTGGTCAGCTGCCAGTTCGTAGAACATCATGGGCTATGTGACCCCATCTGAGAAAAATATTGTTACGCTCCGCTGTTATGGCCACGAGCGCGGCTCACCAGTACTACAGCGGTTACACACGTCGAAATAACTCGGAAAGTGGTCTGGAGAATGACCGCTGCTGCAACCCGGTAAGCAGAGCATCACTCGCTTCATGTGCAGGTCCTGGTGTCTGTCTCCTCGGGCGAGATTTGCGTTTTCGTCCACTTTAACTAATTTTTCGGGCAGCCCACAGTTACTACGCATCAATTTAAAACTACAAATGACGCTCCTTTATAATCTTGTAGGTGTTATTACGTTAGCTTCATATGGTTACCATTCTACCTTATTTACCTTAGCACACAGAGGCCGAAGTTATGATTGGTGTCCTTCGCTTTGTAAAGACCACAAGATACGACTCACCTGCACTTCATGCATGTAATCTGAAATAGTTTTAACTTTTAAGATAGCCGATGACCTGGGCCTGAATTCAGGAAGTTTTTCCATTGTACCATGCTGCTTGCCAATGACCAGCTGGCTTTGATAAGGATACGTCCGGTTTCAGGGTTTCCAGATTTTTTTATAGACACCAATATTAACCTTAGTCACTTTAACAAATACAGACCCCGGTTGCTTCATGTGACTCCATTATCCGCGAATGTTTAAGCCCCTAACCACGCAGATCACATTGTCTTTAAAAGAAGCAGGAGCCAACTCAATGAATTTGCTCACTTTTAACGCGATAGTATTAAACAGCTCGTCTCGTAGAAAACTCGGTGTTGTTGTCCGCGTTGGTGTTTGTGTCGTTCGGTTGTAGGCGAAAAATCATCTTGTCCGAGGTCAAAAAATGAAGTGTAAAAGTAAAATAATAAAAATGTTTGGTGTGAGTGAGAATCGATCCAGGTCGTCGGCGTGGCAAGAAGGTGTCCTACCTTAGAGCCATGGTAGATTGTTACTCCTTTGAAAAAAGAGCACTATATGAATTCCGTGCACCACAAGGAGTATCCTTAACGCACGTAAGCGAGCGTGACAGAAGCGTAAAACTGCGCATTTATCAAAACATGTAAATTGCGCAGCTAGCGACCGTTTTAAAGGTCAGCGCATTACAAAGAGCTCAGACATATTTTATCATCATCAGCTGCAAAGAAGTATCGACAAAGGAAGCAGCTGCGTAGGTTCTCATGTTGCTTTACGGACATGTGGTGGGCCCTTCGCTGGTTCACCAGAGGAAGAATTATGGCGTAGTGAGCACTTAACAACTGCACTTGTAGTAAGTATTCTAGGATAGCTTGAAACTCTCAATGTTACCACGCAGTTGTTCGTTTCATTACGGCACACTTCAGGTTTGCACCAGGAACCAAAGCTAGGCTAGCAGTCAAGAAAGCGATGCGCACAAGGCTCTATTACGCTATCGTGATCTAATCTTGATCGCGAAGCTCAAGTTTTCTCCAAGATTTTGTTTGCGCTTTTGTTAATGCCAGCGTTATGGCACTTCATGTTTGAAGTCATCTAGTGCGATGTGTTCACTTGCTCTTGCGTACAGAACCAGTTTAAATGAAAACATGTGTCAATATTAAGTGAATTTTCAATGACGGTTCTTCAATAAAAAATGCGCTATAACAGCGGTACTTAAAAAAACAAAACAATTAACTGTTGAAGTTTTAAATAAAACTTTCTAAACTAAAACGCGATTATGTACTGCAATAGAATAGGACTTGTAAAGATGCAAACTTTTGATTGGTGTTTGATGCGCTGTTGTCTTCACAAGTAATACGTGATTAAGTTGAAACTGGCACTTTTTCTCCTGTGTAAGGCGATGGATCAACTGCAGGACAGACATAAGCACACTTTTGAGTTTGAATAACACAGTGAGCCTCTCCGCGGTAGTCTATAGTGGCTAAGGTACTCGGCTGTTGACCCGCAGGTCGCGAGATCGAAGCCCGGCTGCGGCGGCTGCAATTCTGATTTAGGCGGAAATGCTGTAGGCCCTTGCGCTCAGATTTTGGCGCACGTTAAAGAACCCCAGATGGTCGAAATTTCCGGAGACTTCCACTACAGCGTCTCTCATAATCAGATGGTGGTTTTGCGATGTTAAACCCCACATATCAATCAATAACGCAGTGACTATGTCACAATCACCAATCTTCATTGTCCCGTTTCGTTATATAAGCGCGGGTGTAAATAATACTGCCAGAGAGAGAGAGAAACAACTTTTTTATTAATCCTGCCAGAATTGCTTGTACGAAGGAAGTGATCCTTGCAGACTAAGCAAAAAAGAGGCCTTGTGAATTTTTTTCCCGTGAGTACTTACCTGCTGCTTAAGTGACGATACTCACTTTTAGGTCCCATGGTTCTCCAACGAGAATACGCAATATTCTCCAGAAAGAGTTCCCGAGTCTCTTTAAAGAAAATGACATACGTAGAAATATGGACTTATAAAATAGAGTGAATGAAGGAAGAGAACTTTCGACGGATTTTTTTTTCTTTTTTAAGACGTTTGGACGCAACGTTATGACGCAAGGTTTTGACAGAATTTTTGACACAACACACAATGGTTCTCATTATTGTTGTGCCAAAAATTTAGTCAATGGACAGTTTTAATTTCTGAGCTTGAGGTAGGTTTAGTGATAAATGATAAAAAATATTATGAAGAAGTAAGAAGATTTCACATTTCTTACTAGAATTGTTTTACGGCTATTCTTTCACGAAAACCACAGAACTGATTGTTACACTAAAACAAGAGTACATAAGTTCTATCTAGGTCGCGTGCTTGTGGTGAAGGCTTGGCAACCGGCCTGCAGAAATCAGGCGACCAAGTAGGGAAGTCTGAACTTGGAGGACGAGTGTGCTGCCATCGTTGGAGAAATGATAGTTGCAGAAATGACCCACGACACTGCTGGAATCAGCGCACGAGAGCAGGCCCAGACAGGGTCAGAAAGGGTTGAGTAATGTTGGCAGGGCGACGCAGTCTTTCGGGACGTATAAGGGGCCGCGGTTTTCACGATGCCACCACCAAAGCGACTGCCTGACCCAGAAGTGGTGTGCGTAGAGGTACGCTCACCACCCCCGAAAAACCGGACCAGCATCGGCAATCATACTCGAAGTGATTTCGGTACGCATGCGCACTGTGTGGTACAGAAATTTAAAAGTGGCGGAGAACCTGTTGCATTGAAATCATTGTTTTTTTGCATTATTACTACTAATGCTCATCAGGGAGACGAAGTCATTGAAATGTTGTGCCACTTTGCTGTAAATCTTCCCTGCTGAACAGTGGTATTTCAAACCACGCAACTATACTGCGTTGAGCTGTATCACGTGACCAGGAGGTTGGGGATCACACTACAACATAGCGTTTCTTGAAGAATTTCTCGGAGATTCAGCTACGTAACTGCCCACATAACTGGTTAGAAGGATCTTGAAAGAGCAAAAGATGATTGATAAGGTGGCACATCTAAAAAGAAAATCATTTATTGGCCACAAAAGGTATTCATGGCAATTTCTGTAATTGGTGCAAAGAAGAAACGTCAATATTTTTTATTATTATTCAGTTTATCCCTATGTCAATATATATATATATATATATATATATATATATATATATATATATATATATATATATATATATATATATATATATATATATATATATATATATATATATATATATATATATATATATATATGGTATGAAGACAGGCAGGGAGGTTTAACTTTTCCTATGCCGAAAATATTGATGACGTATATGCGGTGCGCATCTACAGAACAACAATGCTTCTTTTGTTTTTCTTTTTTGTAAAAGTGAGAATGGTGTGCTGTGCACGGAATCATTACATCGACTATGCAGTTTGACCACCCACGTACTCACGCGCGTTGGAATATAATATGCCGTACAAGACACGCAGAAGCATTAGTTTCCAAAGCACTTACGACAAACCTGTTATATATCCCGTCACATCTATTGATTGATTGATTGATTGATTTGTGTGGTTTAACGTCCCAAAACCACTATTTGATTATGAGAGACGCCGTAGTGGAGGGCTCCGGAAATTTCGACCACCTGGGGTTCTTTAACGTGCACCCAAATCTGAGCAAACGGGCCTACAACATTTCCGCCTCCATCGGAAATGCAGCCGCCACAGCCGGGATTTGAACCCGCAACCTCCGGGTCAGCAGCCGAGTACCTTAGCCACTAGACCACCGCGGCGGGGCCCCGTCGCATTTATTATATTTAACGTATAGATTGTGGCTGCTTTGACGCATCCTCATCATAGTAGTTAATATTGCCTAACCTGATATATTCCCGAAAATAGCGTAAAATAATTGGCTGCTGTGTGGGGTAGGCTGGCAGTTGTCATCAGGAGAGCAGAACTGTTGTGTCCACAAAGACGACACGTGATTACGATAGCTTACTGCTGGTCACACTTCTGGTATACTAAAAGCACCCTGTTAGAAATCTGTTCTGCCTGATTGTGCTTTATTCTATATTTATATACCGTTATTTGCAATTTTGCTCTAGCGTCTTTGTTCGCAGTTCATCATTTATAAGGGCATAGCGTACTTCGCCAAGGACACAAAAAAGAGAGACGCATACACACACAGCGTCTAAGCAGTGTTGCGGTGTCGATGTAAAGAAACAGCCCAAACGCGCGCTGCTCTCAACCTTAATCTTTATGCAAGCTTTCAAAAGGAGGTCTCCAGTAATAAGTCTCCATCCTATTCAAAACGAGACAAGCAACTTCGGTTTGTAAAGAATGCACTGATCCGGTAGCCAGAAGATACTTGGCAGTGGAGTACGTCTTTCATTATTCATGCCTGTCATTGCGACAGCGTGGTCGATTGGGAAAGCAGACAACGCATCTCCATCATGTGAGCGAGTTTGTGGGGCCTGTATATGTTTTTGAAGCACCCGCCAATATATAATACCAATAAATGAAAGCTTATGGAACGGAAACAAGTAACCTTCTAAGAGAAGTCTTGACTCTACGGCTGAGGCTGTGCAATGTGTTTCCGTTGTTGCACTACTATGACGAAATCTGATTACCCACAGTGAACTTATGAAAACAAGCGTGCCCAGAGTTCTCAAACGTTTACGGTCACAAGTTTCATTTACAGTTGGCTGGTTATACCTTTGCTCGTGTTATGTTTAGCTTTAAAATTAGCTTCAATAAAATCTTCTGTACCTATCCCCACATACTTTATTGTGAAAATGGACTGCACCGTCTAATCATAGAGCACCCCAGGTCAAGGTGACATAGAAGGCCACCCCTAAGTCTGGGCCACTTTTGAGCCGTGCTCACGCCCTTTCCCTTGCGTGGTCGTAAATGAGCGGCCGATATAACGCCATGGTGAGGCCTGCTTGTCACTCAGTTACAACTTCAAATTTCAGTGAACTCGAGTAATAATTTCAATATTTTACAATTTTTTTTGTTTTTACGAAATACTTAGAATGTAGTCAACATGATCTTTTCAACTGCTTATGATGCGATGCGCCTTCCGTGTCACTTTCCACCGCGTCAAGCATGCTTTGAAAACTTAACGCTGCTTTTCAGTATATACTACGGCCGCAAGTATTTCTCTCATTTCTCTTTATTTCTGTTGTACGATGCGTTTTGATGTAGTTAATCATATTGAATTATCTCTCCATTTTGTTGCAGACAATTTCCACCAGCTTCTCGCTCCAGTTTATCTCAGATTTCTTGGATATAGTTAGCCGACTTCCACCTGTATTTTGTTTAGGTGTGCTTCATTTTCTCCGTGAAAGGCAGTGAACAGTGCGCGTGCAAGATTGCGCATGCTCAAGTCTTTCCTCTCACCCTTCTCTCTTTCGGTCTAAATACTCCTGTAGCACCAACCAGTTTCGACATTTTCCGTAGCTCTATAGCGAACATTATGTCACGAATCGCTGAGTACCTCAGGGGTTGCCAGCTTGCACGCATTTTTATTTACCTGCATTCCGCCACTCCCTAGAATAACGAGCAGTTTTCGAGTTCGGTCACCCACAACGCAAAGCGACAAATCAAGCGAGAGGACGTAAAGGGAGGCGTGACAAACCAAGGGAAACAATATGACAAATAAACTTTAACTGACACGCATATGCAGATACATACGCCCACACGGGCACACCCACGCTTGCACGCGCACACACAGGAGCACGGAAATGCAGACACAAGAATTTAGAAGTATGAAATTTATTAAAAGGACACAAAAGAAAAGCATTGCTTTGGTTTAGATTGATAAGCTGCACTCTAAGAACTTTAATGCCGTATGTTTCACTATCTTAAGGTCGTTATTAGCGGAGAAAATGAAAGTGGAAGTTTCACTTTTAAACTTCGCACCGAAAACTTCACACGTGACGTCCGAAATTTCAAAATGCCTTTTTCGTAGTTTTGCGACATTCGCTGGATGAAAGTTTCGGAAAACTCCGTATGCAAGGTCTATGGTTCTCCCTGGTGACAATATGTTTCGTTTTTATTGGTTTGAAGCTACGTGAAACCTAGTGAATGTTTTTAAAATGTATGACGTCCAGGTTTTTGGTATGAGAATCAAAAGGTGAACCCGCATTTTCTCTTCGCGCGTTTTATCGCTTGCCAAGCGTCATGTCGTGATAAGAGTGGCGTTTTTTGGAATTGTTAAGATGGACTTTACTAATACGTGTAGAATAAGTTTGCATGGTAGTGTCCCTTCAAGCCGAAATACTTCTGGATACCTCATCAAACGCGAAAAGTGATCGTCGGCGTTGATGGCGTCAACAGCAACAACAAAAATCACAGCATATCCATGGAGTGAATGATTATTGGTGTGGCGAAGCGTTCGTCAGTCCGTCCGTGCTTCCGTTCGTTTTTGCTTCCGTCCGTCTATGCGTCCATCCGTGTGTCCGTCCGTCCGTGTGACCGTCAGGGTGCCCGTTCATGCGTCCGTGCCTCCGTACGTCTGTTCTTGCGGCCGTCCCTCTGTCTGTCCGTCCGTCCATCCGTGCGTGCGTCCACTCCTCTGTCTGTCTGTCCATCCATGTGTCTGTCTGTCAGTCCATCCGTCCATCTATATGTCCATCTGTCTATCTAGTGAACACTCCAAGTACCGCCATCTCACACCTTTTCAACATGTATTCATCAAGTACTACCATCCAGCGGACATTCCAAGAACCGATCTCTCATGTAGTACCACTGGTGGTTACTACGATAACGGGACGATTAGGTGATGCCATAAGGAGCTCCGCCCCTAAAAACCTTCATTATGTGATGATGTCATTATGTCATTACGCGTTTCCATAATCTGTAACGTTGTCCTCGTGTCATTGGGACGTCATTGCATGACATCGTCCCTGCACAGCAAAACCACCAGCTTCCAATCAGCCCCGCCGCGGTGGTCTAGTGGCTAAGGTACTCGGCTGCTGACCCGCAGGTCGTGGGTTTGAATCCCGGCTGCGGCTGCTGCATTTCCGATGGAGGCGGAAATGTTGTAGACACATGTGCTCAGATTTGGGTGCACGTTAAAAAAAACCCAGGTGGTCGAAATTTCCGGAGCCCTCCACTACGTGGTCTCTCATAATCATATGGTGGTTTTGGGACGTTAAATCCCACATATCAATGAATCAGTCAGCGTCCAATTGTTCCACTTTTGTCTATTTATTTATTTGATTTGAATGCACAAGGGCACAAAGAAAAGAGGGAGAGAGCAAGCTGGCAACTGCTACCTGGAGGGAAGCACGCCTGCTCACTCTTTCGGGAGGGGGAAGAAACATAGGAAACAAAGAGGAGAATGGGAGGAAAGAAGAAAAAGAAGAGAAGAAAAAATGACGAAGACTTAGACGAGTATAAATAAATAATACATAAAAATAACAAAAAACCGTTTATAAACGGGTGGTTAGGTCCATTTGGTTTATAAATGTAGGGAGAGCTCGGTGGGCCTGGTCGCGTCGGGAAGTACAACCTCTTGGAAACAGGTGGTCGTCTAGGGTCGTGCACGTGTGTCCTAGGAATTTATATTCCTTAATCAGCAAAGCCCGCTGCGTAGCAAATGTGGGACAGTGCACTACGAGATGCTCAAGTGTTTTGCAGTAGCCACAAGCTGCGCACAATGGACTGTCCACACGCCTTTGACGGTGAAAAACTACGTGGGGTGAGATCAGTACAATCTGGTAAGAGACAATTAAACTTTATTTGCAATCAGGCGCGCATTCTCTTCGTACAGAGGTGGGTGACTTCCTCCTTCCAGGTAGCCATGGCCAAGCGCTGACGCCCGAGCCATTTCCAGCAGCTTGAGGTGGTTCACAGGGTATACCAACGCCAGCAACACCTCCCACGTGTCTTCTGAATTTTATTATACGCTGTGGTCGTCCATGAGCGGAACACTCGGCGGAAAAAAAAAAACAGCGCAGCTTGCCCTAAGCCACGCAAGGATTGAAACGGAAGAAGTGAACTATTCTAAAGTTTAACCTGATTGCGTCTAGGTTGTTTCTAGGCCCAATCAAGATGATGCAGGTTGTTTGTAGGACGTTGCTAGGCTAGTGGATGTTGGGTCGTTGCTACGTCGATTTTGAGTGCAGGGATGTTTGAGTTAAAGCACAGACAGTCACAGGCACGACACGGTTCTCCAAAGACTACAGACAGAAACTCGTGCTGAAACCAAGCGCGCGCCCCTCATAGATATACGGGCACGTCATCGTTGGAATAAACCTCAAAACACTTCGGGTTAGGCTCACAGCATCCGTTGCCTTTCCAGTTATTTGTAATATTCTTCCTTGTATGCGCTCGGGTAATCGGCTCGCCACCGTCCCTTCGCAGCCACTTGTTGGGCTAATGGTTGCCTTCTTTATTTTTCTTGGACCAACGGGAATTAGTGGGATGAACCAAATTTGTTTGAAACCTACCTGTTTATAATTATGATGGCTTTCTGTGATGAACAGACAAGGAATGATAGACCTAACAGATTTGCTAATAAAGAGTAAGAAGATGGCCTTTGCCTTTTGGTCGTTTTAGGTAAATGAACGGTGCGACATTCATTTTTGACGGTTTATTCCAGTGCAATCTTACAGAGCCGGGAATGTACAATATTACCGCGTAGAAAGAAGTCAAAAGATTATCTAAGTGTGCGTGTGTGCATCGCGTGTGTGTTTGTGTGTTCAAGTTTTTGCCTTCTCGATAAGAGAAACCTATGTGTTGTTCAGAGCGGGAGAACGGAGAACACGGGCTCGGACATGGCACTATACATAGATGCGGTGACGTAGAGAAAAGCTTTCGAAACGAAAATATGCTGCAGAGCCGATACGGTGTAGAGAAAAGCAAGCACAGACAAGGATGAACATTTATGAGAATCGTAGGCGAAGAATAAAGGCATAAAAGGAGTCCTGGTTTATTTTTCTTGAGTAGACCACCACGACTTGAAATCAGATCAAAGTCAGTGGGCGAAACCATATTTCCGCAAAGCAGGGTAGGAGGAGGAGGAGGAATAAATGAGGAAGGACAGGGAGGTTAGCCAGTTCTCAGACCGGCTGGCTACCCTGTACTGGGGAAGGGGGTAAGGGGGATAAAAGATGAGAGAAAAGAGACGTTGTAAAAAAAAGGAGAGAGGAGGTCATCAGACGATCCACGACGCTGTTTACAGTCTGTCTCTAAGACCACTTGCCCGCAGAAAGCGCAACAAAGCCCTCAATGCCTTGCGTGCAGAGGACGGTCTCGGCCAGTGTCCTAATACCCTTTCTTCTGACAATTGGCGATTGTCTATTCTATCTAAAGCTTTTGACAGTTCTTTTCTTGGCACGCTGAAGCGGGGACACTCGCAGAGAAGATGGGAGAAAGTCTCTGCGCAGCCACAGTTGTCACATGTCGGGCTTCTGGCCATTCCGATTCGAAACGAATAAGCATTTGTAAAGGCCACCCCAATCCACAGACGGCACAAAAGTGTCTCCTCTGCTCTGGTTATTCCTGATGGAAGACGGAGCTGTAAGTGTGGGTCCAAATTATGAAGGCGGACGTTGGTGAATGCCGGTGAATTCCACTGAGCAAGTGTCAGTTCTCGTGCAAGTGATCGAAGCCTTGCAGCGGCGTCCGTTCTTGATAATGGTATAGCTACACAAGGGGCATCGTCATGAGCAGTTCGGGCTGCTTCATCTGCACGGTCGTTTCCATCAATGCTGCAGTGGCCTGGTATCCATTGATATGCTATGTCATGTTGTTTCTCTATAGCCCAGTGATGGAGCAGTCGTATTTCAGCAATTAGCTGTTCGTTTGGTCCATGACGATATGGCGAGGCAATTCCCTGGAGAGCTGCTTTGGAGTCGGAGAATATTGACCATGTCTGTTGCGGTTCTTCAACTAGGAACTCCAGAGCGGCACGAATGGCGGTGAGTTCTGCCGCCGTGGATGATGTCAGATGCGAGGTCCTGAACTTTATCGTGATGGATTTCTCCGGAATTACCACTGCGCCTGTTGAACTTGTTGAAATGACCGACCCATCCGTGTAAATGTGAATGCGTCCACTGTGTTTCTCATGCAGAAACAGTAATGTTGTTTGTTTTAGGGCCAAATTTGACAAATTTTTCTTCTTTTGCATTCCGGGGATGGTTATCAGGGCTTCCAGTGGATGTAGACACCACAATGGTAACGACGGTCTTGCTGCGTGCGTTAAGTTCGTGGGAATCACCGTGCGATGTGGGGCAATAATAGAGCAGAACGCAGAGCATGGCCTGGAAGTTGGAAGGGAGGCAAGGTGATGCGATTGAATCCGGGTGGCATGTCTTATGTGCGTTCTTAAAGCATCGACACGAATGTAGGTTGTGATAGGGTGTTCATGAGCGATTGTGACAGTCGCTGCTGAGGATGCGCATCTCGGCAGCCCGAGGCATATTCTCAGTGCTTGAGCTTGTAATGACTGGAGGACGTGAACGTTTGTTATGCGGGCCTTACCAAGCACAGGTAGGCTGTAGCGCATGAAGCCAAGAAAAAGTGCAGCATACAGTTGAAGCATGGCTCGTACCGATGCACCCCATGATTTTCCCGCAAGAAACCTTAGGACGTGGGTGATCATGGTCAGTTTCTTCTTCATGTAAGCGATATGGGGGCTCCAAGACAAATCAAGATCTATTATTACTCCCAGGAAACGGTGAGTCTTTTGATAGCTGATTGTGTGTCCATTAATTCTGATGCGGTATGGCGTCATTGTCTTGCGCGTAAACGCAACTAGTGAGCATTTCTCATATGACAGCTCCAGTTCTCGTCCTTGAAGGTAGTTTGACGTCAGTGTAGCCGCTGTCTGAAGCCTGGCTCGTACGTGTAGACGCGTGACCCCTGATGCCCAGATGCAGATGTCGTCCGCGTATATCGACAGATGTACGGAGTGTGGCAGGACGTCAATGATGCCGATGAGCGCAAGGTTGAAAAGTATGGGGCTTAGGACCCCACCTTGAGGTACGCCGCGATAAGTATGATGTTGCCTTGTTGTGCCATCTTCTGTCTGAACGAAGAAGGTTCTGTCTTTCAAATAGCTGTAGATTCATTGGTAAACGCGGCCTCCCAATCCAATGCTTCCCAAGGCGTCCAGGATGGTTTCATGTAATACATTGTCGTATGCAGCCTTAATATCCAAGAAAAGTGCCACTGATAATCTCTTTAGGCTCTTCTGCTGTTGTACAGATGTGACAAGATCAACAACATTGTCTATGGAAGATCATCCACGTCGAAAGCCGGTCAAAGCATCGGGGTATATATTGTTATGTTCCAAGTACCACTCCAGGCGAGTCAGCACCATTCTCTCCATCACCTTTCCAAAACAGCTGGCAAGTGCGATGGGGCGATAGGAGGCCATGTCCAGAGGCGATTTGCCTGGTTTGAGCAGGGGCACAAGGCGGCTGCACTTCCACGAAGGAGGAACCGAACCGTTGCTCCACGAGTCATTGTATACAGCTAGAAGGGCACGCCGAGCTGTTCGTCCTAGGTTAGCAAGGGCCATGTAAGTGACTCCATCGGGTCCAGGCGATGACGAGCGCTTGCATGCTGCCAATGCTGCCTGAAGCTCCTCTAGAGAAAACATATTGTCCATCCGAGTGTCTCTGGACACCGGCGCGTTTCGTAGGTTACTCATGTTGATCCCGGACCCCTTGTTTGCAACCCTGGCACAGAAGTCTTCCGCTACATCGATTTCACGCCGGCCTTGGTGGAGAGCAAGGCATTTGAACGGACAATTCTGTTGTGGCAATGTTCGTAGGCCGCGGATTATTTCTCCATATTTGCGAAAGAGGTTTGTGGGGATCGAGCGACTCGCATAGTGACTTCCATCGTTGCGACTGTAGTGCATTGATTCGACGTTGAATCTTCTTTTGTAGACGTCTCGCTTCCCTCAAGTCGTAGATGGATTTCGTGCGCCTATAACGTCGTTCGGCGCGACGACGGATTGCGCGAAGTCGCTCCAACTCCACCTCATGTTTGCAAAAATCTGGCAAAGGTCCACAATTAAACGTTGCCTCTTGAATAGCGGCCTTCATTATACCTTCTAGGCTTTCAAGAGAGCCTTCTTGGTTTCTCTCACATTGCTTCTCTGTGGATGATCTGTACTTTGACCAGTCTATCCGGGAAGTGGGTGCGATTTGCGACTTGCTTAGCCCCTTGATTTTTATATAGGTGGGGATGTGGTCACTGCCATGCGTTTCATTGTCCGCAAACCACTGCACCTTGGTGTTCAGGCTACTCGACACAAAAGTTAGGTCGAGACAGCTACTATATGTCAGACCCCGTAAAAACGGGGGAGCGCCGTCATTTAAACAATGTAGTTGGTGGTCAGATGCAAAGGAGGACACATCTCTTCCCCGACGATCCATCTTCTGGCTTCCCCACAGGGGGTGATGAGCGTTAAAATCACCGGTAATAATCCATGGCTCAGGTGTCGCTGATATAATGGCGCTTAATCTTGCTGGGTCGAAGCGGCCTGAAGGTGAAATATATACTGCCACTAGCGTGAAGTTCACGTTCTTACGCTTAACTGTCAGGCACACGTATTGGTTGCTGTCGTCCGGTGTTACTGGATGCTCAATATATGTGAGTTCGCACCTGATGTAAACAATGACCTTACTGGTTTTGTTACGGGTTGCAGATCTGAAAGCCTCATATTTAGAAAGTCTTATAGCATTGTGAAGACATGGTTCACAAATTACGATAATTGGAAACTGATTCTTGAAAACATATGGTCGAAAATCCGAAATGCGGGGTTTAAGACCTCGGGCATTCCATTGGAAAATTGATGCCTCTTTCACTTGTTTACGGAAGGGCTGCAGGGAAAGAGCCATGGTGCTTCTGTAGATTTGATAGCACCGGATTCAAAGCGTCCAATATTTGAAGAGCGCTGTGGGCAGCCGGAGTCTGAATATTATTCAGGAGTACTCGAATTGTCTTCATGAGGGTCTTAATCACGTCTATTATTTCGTTATCTTGACTGTCATGACTTACTCGCTCTGAAGTAGCTTTCAGTGGGCGATGCTGCCGTTCTACTGGTGGTGTCACTGACGGAAGCGCTGGCCACGCGTCAGGGTCAATGTTTCTTGCGTCTTTCTGAGGATGCTTGTTGTTGGCACTTGTTGATGCTTGTGGTGGTGAGTGCGTGATATGGGGTAGCGGTGTATCCCTGGCCTTGGCAGAGGATGTCCTAGGAGTTTTCCTATGGCGCGAACGCCGACGTCGCACTTTGGCAGCAGCCTCCCTGTGGGTAGAACCGTCTCTGGCCATCTGCCTCAGCACTTGCATTTCCTTCTTCACATTTGGGCACTGCTTTGATGACGCCTCGTGAGGACCTTGGCAATTGCCGCATTTGCGATGTTCTGCCTGGCAGGCTTCCGTGTTGTGCGACTCCGAACATCGGGAGCACACAGCAGAACTTGTGCAAACAGCACTCACATGTCCTATTTTACAGCACTTCCGACACTGAAGAGGTTTCGGCACGAACGGCCGTACTGTGTGTCGAAAATGACCAACTCTTACTTGAGTTGGGAGGCTGTCACCCTTCAAAACTAGTTTCACGCATCGTGAGTTCCCGAGACGGCGGGCTTGCAAGATTGTAGTAGCTTCCGTCACTGGTTTGATTAGAGTTGGAAAATCAATATCGCTGATAGAAGTGTCGACGTCGTAGATAACTCCTGCCCTAGAGTCCTTGCCATCTGGTATGAAAGAACGAACGTTGATGTTCCCGAGCACATTCACCTTGGTCAATACGTCGAGAGCAGTACGTTGCGTAACGTCTATCGCCAGAACGTTCTTGTGGCCATTGATTCTCACGTCTGTTATTTGTCCCGGAACGAGAGCCTCAAGTGACATAGACGTGACCTGGCGATTAAGTCGGTTCATGCTGTCAGCGGCATTCAGCGGGACAAACAAAATAGTGTGAACCGGTGGCTCTTGAATATTCGTGGTGGCCTTACTTTGGGAAGGAGATGTCGTAAGCAGCCTCCTATTCGCCTTGTGTCTTGCCACGGGCACAAAGTCACTTTCATCGGAGCTCTCATCACGGGCCGTAGAGTACATGAGCGTGTCCTCACTGTCGACGTCACTTGGGTGGCCGGAGCGCTTTCTTAGAGTGGCCACCGACGACGCGGGACGTATGGGTGGAGGCCCTGGTGATTCTACGTCCATTTCCGCAGGCAGAAGAGCGGCGTCTTCCACTAGCACCAAAGAAAACGAGAAAAAATAACAGAGACTGAAACCAGCGTTCCACTCAGGAAAAACTTCGTCTTCTTCCTCCAAAAAAGCAGGGTAGATTATTTGAAAGGCCAATAGGATACCTGTATCGACACATTATTGGACAATAAAAGCGAAGATAACATTGAATGCTAATCTATCAATCCGGAGAGCACGTGCGCAGGCAGAGATGAATTGGCTGTCTACATGCTGTTGGAATATCGCCGTGGACTTCGGACTTTCGACGGTTTCGGACTTTCGCCTCGCCATGAATAATATATGGCTTGATATTGGTAATCTCTGCGAGAAAATTCTTTGTGGCAGTTAAGGGTGGCGAACGAATTGACTTAACAAACATTCTTTGTCTGCAACTACAATTTTGTGGCATGGCGATGACTGGTCACATGTAGCAGCGCAGTTTCTCCAAGGCCGCCACTGATAGGCTGTTTGACGAGAAATTGTACTTGACTTAATTTATAGCTTGCTATATCTCACTATGTAATCTTATGAACAGACATGGCGAGAAGTTTATCTTACGACAAAAACGACGCCATCTGTAAACATGTCTAAGAAAAAAAAAAGGTGTGCCAGAACAGGAGGGAAAGGGCGCAAAAAAGTGTAATGATTTTATCCTCTTTTTTGTTTGTGTGTAATCCTGTGAAGTCATAATCAGTTTGTAGACGTTAAAGGAACTATTACTCGTTCCTCCATGAGATATGTGAGGCCTGATGACCGCAGAACTGGTAGGCTTCCTGTGACTCAGAATTTTTAGTCGATCGAGGGGTATGTTTTCTGCTATTTTCTATCTCCAGTTTAAAGCTAACTATTCAGTGGAAAGTGTCCCGAATGGTCACATGAATGAAGTATACATTCTTGAATTCCGTCAAGAGCCGATACGCTGAAGGCAGCAAATTAACATGGCTCTACAAGATCAGACTCTCCGCGACGCTCTTGTGCCCGAAGTTGAAAAAAATAATAATAATATTAATAATAATACAATAATAATAATAATAATAATAATAATAATAATAATAATAATAATAATAATAATAATAATAATAATAATAATAATAATAATAATAATAATAATAATAATAATAATAATAATAATAATAATGATAATAATAATAATAATAATAATAATAATAATAATAATAATAATAATAATAATAATAATCACCATCATCATTATCATCATCAGTCTGACTACGTCCACTGCAGGACAAAGGCCTCTCCCATGTTCCGCCAGTTAACCCGGTCCTGTGCTTGCTGCTGCCAATTTATACCCGCAAAATTCTTAATCTCATCTGCCCACCTAACCTTCTGCCCCCCCCTAACCCGCTTGCCTTCTCTGGGAATCCAGTTAATTACCCTTGATGACCAGTGGTTATCCTGTCTACGCGCTACATGCCCGGCCCATGTTCATTTCCTCTTCTTCATTTCAACTATTATATCCTTAACACCCATTTGTTCCCTAATCCACTCTGCTCTCTTCTTGTCTCTTACACCTACCATTTTTCTTTCCATTGCTCGCTGCGTCGTTCTTAATTTAAGCTGAACCCTCTTTGTAAGTCTCCAGGTTTCTGCTCCATAGCTAAGTACCGGCAAGATACAGCTGTTATATACCTTCCTCTTGAGGGATAGTGGCAATCTACCTGTCATAGTTTGAGAGTGCTTGCCGAAATGGTAATATAGAACACAATTTACTGAAGTGCCGGGAGCTTAAAAAGGAACAGCAAGGTTTATTTGAGGAACTGCCACGTTTAGGCTCGCTGAGTGACGGCGTGACTGATATTGTGTTTTCGCGTGGTCACTAGATCTTCAGGAAACAGGTGTGGCGACTTCTTTTGAAATTTTTGACTGCTACAGACCTTGCATGTACTGGTGATAAGTGACAATTTGGGGTATAGTACAGTGAGATAGAGGCACCGGCACAATACTGCTTGTGAAATAGCAGAGAGGCCGCCGTATTATGCAGGCTTACGTCGCGCTGTGCACGATTTTTATTTTAAGAGCCTGCTCGTGTTCAGTTAAAAAACAAACAAAAGACATTAGCTACAATTAGCTAAGAGGAAACCGGGCGGGGCAATTATGCAAGGCTAGATCCGCCGGCGACCTACAACATCCTAATTTACCTTAATCTAACCGAACGAACCGTTGAATGGATCAAACAAGATGGTGCCAGATTTTAAACAGGCCTTTCCTTTCCTTCTGGTTTTCTCGTAACTGCACTCTCACTACGGAACTGCCAGTGTACGGTGCTCTTGCTGCCACAACGTTTATCGATTCATCCACGCGCGTAAGATTACGAAACAACCCCTGATGAGGACATAGAAGAGATGCTCGGGAGCATCACGGAGTGACACGGCAGCTAAGGCTTTCGTTGCATAAAAATATAAATTGTGTATATAAATGGATAGGTACTCCTCAGACATTTCTAAAAGCATCTCTTTTCAGCTGTGTTGATGCGAAGTCGATATTATTGACGTAACTTGCCTATAGTTTTGATATTATTTTTACATTGCCACCTGTGTATACTTCTTTCTTGCAATAGACATTAAAGACAAGTACGTCAGCAAGTGCTTATACTATCCGACCGCACTGTGCTGCTACGAGAGAGTCTCACTTATTGCAGTCGTCTGCCAGTAGTGCATTTAAACTTTAGCGCAAGGTTGGTATTTGTGAATTTATCGTCATTAGCTTGTTGAGCTGCACGAAGGTTTAGTTTGACCCGTAGTGCTGAAATCGTTAAGTGAAAAAGAATGACAAAAAAAGTTCTAGCTGTCACTCAGCATAAGAAATTGTAACACTTGTATGTAATAATGCCCATTATTTCGTGGTGATGTTGCGCGTACACGAAAAGCAACGTTTAATGCTAGCTGCGGACACGTTACCTTGGTTTTCCACCTAACTTTTTGCTCACCGCATTCGGGTGATGACCTCGATACATACGATAGGCACTTTTATGCACACAAATAATACCCAAAGTCGCAGATACACAAGAAAGCAATCGATATTGATTCTTTTGTGTGTATGCATGCGGACCTATTTGTAACAATACACAGGTGTCCCTAAAATGTAAATATAGTACAAAATCACTGCTACAAACTGGTTACACAAAAAATGGGAGTATGGCAGGCAGTCGTAAAGATAAGATGTGCCAATAGACATCAGTGGCAAGCATGACAAAGCTACTGATTTTTAGGACATGATTGAAAATTCTGATCCTTTCACGGGACCATCGCAAGCCACATAGAGTCATTGTAGGTCAATATCTGAAGTTTCAGAGGCCGAAACGTTTCAAATTTAAACTTTTTACCCACATCGCATGGTTTAAGACAAGCCATCAATGCTACCGCGCCGCAGTGGATGGTAAGGGTTAGCTTTGCCTCACTACCAAACATTCTGCTGTGAAGCATCCAAAAAACTTGAAGGATCACTGAGTACTTTGAGTTGTGGCCAATAGCTGAGTATCCTGAATACCTCGGTGTTCTGTTTTGTTTTCAAAAACTTCGTGTTCGCTTTACTTTCGGTGTGAACTGCTAACAGCCAGCATTCATGGTTATGAACGACAATGCGACATGCGGGTTATTTCACCACAGAAAACATGTAATGTTGACGGTGCAACAGCATGTCAATGCTTTAACCGAGGTATTCTTAAATCCGGCATCGTTATTAGTGGGTTTGATTGTAGTCCCTAAGAACACCAGCAGAGCTTTCATGTTGCGTAGGAAGTGGCTGGAAAACAAATGGCGATGAAGAAAAGGACCACGCGGAGAAATTAAAAATGCAGATCGCGTATCCTTCTGGCCATTCTCTGTTAACAGCGCTTGTTTTTCAGTCATTAAAGGCTGCGTCAAGCGTTTCCTTCACCCCCATTTTGCACCAAGCTCTTTAATTGTATCAGAGTATTAAAATTTACTGAATTTACCAAATGAGTAGGCTAGAGAAAATTTCGGATCTATACTGCGAGATTAAGCCACAACACATACTTGAAGAGAAGCATGTCAAGAGAGAAAGAGAGAAATCAATGAAAAAAAAAACAGAAGCTAGGTTAACCTGGTAAAAGCAATTGGTTTGCCACGCTGCTCTAAGGTGGAGAAATAGGGGTTGTGATGAGGAAAAAGAGATATATAAAAATAAGAACAATGAAATACACACCCACGCGCACACACGCCCACACATGCAGTACCTTCCAGTCAAAGCCGTTCTGAAAAGCTACTTGAACCCCAAAAGCACAAAGTGTTTATAGAAATCAGTAGTAACAATCATGCAATGAATATAATTTACGAATTCATACTGCTGCGTATAATATACATGGTCAATTATTTCTCACTTTTGCCTGTTTTCGTTGCACCAGTTTGGCGAACCATGAACGCTCATTATAGCTACAGGTATTATTACAGCAATCTGTATTTATATACATGTGTACAACTAAAGTACAACAGTTTGTGCTGACACTACATACGTCAATTGTGTCACGAGTAGAGACTCGCTAAGCGAACGCTGACGAGAAAGCAAACATGCCCCCTGAATGGAGACACCCGTCTACCACGGACAATAACGGGGGAAGACTTACGCTGCTTTTGAGAGAGGTTGTTGAACCACTTCCGCCTACCGAACGGTGGATATGATGTTTCTGGACGTCTACCTTTAGACAGACGTGCCAGGGTAAAGGACTCGGAGCAAAGGGCGATGTCCTCCGATCTTTGGCGTTTTCTTTAGATTCATGATTCCTCTCGAACGCTCACTCTCTTTTACTTTATTGTAACCCGCTCGGTGCGTAAGTGATGAAAAAAAAATGTGGTTGGATGGTGCTCACGAATTTCTGCAGATGTTTTTTTTCTTGAATTTATTTCAGAGAGGAAGAGACAATGTAAAGGCAGAGAGCTTAGCCCGGTTGCTCCTGGATTGCTACCCTAGCGCAAGGGGAGTGCAAAAGGGGAGTAAAATAAAGCAAGGAGGAAAAAAACAATTTATGAGCGCATACATATATCCGCATTCACAGCGCACACACAGTCGCAAGAACAAATAAAATATGTGTACTGCGATTCAAGATGTTGAAAAAAGCTTGAAAGGACTGCCCTAGGGAATTGAGAACTTTCAGTGTGCATTGAACTGACTGAGCTTTCATTATGTTTAGGAGATTATTCCTTATGCTTACGAGAGGTCTGCCTCATCGTGGTGGGCTAGTGACTAAGGCACTCGTCTGATGACCCGCAGGTCGCGGGATCGAATCCCGGCTGCGGTGGCTGCATTTCCGATGGAGGCGGAAATGTTGTAGGCCCACGTGCTCAGATTTGGGTGCACGTTAAAGAACCCCAGGTGGTCGAAATTTCTGGAGCCCTCCACTACGGCGTCTCTCATAATCATATGGAGGTTTTGGGACGTTAAACCCCCCGTATCAATCAATCAATTATGAGAGGTCTCAACAGTTGTTGGTTTTCGTCGTTCCGTTTCAATCTACTGCATAGAAAGGCTCCGCCGAACAACTGTGAAGTGATTCTGGTGTAGAGCATTGCTGTCAGTATCTGTAATTTTTACAAGTTTTTCTGTGGCTTTGTGGAAGACACCGTTCCAGTGACTGTTACGATAAACGTGGATTGGCCTGGGCTTTCACCCCAACCATCGACGTCATCTGCAGCTGCTACGAGAAAGTGTACGGGCCACCCGAGTGATGCCGAGAGCGAGGACACGCTGATTTTCTCTATTGCCAGCGACAAAAGCTCCGACGACGGCAACTTCGTGCCTGTGACAAGGCGTCAGCCAAAAAGAAGACTAGTGATGACGTCTCCATTAACAAGTAATAATGCTATGAAGACGCGAGAGCCTCCAATTTACACAATTCTGTTTGTGCCGTTCAATGCGGCTCATAGTCTTAACCGGCTCAATCGTCAAGCCACATCTAGTTCCCTTGAGGCACTCGCCCAGGGACAGATCGCGGACGTGCGGTTCGATGGCCGTAAGAATATCCTCGCCATAGACGTCACTCAACGAAGCACATTGGAAGTATTGAGAAACGTCAAGATGTTGCAGAACAGCAACGTTCCCTAATACATACCTGATGGCCACGACTATACTGCAGGTGTCATTTATGATGTCGACATTTCCATCAGCGAAAGTTACTCTGCTGCTCCCATCAAACCGGTGTGTGCAGAACTTACCATACCACAAGCCAGCCGCCTTGGCAAATCACGCTGCGTGAAGCTCGTGTTCAAGGGAGACAGCCTTCCATCGCAAGTCAAGGTCGGCTATTTTCGACACGCAGTGTGACCCTTCGTACTGAAGCCCCTTCAATGCCGGAAATCTGATAGGTTGGGACACGTCAGTGCTATTTCTACAAACCCGGCTGTGTGCTCGCTATGCTCAGAATCACATAGCACTGACGCTTGCCTCGCAGAACTTCGTAAGTCTCGAAACTGTCATGGCCCCCGCTATAGGCATCGTCGAAAGATTGCCCAAGCTTGAAAAAAGAAATGCAAGTATTGATGCAAATAGTCCGGGACGGATCAACTCACAAGGGGGCCGCCACCAACGTACGACGCTGGTGGTCTCGTAACCAGGGGCCCCTGAGAAGGCCCAGTGCCGAAGCAAGAACTGCACCTCAACAAATAGTTGCCGGCATACCACCTCAAGCGTCCAAACACGCCGACGACAAATCATCCAAACAAGAGAAGAGCATCACTGGCTCGCCTGACGCATGGCCAGTGCTGCCAGCGTTAGACCCGCCGTATGAGCCACCGTAGCGCTCGTCTACAATCACTTCGGAACGAGAATGCGGTGATAGTCGAGATAAAAAAATCGTAGCCATGCTAAAGGCCCTCATATATACCATGCATATGCTCCTCACTAGCATTAAAAGTCTGGCGGCTAACAGTGCACTGTAGTTAGTGAATGTGCTGAAGCAGGTGTTATCAAGTCTTGAAAAGCACCATGGCTCCTCCTCTGCAAGCCTTTCGTAAAGAAGTCAATGAAGTTTCGATTTTTCAGTAAAATGCCCGAGAACTCAAGCCCCGTATTTCTAATATCTGACCGTTTGTGTTCAAAAAACAGTTCCCAACTATTGTTATTTTCGAGCCATGGCTACACAATGCAATACGACTATCCAGGTACGAAGCCTTCAAGTCCGCTACCTGCAACGAGCAGAGTAAAGTCGTTGTTTATATGAGGTGCGTGCTTACCTATATCGCGCACCCTGTAATACCTCACGATGACAACCAGTATGTCTGCTTGAAAGTAAAACGTAGAGACCTCCCCGTTTTAAATCTGAAAGAGTACGTGCACTGCTAACCACATCTGGACCATGGATCATCACCGGAAATTTCAACGCTCACCACCCACTATGGGGAAGTCAGAAGATAGACTGTCGTGGAAGGCAAGTGTTCTCCTTTGCATCGGAGCAGCAGCTGCTTTGTGTAAACGACTGAAGCCCTATATGTTTCTACGGGGAACGACATATATCAGCTGCCTTGACTTAACATTAGTGTCACAAAGCCTCAGTAGTTCGCAGATTATGAAACTCATGAAAGTGACCACATACCAACTTATTTAAATATCAAGGGCCTGGTCCATCGCAATTATTTCATGACATCGCATTTGACGTCGTCGACAGCTGCAGAACTCGCCGGCATACATGCAGCTTTGGAGTTTATAGTCGAAGAACCTTCGGAAACTTGGTATATCTTCTCAGACTCGAAAGCAGCTTTTCAATGTCTAATGTCACCCTTTCGCCGTGTACCTAATGAACAGTTATTAGCTGAAATAAGGCTTCTCCATCACCAAGCAATCGAGAAACAGCAAAGCATTGTGTATGAGTGGATACCAAGTTATTGCGGGATATATGGCAATGACCGTGCCGATGAGGCCACTAGATCTGCACAGGGCAGTAGTAAATACACAGCCATCCCGTTCTCAAGAACCGATGGAGCTACGAGGCTTTGTTCGCTTGCACATGACCTGACACTGGTACAGTTGAACTTGGTGGAATTCACAAACGCGCGCCTGCTTAAGTTGAATTCTCATCTCCAGCTTCGTCTTTCCTCGGGAATATCTCAAGCTGAGGAGACTCTTCTATGCCACCTGTGGCTTGGAGTGGCCTTCACGAACGCATACTCCTATCTAATTGGAATGTCCAGCTCTTCTACATGCACTCACTACAGCTTTGAAGAAACAATCGTCCACCTTCTATAAGAGTGTACCCATTTCAACGCGCCAAGACAAGAAGTTTCTGAATCTCTGGATAGAGTAGATGATCGGACTTTGTCGGAACAAAATATTCTGGGTCATTGGCTGAGCCCATCCGCAGCCCAGAAAGTTTTGGAAGCTTTGCTATGCTTTTTGAGGACAAATGGCCTCAGAGACAGACTTTAGTGTCTTATTCTCTTCGATTTTGCCTTTCCTCTTTCGCTATTTTTTGTCTTCTCTCTCTCTCTTTGCGAAACTTCTTTTCTATCATCTTTTATTCCTCTCATCTGTTTCCCCAGAACCGGGTAGCCAGACGGTCAAAGGACTGGCTAACCTCCATGTCCTTCCACTTAACCTTTCCTCCCCCGCCTCAGTAAATGCTAGTATGATATTTTAATAACAAGGATAACACATTTCGAGCTAGTTGTAGCTTCTTGGTGTGTTTTTTTGACGTCAGTCTATTTTGCGTGGCCCACCTGCTGGCATTGACACTATAGGTACCTCAGGCTACATTGTCAATTCTGATGTCTTCACACGCTAGCATGTCTAGTCCAAATGGCGTCAGCTACCTTAACAAGCTAAATGGCCGCGTTGTGAGTCGCCAGCGTAGCCACGCTGCTGAGTGGCCGTGAAAACGTCATGTGTCACGTCAGCAAGTGACAAGAAGCTCATACCATGAGGTGACGACGGACACAGTAAAACCGTAACAAGCTTTCAACAACATGTGTTAGAATAACAGGGCTGAGCTAGTTAGTACGTACTCATTCTAAAAAAGACAGGGCAAGCAAACACGACAAAACTGATGACTAAGTACTTGGAAATATGTACTTATTAACTGGTATATAGTGCAACGTAAGCCACCAGCTTCATGACTTGATTGATAAAAAAAGACATCAATAAAGAAATAAGATAAATTTTTGCAGCAATCACTACTACAACACTAAACTGGCACACGCATTTCACAGCCTTTCAGCTCGAGCCGCGACAAATGGTGGCATCGGGGGAAGAAACTGAGGAGCGCGGAAAACTTCCACGCAGACATAGCGCTTTTTTTTCTGTTCTTAAGTTGATTTTACCCCATCAATAGTATGTCAGGCTGCATGACACTGCCGAATAGTGCAAGTGGGACGACAGAATGCCTCAAAGCGGAAAAATTTGAAGTCAACACTTCACAAGAGTGCAGAAAGAAATATGGGGTACAAACTTTAAAATAGGTCACCTCACGACAGAAACAGACGCTCGATGCATTTGATATCGCCTACGATTCGACTGCATGCAGGGCGCACAATTCTCGAGGTAGGAAGTTTTTTCTGACAGAAACGACAATGGAGCTTCCAATATAGAGTAAGCTTCTCTGTATTTATATTTTTTTTACGCTTCATAAAATGTCAAGAAGCAATCGCGAAAACGATTCCTCTTCACCATCGATGCCAGTCGTCTCGTAGAAAGTGAAAACCACTCTTTTTACGGTAGAGTTGGATTGAACGCTTCCGTGCTGCAACCCGGAAGTGCTCACTCACTACTTGAGAAACGATATAGATAGAAGACTCAATTCAGCTATTCCTTGAGCTTCGGTCTAAAAAGGTTTGCGGAAACAGGGGGGCTCTTGCGCCACCAACTAAATGCTGCATGCAAGCATGAGTGCCTGTTTTGGTTAAGCTCATGATCCATAAGTTCAGAGACAAGGCGTGATACCACTTTAACTATTCAATCATGCATGCAGTATTTTTGCTAGCATCAAAGCACCATCCATTCCTTGAGCCACGTCTTCGGACGTCAAACGCATTTTTAAAGTGCTGCCACCTAGCGATGTTATGTTTACCAATGAGCATAAAGGTATTCGTCCCCAGCCAGCCGTAAGTTGAGCGTTAACTCAACTTTGATGAAAACCAAATAAAACGTAAAAGCTTGTATAGAAAGGATGTCGTGGTTAACAAAGATAGAAAACAAAAAGAAAAATAAAGAAGAGAAGTGGCTGGGATGTTGACAGAGATTTGGTATTGATTGGTTAGTCTACCGGTTGGGTGTGGGAAGGAGATATAATAGATAAGATAGATAACAAAACAAGAGCAGGGAAAACAAATAACATTTAGTCTCACTACACACAACACTACTGCACACTGGATTCGAGCACGTGTGACTGGTTCGCACTCTCCCGCTGTGCCAATTTGTCTGGCGTGGGATGCAATAACTCGGATAGGTGAGGGAACGAGTACAGAGATTGAATGATATGTGTGGTTTAACGTCCCAAAACCACCATATGATTATGATAGACGCCGTAGTTGAGGGCTCCGGAGATTTCGACCACCTGGGGTTCTTTAACGTGTACCCAAATCTGAGCACACGGGCCTACAACATTTCCGCCTCCATCGGAAATGCAGCTGTCGCAGCCGAAATTCGATCCCGCGACCTGCGGGTCAGAACGAATAAAGAGAGCGAGAGAGTCACATGCAGAGAACAAACGGGAAGGAAGAGAAAATGTATAGAAATACATGGAAACAGAGGGATAGAGAGAGACAGAAAAAGGCGTAGAAGAAACAAAGATCAAGAGAGAAAAATAAGCAAAGGGAGAGAAATAGATAAATAGAAAGATATATAGGGGTATGAAGACAGACATGAAGTCAGAAAGAAAAAAGTGGAGAAAGAGCGAGGAAGAAAAAGAAGGCTAGCAAGATATAAAGAGAGAACGAAAGCGAAGAATTGGACAAAAGGGTAGAGCGAGTCATACAGAAAAGAAACGCAATAAATAAAGAGAGAAATAGAAAAAGGAAGTGGAGAAATACGGAAAGAGCTAGAAAAGGGAAGTGAGTAATAAGAATAGAAACAAGGTGTGGGGTCTCCGAATAGCACAACAGGTCTTAGTGGCTTTGTGCATCCACAAGATAACGAGCCTAGGCCTTAAGATCTTCCTTTCTGGTGTTCGTCTTGCGTAAAGATGATGAAAATTATCTCCTAGCACACCTCTTTCGAGTTCCCACTATTTGATAATAAAGGATGAGGCTACTTAGGGTGAGGGTTCATTATCTTTCAGGCTAACCAATAAAAATTATTTTAATATGGTGTCTTAATGACCAGCCAATTTTCTGGATAACAGTTGGGATCTTTGCTGCACCTGGTGGAGCATATAAATATGCGTGATGAGTTAATACATGCTAACGAACTGATTCACACTGTTTTACCTACGGATTGCTACAAGTGACAACATGAGCAGCTGGTGGACACTCGAAAGCATCATTTTCTTCCTCGTAATCATGTGTAAAGATAAGATATCGTAAATACAAGCAGACAAAGTAAGAGAACGTTCGAACTGATAGTATTCACAAATACGTGTAGGTGACGTCAACCACTCTGGATTTATTGTTTGTTTTATTTGCGAGGCTGTACCAAAAAAGAACATTCAGTCTCTGGATTTTCCCCTATTTCTTTCGAGCATTCAACGTAGAAGCGCTTCTCGGTTTGGGACCGGTAACGCCTCAAACGCAAGCATGAGGATACTTACTCTTACCCCAAGAGCGAACTCCATTCTGCACCACGTAAAGCTGCACTTCTCTTCCGCCCAAGTGCGGAGAGTCTGATGAGCACGAGCGTTTGTTTTAGGGCGCCACCATTCTTCCGCGCCGTCTTCTTTTCTTGATCCCACACTCTCCTAATGGCGGGCCACTCAAGTAGGTCGTGCTTTGGGTCCCGGTGTCTGAGAGCTGTGTGCCCATTTTCTGACATTATATCAAAGACAGCAGATGAGGTATAGCGTTTGCCGATGCTCGTTTTTTTTACTCGTTTCCTCTACTCTCCTCTCACGCCCGACATACGTCTTCCACCTACTCTTCACCTCCAGGCCTTTCACTTCCCTGGCCTTTTCCGGGATACGGAAGACAGATGTGATTCGCCCTTTTCCTCGCACAAAGCAGCCTTTATTTTCCGAACTTTGAATTAAATAGAGAGAGCGAGGACAAGTGTCTTACCGTTTGCGCAACAAAAGCTCGTTTAGTACCTTTGTCCATTACCTGACGTGGCAGTTGGTTGTGGTGCTCAGCTGTTAACCCGAAGGTCGCTATATCGAATCCCTACATGGAAAGAGGGAAAATGCCAGAGATCCATGTGCTTACATTCAGAAGGACACTGAAGAGCCCCCCAGGTTGTTTAAGTTTTAGGCACTCTCCACTATGGTGTATATTATCCTGGTTTCGGGCGCGTCAGATACACTGCTGCCCTTATTTAAATAACGTGAGGTTTGGCCTCTATATTGTCTTCGCGCTTACAGGTGGTTCCCAGAACACACTTACACACGCACACACACAGAGACACACCACACACATTACGCTATTAAGCATCTTTTCTTTTAAAATTCCTTCAGAAAAAATGTCGCGGTTAGGGCACAATGCATTTTTCTTGATCTTTGGTTTTGATTTGATTTTTTTATTTGATCTTTGAGTTAGTTTTGATTTTTATTTCAGATCGAATGTTTATATTTTATCATTGTCATTAAGTACCAGCTGTTAGAATTTCAGTAACACCTTCGGTCCCTTTCTTCTATCGATTCTGTTCCTCGCTTAACCAAGAAATAAGCATAGAATTTCGTGTCTGAAATGCGAATGCCGAACTGCTCTGTTTTTTTAGCCCTGCAGATGCCATCTACACTCTCTTTTCGATGGTACCTGTTCGGCATGAACGTTCGCCGTGTAAAATCTCACCACCTGCCATAAGCACCAGCCTTCCTCTAAACTCAGGCTAGGCGTAGTACAAGCTTCATGAGTACGGTCAGGTTTCTGCGCTCGACAAGTTAACGAAGTTTGCAAGATGTGAAAAATCCCAGACACACAAAGAAATTATTATTACGTGTACCAAACCTAGATAATTCGGCGGGCTCCCCTTTGCACGACGCCATGTCTTCGTCCCAAATCTTCTCCTGTTTTAGTATTATTATACGCTTCCTTGTGCTTTATATTTATAGCCTGGCTTTTGTAATGGAAGTGCTCTGATGAGGTGGGGCACACGCTGGAGCTATCATCAACAAGAGCGCAGTGCCGTGGCTGCAGAAAGTGAAAGATTATTAGCCTGTACGCGTATTGGGTGCTCTACGTGTACAGCAATGTTGGGCGGCTATTTACTACTTTCTTTATTTCATGTGCTTTTTTTCTATAATATTGAATAGTGAGGCGCAAGGCGTCTTGTTCGATATGTGCGTCTTAATTCTCCTTCTGCCCGAGAAACTGAACAAAATGCCGCATCAGAAGAATAAAAAAAAATACAGCATATCCACGGAGTGAATGACGATGAGTGGGACAAAGAAACCATCCGTCCGTCTATGTGTTCATCTGTCTGTGCCTCCTCCGTCCGTCCACGCGTCTAGACGGACGGATGGATGGACAAAGGCACGGAAGCAAGAACGAACGGACGTAAGCGCGGACGGACTGATGAAGGCATGGACGGATGCACGCATGGACGGATGGACGGAAGCATGAACGGACATATGGACGGACGCACGGACGGACGTATCAATGGGCGCACGGACGGACTGATGGACGGACGCATGGACGGACGGGCAGAAGCACGGACGCATGGATGGATGGACAGCTGGACGGATGTATGGATGAACGGAAGCACAGACAGACAGACAGACAGACAGACAGACAGACAGACAGACAGACAGACGGATGGACGAACGAAAGCAGAGATGGGAGGACCGAGAGACGGACTGACGGATGGACGCAAGAATGGACAGAAAGACGGACGGACAGATGGATGTATGAATGGACGGTCGGATGGAGAGATGGACGGACGGAAGCACGCACGGATGGACGAACAGGAGAACGAGCAGACTAACGAACGGACGGACACATGGACAGACGTTTCACCTCACTCATAATTCACTCCGTGGATATGCTGTGAATACCGCTAACGCCATCTAGATATATTATTTAAGGACATATACACAAAACGTCGTCTACTGAGCAACTCTTCAACTAGAGGTGGCTACAAACTAAGATTACATGGGAGGGAGTGCCCTGCGGAACAAGCAGCTTAGGCCAAGGGTGGGGGGGGGGGTATCGCATGGATGTTGTGTAATTTGGTATATTATGGGAATGCGTGAATGTTGTTACGTTTTAAGTGTGAATACACTTTATAAGCGACCCCAAACCATCCACCGCCGTCGGCGGCATCCGCAGTCTTCTCTCTATATTTAAAAGAAAGAGGACTTGGCGGGCCGCAGCGCGACGCTCTACCGAATAAGCCACGGACGCGACGCTGATATCGGTGTCAGTAACGCGCCTTACACCCCCTCCCCCTTCGCTCGCTGCAGCTGCGCGCGCACCCCTCTCTCTCACGCGCCCGCCTTCTCTCTCAGTCTCCCGTCGAAAGCGGGTCGTGCGATGGATGTCCCGGAGGCAACGCTACTATCAACAACGAATGCAGTACAACCGAATGCCAGCACTGCACCCGTCGTTGGAGGTGACGGTACCGCGGTGGTTTCGCCGACGTTGGAAGAGAAGGCGGCGCTGCGAAGGGCTCGTGAGACCGAACGTAAGCGGGCGAAGCGTGCAGCGGATGCCGAACTGCGTGCTCGCGAGGCCTAGTGCAAGCGGGCGAAGCTTGCAGCGGATGCCGAACTGCGCGCTCGCGAGGCCGAGGACAAGCGGGCGAAGCGTGTAGAGGATGGTGAACTGCACGCTCGCGAGGCCGAGATGAGGCGTCAGCATCGAGCCGCGAACGCGGCCCAAGAAGCGGAACGACAACGCAAGCGTCAGGCGGAGAAGGGCGATGAAGGCCGGCGTCAAGACGCCGCTCGCAATCGTCAACGGCGAGTGGACGTTCCCGAAGCCATTCCAGCCAGTGAACGTGCCGCGCGGGAGAGGGTGCGAGCCCTGGACTTTGCTCGTCCGGACGCGTCGTGAAGTGTAAATAAATAATACTTCGTATATAATGTATCTGTGTACAAATGCTTCATGACAAACCACACTTAAATTCATTAATTACACTTTAATCATCATCATCAGTAATAAAACTCCCAAGCATTTCCCCGAGGGTGAACATGGTTAAGTGCGAATGCACGGGGTGATGCTATGAGGGGGAGTAAAGTTAAAATCCGTTGGCATTCGCCAGTGAGTTAACGTAAACTCCCCCGTGTGATCAAATTGCGATTCCCAGGAACCATTACACCATAAAGGCACCATAGTGTGATTAATAAATATAATGGTGCGAATTAATAAATACCCCTCATAGCATCACCCCGTGCATTCGCACTTAACCATGTTCACCCTCGGGGAAATGCTTGGGAATTTTTTTATTTTTCCTATTTATTGAATGCAAGAAAACCGTTGCCTTCAACGTCAAGCACAAGCAGACTAAAGACGCTCTTGAGTGAATTCCGAATGTGCGATCCAGTACCTACTTATACGGGGAGGCCAGTGAATGGTTGTGCAGCGCGAGTAGTTGTTTTTAGATGCCAAGCAGCTCTTTCACTAGCCTGTGTAACGCTGTCCGTCTGTGTCTCCGTGCTAACGCGCCGCACCATGCTTTCCTCGCTGCGGGTGTTGCGGCGTTGCTTGTAGGTCACGCCTTCCCTCACTGTCCGTGGTGACGTCACTCTATCCCTTACCTGCCGCGCACTCGCCGTGTGTCACCTCTTTTTTGCATCACCCTCTCCACCACTCGCAACGTTCGAGAGCACTTCGAGTGAACTCTTTGAGCTTGTTTATCTGCGATGGAGAGGACGCCGGAAAGCGAAGCTCCTTCGCCGGCCGAAACATGCGCCGAAGTGATGCGAACATGCACCGTAGGCGACAGTCTAAACCGGCCGTCGCCGACGTTTCGAGGGTTAGCAGAGCCGATCGCGTTCGCGAATGCCGACGTGGTGCCTGCAACACCGACGAGGCGCGAGCCAGGAAAGCCGTACGGAAGTGTCGGCAGTGGAAGACCAATGACACTGATGACGCGCTAGTCAAGCACGCATATCGCGTTCGAGAATGGAGACGGCGTGCGGGTAACACCGACGAGACGCGAGCCAAGGAAGCCAAGCGGAGGCGCCGACAGTGGCAAGCAAATGCCGGCGAATCCTCGACGTCGCCGTCGAAGGCAACATCGTCAGCAACGTCTCGAAAGCGCCGCGCGCCCTCCGCCGAAGCGCCTGCCCACAAGAGCAGGGCCTCGCCGGTCGATCCGGAGGTGACCTGTAAGAATGATTCGGACCCTCTCGAAGACGTTCCTGCTCCGAGTGCGTGGCCGCGCGTCGGCGACATCGCAGTCCTCGCGATGCACCTCGCTCCCAACCTGCTGAAGGAACAGGTTCAGCGCTGTCTGGAGGAGATGCTGACTGATTGCGGCTAGGCGTGTCTACGCGTGCCTATTATAGTCCCAGGAGACTTCAGCGTTGACGTCAGTGTAGGATAAGTAGATTGACTCGTCGATTACATGTGTGACGTGCGCTCGCTGAAGTGCATGTTGGCGGAACGGAAAGTACCCACCATGATAAGGGGAATGGGCATCGATCTGGTCTTCGCCAACTTCGCCGTCAAATGTCTGCGGGAACTTCTCAGCGTGCACTTCACCGATCACAAGGCCGTGGTAGTCAAGGCGAAAGTCCACTCTGAAGAAACGACAAGACCTATGCCAGCCATCGCTTCAAACGAATCTTCCAGCGCTCACCGCAACAACCCCGTTAGCACCATTCAACGCTCAACGCCAACCGTGCGCAATGCTGCTTCTTCGTATCTCATCAGGGTACCTTTTGGGATGATGTCTTTTACTTTTATTGCAGGTGCTGCTTGCGTCGGCCTTGTGAGGCGAGAGAGCGGGAGGGGGAGCGACAACTTTGCAGGTGTCTTCCTGGACCGGCACGAGACGCGAGCATCTGCAATGGCGGTGTGGACGGCGCCACCGCCGACGCCGAAGTGCGACATCGTGCGACTAAGAAACTCGCCGCATTTAAAAGAGATTAAGGCCTGGAAATGGCATCTCTCAACTATAGCTCGCGCAAATATGAGATTGTTCAAGCGAATCTGGTGGAATGCTTGAAGTAGGGGAATAAATTAGGCTCGAGATTTTTATGTGCCAAGAGCTTGCTGTATGGCCCCGCCGCAGTGGTGTAGTGGCTAAGGTACTGGGCTGCTGACCGACAGGTCGCGGGTTCGTATCCCGGCTGCGGCGGCTGCATTTCCGATGGAGGCGGAAATGTTGTAGGCCCGTGTGCTCAGATTTGAGTGCACCCCAGGTGGTCGAAATTTCCGGAGCCCTTCACTACGGCGTCTCTCATAATCATATGGTGGTTTTGGGACGTTAAACCCCACATACCAACCAGAGCTGGCAACATAGAGGATTACTATAGCATTAATGAAAGGGTGGTAGGCATTGTAATTAAACTGAATAAAAGATACAAAATGAAGGTAGTACAGGCTTACGCGCCTACATCCAGCCATGATGACGCTTCAGTTGAAAGCTTCTATGAAGACGTGGAATCGGAAATGAGTAAGGTGAAAACACAGTATACTATAGTAATGGGCGACTTTAATGCAAAGGTAGGGAAGAAGCAGGCTGGAGACCAGGCAGTAGGAGATTATGGCATCGGCACTAGAAACGCCAGAGGAGAGCTACTAGTAGAATTCGCAGAACGCAATAATCTGCGTATTTTGAATACCTTCTACCGAAAACGAGAAAACCGCAAGTGGACATAGAGGAGCCCTAATGGCGTAAATAAGAACGAAATAGACTTTATAATGACTGCACACCCAGGAGTCGTGCAGGATGTGGAAGTGGTTGGCAAGGTAAGATGCAGTGACCATAGAATGGTACGGGCTCGAATCCGCCTAGACTTGAAGAAGGAACGACAGAAACTGATACGCAAGAAGCAAATCAATGAGCTAGCACTGAGAGGGAAAGTACAGGAATTCAGAGTGTCACTGCAGAACAGTTACTCTGCTCTTAGCGAGGAAACCTTAGCGTAGATACAATGAATGATAATCTGACGAGTATCATCACGGAGTGTGCAGTGGAAGTTGGAGGCAGGGTAGCTAGACAGGACACCGGCAAGCTTTCCCAGGAAACGAAGAACCTAATTAAGAAGCGTCAAATCATGAAAGTGTCAAGTACAACAGACAAAATAGAACTGGCAGAGCTTTCGAAGCTGATTAATAGACGTAAAGTATGCGATGTAAGAAGGTATATCATGGAGAGAATTGAGCACGCTCTGAAAAACGGAGGAAGCGTCAAAGCAGTGAAGAGGAAACTTGGGATAGGCAAAATGCGGATGTATGCACTAAGGGACAAAGAAGGCAAATTAACTACCAATATGGATAGGATAGTTAAAATAGCGGAGGAGTTTTACAGAGATCTGTACAGTAGCCGAGACAACCCCGACCTTAATACTATAAGAACTAGCAGTAATCCAGACGACACCCCACCGGTAATGATAGAAGAAGTCAGAAAAGCTTTGGAGAGCATGCACAGAGGCAAAGCTGCTGGTGAGGATCAAGTAACATCAGATCTGCTGAAAGATGGAGGACAGATTGTGTTAGAAAAACTAGCCACTCTATTTACGAGGTGTCTCCTGACAGGAAAAGTACCAGAGTCTTGGAAGAACGCTAACATCATCTTAATACATAAGAAAGGAGATGACAAGGACTTGAAGAATTACAGGCCGATCAGCTTGCTCTCTGTAGTATACAAGCTATTTACAAAGGTAATTGCTAGCAGAGTAAAAAAAACATTAGAATTCAATCAACCAAAGGAACAAGCAGGATTTAGAACGGGCTACTCAACAATTGACCACATTCATACTATCAATCAGGTAATAGAGAAATGCTCTGAGTATAACCAACCACTATACATAGCCTTCATAGATTACGAGAAGGCGTTTGATTCAGTAGAAATATCAGCCGTCATGCAGACACTGCGGAATCAGGGCGTAGATGAAATATATATAAACATTCTGCAAGAAATCTACAGGGGATCAACTGCTACCATAGTGCTTCATAAAAAAAGCAACAGAATACCAATAAAGAAGGGTGTAAGGCAGGGGGACACAATCTCCCCAATGCTATTCACTGCGTGCTTACAGGACGTTTTCAGAAGCCTAGAATGGGAACAGTTAGGGATAAGAGTTAATGGAGAGTACCTCAGTAACCTGCGCTTCGCCGATGACATTGCATTGCTGAGTAACTCAGGGGACGAATTGCAACTCATTATTACGGAGTTAGACAAGGAGAGCAGAAAGGTGGGTCTTAAAATTAATCTGCACAAAACGAAAGTAATGTACAACAACCTCGGAAAGGAGCAGCGCTTTGCGATAGGTAATAGTGCACTTGAAGTTGTAAAAGACTATGTCCATTTAGGGCAGGTAATAACCGCAGAGCCTAACCACGAGATTGAAGTAACTAGAAGAATAAGAATGGGGTGGAGCACATTCGGCAGGCACTCTCAAATTATGACAAGTAGATGGCCACTGTCCCTCAAGAGGAAGGTATATAACAGCTGTATCTTGCCGGTACTTAGCTACGGAGCAGAAACCTGGATACTCACAAAGAGGGTTCAACTTAAATTGAGGACGACGCAGCGAGCAATGGAAAGAAAAATGGTAGGTGTAACCTTAAGAGACAAGAAGAGAGCAGAGTGGATTAGGGGACAAACGGGAGTTAAGGATATCATAGCTGCAATAAAGAAGAGGAAATGGACATGGGCCGGGTATGTAGCACGTAGACAGAATAACCGCTGGTCATTAAGGGTCACCAACTGGATTCCCAGAGAAGGGAAGCGGGGTAGGGGGAGACAGAAGGTTAGGTGGGCAGATGAGATTAAGAAGTTTGCGGGTATAAATTGGCAACAGCAAGCACAGGACCGGGTTAACTGGCGGAACATGGGAGAGGCCTTTGTCCTGCAGTGGACGTAGACAGGCTGATGATGATGATGATGATGACCAACCAGAGCTTGCTGTATGAATAAATGTCTCCCATTACGACTTGCTGAATGAGGCAAATCCTATAATGGGAGACATTTGGATTTATTTGGCTACATGGGGTTCTTTATTATTCTCTCAAGTTTGTGAACAAGAACGTCTTTGCATCTTATTTTATCGAGATGTGCTCGGTGTGACAGGGGATCGTACCCACGCCATCATAATCTGCAGCGCGGAGGTACAACATTTAAACCACTACAAAGAGACACATATAAATCAGCCAAGAAGAGTGGCAGGACCATAATGGAGTGTGACCTATAGCGAATAATCCATCCAAACCTTCATTTTGGTTCCAAGTACTCGTTTTTATTAAATTGTATGCTAAGAAAGTTCTTTCCTCCACTTAAATGGGCGCTTTTATTTCTTTGAAGTCTACAGTAAACAGCCGTGGGCCCTTTTTTTTTCTTTGTGAAGGGTGGCTCATTATTCTTCGCTTTTCCGTGATTCTTGTCAGTTACACGAACATAATACCTTGCGAGCCCTTTAACTCTCCAGTGATTGTCATGCTACTACCGGAATCAGGAAATGAAAGCTTCCTTGAAGGAAGTTTGATACCCTGCTTTTATGCTGCATTATTCCGGGCTTCTATAATTACGCCAACTTAGTGGCAGACTTTTTCACTGTAGGCTTTAATACGCAGCTTAGCGTAATCTTGATCTGATATTTAAGTAGATATACAAGTTAGCGACGCGGAAACGCTGCTGCCAATTTGTAAAACTTGTTATTGTGTTCTGGCAATGAGTCGCTGCCTTCAGCCTAAGCTGTTTACATGAGGGAGCAAGTGATTGTGGTTAGGTTGGTGTTTTCGCAAAAGGGGGGCAAATTTCTCGGCACGTATGCAACGCAGCTGTATCTAACGGCTGTTTTTTCGTATGGACTTCCCGTCACCAGCAGGCGTAAATACGTTAGGTGCTTTCTCAGCAAAATGGAAGACGACTACCTTCAAAAGAGCTTTACTTCGTCGCGTCCTGCGTACATCATCCTGAATTCCTTCAAAGGAGCGTACTTTTAGCTGCCATGCGCGGGTGCAAAAATGTGATGTGCGTGATCAATATTTCGATACTGTAATAAATGATTGGTCTACCAGCTCACGTCTGCGCGTTCTTGTCAACCTCTACACGGGACAACGCAAATACGGAAATGTGTTGTCGTTGGAAGACATCATGGTCGCACTCTAGTATGGAATAATGTATACACAAGCCATAAATTTGTTTAATGGTTGGAGAATGCTAGATCGAAATGTGCAAGCAATGAAGGTCAACCGATACAGCTCCACGAGAGTCCATTCTGAGGATGTTATCGAACGCTGAGTTGGCATTGAACCACTCAATGCGTGAAGTTTCGGGCAAATTTCCGAGTTCACTGTATTGCGCTAATTTTTTTGCAAGTTCAGGTGGATATGCGTAATAGTGGGATAGAACACTGACAAAACGAATTTGTTGCGGCAAATTTTTTCTCTAATCGTGTTAAGCTGGATACATGAAATTTCAATAAAAAAATAGCACGCGTAAATTGTGGTGGTATATACGACAAAATCGCAGAAAGAGACCATTCAGTTAAATTTAATTATCCGTTTTGTTTCAACTCCCTTAAACTTTCGCAATTTTTGTTTTTGTAGTTAAGGTCGTGTGAACATAACCGAGCTAAAGTGGCGAGCACCTAAAGGCGCTCATCAGGGCTTGATCTTTCTCTAGGTGCGAAGCTCTGTAGGACCTGGCCTTGTCTTCCGTTGTGGTCATGATATAGAACCATTGGTATGGTCGGAACATACGTGATACACACGCACAACAAAGGTTTTATAATAGACTTGAACGTAGGTAAAGACTTTTGTAAGGAAGGGAATTGTTCGCGGCCACAGTTATCTATCGAGAAGAATATTGATGAGTTGATCTCTACGTCAATGTGCCTACATGTCCAGGCCATCACGAACATTAAAATGGCATCTTACCACCGGTAAGATGGCCGGTGTTTGGATTCACCTACAATGCACATCATCTATTACAGCGATTTTCTAAGTCTTCCTTGCAATGCCTAAGAAGTCTGGAAGGCGAAATAGATTTACGTTTCTATATGCACTTTATGTCACTCAATTTACATATTAAGGGGCAATGCTCGAGTATGGTGCATTCAGACGACGGACCAAATCCGGATTTGTCGTGGACGCGGACGGCGAATCCGCGGATGATCCGCCTGCAGGCGCATCCACACGACGGACGGTGTCCTAGGAGAAAACAGCCGGGTTACCCTCGACAGCAGATTCGGCGCTCCCCTGCGCCCGCTGGCAGCAGACCGGTTCGAGAGTATTCAACATGGATGCCCGCAAGAAGCGACGCTTGACTGCGATGTCTGTCGCGTTGGGACAAATAAACGAGGAGTGTTATTCTTTCAGGAGAAAAGAGAGTTGCTGGCAGAATGGTCTTTCAACTACATTGTTACCCACTTGTAGAGCTTCTGAACGCGTCTCGCATCCTTTTTTAGAAGCGGCACGTCGCCGGTTGCAGAAGTTGGAATATTTCACCACCATCACGGCTAAGAATCTCGCTTGTCAAATGACGGTGGCGACATTTCCCGAACCACGAAATGTGATTTCTGCGCATTTAATCACCTGAGAACAAAGCCCCCGGCAACTAAGTAAACCATGCTCCAGCGTAGATGCCGACCAGTCATGCAAATGTCCGCGAGCCATGGAGAACATGCCGCGAGCAGACGAAAAGTGTACTGGTTGCCACCAGTCAACCCTGACCTATTCCGCTGAAGTACCGGCTTTCTCCCGCCAGAATCCCGATGTGAGAAACAGGTCGGGTTAATCTGTCCGCGAGCCGCGCGGACGAGTCGCGGACGAGGGGAATCGCTGATGTGAGGTCACGTGACGCGCCGTCCGTCCCGCCACATCCGGATTCGGTCCGTCGTCTGAATGGACTTGTAATGTTGACCGGTACAATACCCAGAGCTTCACCCACTTGTCGCAAATCCCTTTGTCGAAGATGCGAGAGAGAGAAAAAACATTTATGGCATGTAGGCTTGTGAGTGAATGTGGGAGTGACCATTATTCCAAGAACCCTCTGGCCTGGACCACCCGCCTGGCTCGAGCGACGAGTTGATGCCACGGTCGACCAGGTCCGGCTTGGGGATCACAACCATCACGCTTCACTTGGCAGATTTGACATTCTGAATAAATTCGGTGACGAAACCACACGGGGAGGCGCATCGGGTGAAAAAAGAGGAGGGGAGGGGGCGTTTCCCTACGCTCCTTGACACGTTGCATCGAGGAATATTTGCAGTGACGTATAGGGTATGAAGCAATCGATGGAATGAAATCATAGCTGCTACTGCGAAACCAGTCACAAAAATGTCTTGCATGAAAAAAAAGGGGGGGGGGGCAGCGCATGAGAAAGTGAAAAAGTCTTTGCCTTTTCACTTGACATCCACCGCTTTTTTTTGTTCATGAAAGGCTGTTCCAAGAGCTTTATCATTCGTCGGACACACATCTAGAATACTCGTACTCTGAGCGTAATGTGATGAGTTGCACTGAGCGTTTCTCACTTTTTCTCGATTCAAGTAATAAATGCGAAGCATTTCTTTGCATACTGCCGGTACTTTGTATCTATCTATCTATCTATCTATCTATCTATCTATCTATCTATCTATCTATCTATCTATCTATCTATCTATCTATCTATCTATCTATCTATCTATCTATCTATCTATCTATCTATCTATCTGTCTGTCTGTCTGTCTGTCTGTCTGTCTGTCTGTCTGTCTGTCTGTCTGTCTGTCTGTCTGTCTGTCTGTCTGTCTGTCTGTCTGTCTGTCTGTCTGTCCGTCCGTCCGTCCGTCCGTCCGTCCGTCTGTCTGTCTGTCTGTCTGTCTGTTCGTCCGTCCGTCTGTCCAACGTACGAGTGCTCTCGTGATTACCCCATTAACTTGGGGTAAACCTAAATTAGACCGAAATTAGTATGGGTGAGTAAGATGGCTTGACGAATATGACTCGCTGGTCATCACCTAAATGATGTCACAATTTCGTCGCGTAAGTCATCAAACTATGGCCACCAGTCGTGTGGCACATACACACGGATGGCTGCGGACCACATGTATGCTGGTATGGGCCACAGGAGATTGACAGGAACGGCGATAAATAGCTAAGGACCTTTAACGTGTATGCAATAAGAAATCGCTTATTTTGGCAGCGTTGACGTGACAAATGAAAAGAACAAATGTCAGGGTCCCAGCATGAATCGAACCCGACCATGCGTGGCAATCAAGGATTCTACCACAGAGCCTTGACCGGTCTCGGAACTACATTTCAAAGAGACCCTAATGTCCATGAAACGTCAATTGTGGTTGCAGCGCTTGCTATTCACTTTTATAAACATGACGTATGTACTCCTGCGATACAACCCCTAAATTGGCTTAACGTCAAATGCAGTTAGGTGTCATCTGCTGTGGTTGATGCATGCAGCAGTGTGGAGAGCACGGTGTAAGATAGAAATTGTTTGTATCTGACACCGTGGTGCAGGGTAACCATTCTCGCGAGCACCAGCGCTTGATATCAGCGTACCGCTTCTGGTGTTGCTATCCATGCTGCTGTCGGCATCGTTGTGCATCTCTAAACAACTGGTTATATATCTCAGTAGCAATAAGAGGCTCTTTAACGTGCGTCTGTGCGGGCACTTGTACATATCTTTAACGCCACTTCGCAGTGTTTTGCACTATAAAATAATTTACAACACAGTCACCTTACATCCACGTGCTTCGCATAAAATCGATTCCCAAGGTACGTGGGATCTGCCAATTTTTTCTTCTTCATTTTCCTACTCTCTTTCTTATAGTTGTTTTATTTCTCTCCTCTTGTAGAGGTTAGTAGGTGGCGTGTCTCTTTTGTGATACAATTTATAGTTAAGCTCTTTTGGAATCTTTGTGATTATTTTTTTAACCGCGAGGCTGTTCTAGCTCAGCGTAATATGACTATTGGGACGCGAAAATATCATCATAATGAACTACCATGCTCCCTCTTCGTTCTCTTCTGCTGCGCTCGCAGAACATGTGCACCTATTTCTTCAGCGTGGCCTGTTATAACTCCGAGAGAACGAATGCGGAGAAAGGAAGAAGAAAAAAAGACAGAAAGAGACAGAAAAATATTAAGTTCGAGAAAGAGGTAAACTCTTGTCGAAAATAAATTCTTCACAAGGCGTGAAGCGAACCCGCATACACTCGATCTGATCCGATTGTCCTAACCACTTGGCTATACCTAAACTTTCATGTGTTTTTTTCTGTTATGGTATTTATTCAACTTAATGATGAGAGTAATCCAGTGTGCACAGAGGGCTAATGTTCATTCTTCTGCTATTGCGACACAATGACGAGCAAACAACACTAAGGAATTCCCCATCTCTAAAACGAATACATCAACTAACGGTCTTTTATATTTGTATAAATACACTCTAGAATGGCGGTGAGGATAAACACCACACCGACACTATGTACGATGCTGGCTGAAACTCCATAACATCGTATATATTGCATAGTTCAGTTCGAATGAAGTGGTCCTTGGAGGAAATTATGGGCTCCGTGTTTCTCATCTACGTGTGCATCTTCCCCAAGCAGACGGCAAAGTAGGATCGCATATCTGCTGCTTAGAAAGCAATGTTCTATTGTTTCGGGCACACCACAAAGCGGGCAGCTGGAAGAAGTAAAAAAGTCTTTTGAACGAAGCTACGTCTTCACACTGTGAGGCTATCCAGGCGCGCGAACAGAGCACGCATGGCAATGTATCGTATATTGTAGCAAGGGGGTAGAAAACTGGAGAAAGCGTGAAGAGGAGGGTTGTGAAAGTGAGAATAAGGAGAAAAAAGGAGGGAATATAAAGTAAAGAACAGCACAGAAATCTTGATAAAAAGAGAGAAAAATGTTCAGAAAAAGAAAGAAAGAAAAAAGAGAGATCAGCCAAAGAGAAATATAGAAAAGAGATAGAGTAAGAGATAGAGAAAACAGAATAGAAGAAAAAGGTAAAAAAGACAGGAAAGAAATAGAGAGAGAAATAAGAAGAAAGAAACAGAAAAATGGGCACCCATAAAATTGTGAGAAGAGGGAAGAAAAATAGAGGACGATTGAGGATCACCATTGCGCCTTGAGTGTGAGCAATGCACACAGAAGGGAAATTGGTTCAATCTTTTAACAAGTACATTTCCGAATAATTCCCGCTGGTTTGCGGGTAGTGCGATGGAAACAACTTACGGGAGGGGGGTGACTACTAAATTCGCCCGGCTTGGGTAGACAAAAGTGATCTATCATTGACATCTCAGTGATTCACTTAAAAAAATGCGGGAAGTTTGCACCAAGTCAAGCTAAGCTCAGAACAACGAATATAGTGGATTTTGAAACAAAAGTTATAGACATCCTATAGGAGTACCTACATAAAACATAGAAATCTATTTAAAGTAAATCAAAACCTAACAACAGCCACTTACAACTCAGCAGCGACCATCGTTAGCATAAACACTTCAAGACTGACCAGATTCGCTGTGCCATGCTTTGCACGACTTAGTACAAACTTTCCGAATTTTTTTTTTCTTTGGGCTGAAGTAACAACTGGTTTACAAAACATCAGCCATAAGTGAATGGTAGAACTGATTTCGATGTGTTCTGTAATGTCGGTTTTAGCACTCTTTTATTTTAGTCTTATGGTGTGGAAAGGTGGGGAGAAAATAGAGCAGCTGCAGATGCAGCAGTATACGTAAAATGATTGTAGTTTTCATGTCTGCTTTCGTCTTGATGCACGCCAACGCTCCCTTCATTTTTTTTTCAATTCCAGGAAAAACGCGTGCTCCTCTACGGGAGTCGTCCCTCCACTTTAGTTCAGGCAATGGTCGGGACGTGACGCCACATGTAGCGCATCGCTGCTTGCGTCACACGGGCGTCCAAGCGCATTCCCAGAGAGATGCGATAAATGCGCTTTCCCTCTGCGATATCATGCGTATGTCAGATTGGTTCCTTCGTTTTCTTTCTTTGTCGCTCGAACAACTGCTGCCACCACCTCATAGCGCTCTTAAAGTTAGTGCATTGAGCAGCCTCGCAGTGACGCTTCCCCGTATGTTGCCCCCATAGAGCCACGGCCGGCGACACGCTATCTAGAAACCGTATCTTCTACAGAGCAAGCGTGACCGCCAACATTTTGAGCAATGCTAGACGATGCCCCCCCCCCCCCGAATTTGTGCACAACTAAATAAAAAATTACTTTATATTATATCCATCGTGAGGAACCGCATGATGGGTTCTCTCCGCCACGACCTTTTTCAAAGCACACGCGAAAGCTAGGCGATGGGCGAAAGCAGAATACGCCTTTGAAAAGATACAGATGGCACTTTACACACACACACACACACACACACACACACACACACACACACACACACACACACACACACACACACACACACACACACACACACACACACACACGCACACACACACACACACACACACGCGCGCGCGCGCGCACGCACACACACGCACACACACACACACACACACGCACACACACACACACACACGCGCGCGCACACACACACACACACACACACACACACACACACACACACACGCACACACTGGAAGGCGTTAAAAAGTCTTATGAACGAAGCTACATCTTCACGCTGTGAGGCTACCCAGGCGCGCTAACAAAGCACACATGGCATTGTATCGTATATTGTAGCAAGGGGGTAGAAAACTAGAGAAAGCTTGACACACACACACACACACACACACACACACACCATGTAAAGTTCGGCTTTCTTTCGCCCTTACAAGGTCGGGTGAGTTGTAATTACTTGTACGCGACTCCACCACGTGAGCTTAATATTTCTGAAGCGCGGCATAATTGCTTATGTATACGACTATTTCTACGTAGAACACAAGTAGCAGCCACTGCCTATCTGGTTATGCACTTTCCGTCAATCATATGTCGCGCAGGGCACCGTTGCCGCTCATGCTGGCAGCATGGCCAGACTATCAGTCTTACGCGCCTTCGCAAGCCTGTTAGTGAACCCAGCATAGGAATACGCTACATTACCATAATTCGACCCCCCCCCCCCCCCCAATATGTATCGCATGGCTTACGTGCCCTGCGCAGCCACCGTACTCAGTGTAGCGAGCTCTGAGCTAGTCTGTTTGTGTAACGACCTAATTACCTTTTCCACTCATCTCAAGGATGAGTATTTAATTATGCCCACTCTATTGCATCGTAGTGCGACTTTTCTTCGACGCAACTTCGTTTTGTTTCCAATTTGTTTTCGTGGGTGTTTGTGTAAGGAGAAGACCTCAGAGACAGAATATTAAGAAAGACGCGTTTGTCACTGCTCCCTTGTAGAGTGGAATAATGAAAAGCGTGTTTTGCCTAAAAAAAATGGTTCGTTTGTCAGTACGAAATTCCGATCAATCTCTTTTGCTGTCAAAGTTTCTTGGTACCCTGCGAAAACCGTCCTTAAAAGGCAAGAGACACCATTAATTGGTTACTTCGGTGAACCTCGTTGAATTTTTTTGTCACTTCGTGAACATTTTTATTGTGGATATTTATCTGTCCTGTTGGGACACATTTTCTCATACGGTTGAGTTAAACTCTCGATGATAGGAGAAGGAGGAAGAAAGTTTAAGCGGAAAGACAGGGAGGTTAGCCAGTTCTTAGACCGGCTGGCTACCCTGTGCTGAGGAAAGGGGTGAGGGGAATGAAAGATGTTAAAAAGAAATGTTGCGAAGAGAAAGAGAAATTACAAAAAAAAATTGCGACAGAGGAAAGGCATCATCAAAGAGCATAAGACACTAAAGTCTGTCTCTGAGGCCAGTTGTCCGCAAAAAGCGCAGCAAAGCTTTCAAAGCCTTCTGGGCTGATGATGGGCACGGCCAATGACCCGGAATCCTTTGTTCCGACAAAGGCCGATCGTCTAGTCTATACAGAGCTGCAGTGAGTTCTTTTCTTTGCTCGTTGAAATGGGTGCACTCACACAGAAGGTGCGCGATGGTTTCTTCGCAACTGCAGTAAGTGCATGTAGGAGAGCTGGCCATCCCAATGATATAAAAGTATGCGTTCATGAAGGCCACTCCAAGCCACAGGCGGCATAGAAGAGTCTCCTCAGCTCGATATATCCTTGGGGGAAGACGAAGCTGCATATCAGGATCCAAGTTATGCAGGCGCGCATTTGTGAAGTCTGTTGAGTTCCACTGTACCAGTGTGAGGTCACGTGCAAGCGAACGAAGTCTTGTAGCTGCGTCGGTTCTTGAGAACGGGATGGCTGTGTATTGGGTACCATCGTGTGCAGATCTAGCGGCCTCATCTGCGCGGTCATTGCCATCTATACCGCAATGACCTGGTATCCACTGATACACTATGCTGTGCTGTTTTTCGATTGCTTGGTGATGAAGAAGCCTTATTTCAGCTACTAACTGTTCATTAGGTCCATGGCGAAAGGGTGACAAAAGACATTGAAGAGATGCCTTCGAGTCCGAGAAGATAGACCAATATCCCGAAGGTTCTTTCACTATAAACTCCAGAGCTGCACGTGTGGCTGCAAGTTCTGCAGCTGTCGATGGCGTCAAATGCGATGTCATGAATTTAATTGTGGTGCCTCGCGGGAATAACCACCGCCCATGCAGAACTTACTGAAGACACCGAGCCATCCGTGTAAATGTGAAGGCTCACATTACTTTTCTTGCAGGAAAAGTAATGTGGCCTGTTTCAGGGCTAGATGCGACGACTTTTTCTTATTTTGGATGCCAGGAATTGTAAGAAGGGCTTTGAGTGCGTGTAGGCACCATAATGATATCGGCGGCTGTGCTGCATGCGTGAAGTGCAATGGAAGCACTGCGCAATGCTGAGCTACAGTTGCGCTGAACGCTGAGTGGGGCCTGGAAGTTCGAAGTGAGGCGACGTGATGAGATGGAAGCCGAGCGAAATGTCTTATGTGCATTCTTAAAGCGTCTACGCGGATGTATGCGTTGACTGAATAATCACGCGCAATGATGACTGTCGCTGCTGTAGACGGCATCTCGGGAGACCAAGGCATATTCTCAGGGCTTAGGCTTGGATCGACTGGAGGACGCGCAAGTTTGTTCTTCGGATCCCGCAAAGCACGGGTAAGCTCTATCGCATATAACAGAGGAACAGAACAGTGTAGAGTTGGAGCATTGCTCGTACTGATGCACCCCACGTTTGTCCAGCAAGAAACCTCAGTACGTGGGTGATCATGGTGAGTTTAGTTTTCATGTGGGCGATGTGAGGGCTCCAGGAGAGGTCGCGATCAACTATGACTACGAGAAATTGGTGGGTCTTCATGTAGTTGATCGTGTGTCCGTCGATTTTAATAACATATGGGCTCATAGCCTTATGCGTGAATGCTATAAGCGAGCATTGCTCTGATGACAGCTCTAGTCCCCGTTCTTCCAGGTACTTTGTCGCTATTGTAGCCGCTCTCTGAAGCCGGGCACGCAAATGAAGGCGTGTTACGCCTGACGTCCAGATGCAGATGTCATCTGCATATATTGATAGATGGACAGATCCTGGAAGTGCGTCAACCAGGCCGAGTAGTGCTAGATTGAAAAGTGTGGGGCTAAGAACACTGCCTTGAGGCACACCACGAAGGTTGCAATGGTGCGTTGTTGTGCCATTCTCCGTCTGTAAAAAGAAAGTTCTGCCTTTCAGATGGCTGTGGATACATTGGTAAACCCGACCCCTAATCCAACATTTTCCATGACATCCAGAGTGGCTTTATGTGATACGTTATCGTATGCACCTCTCACGTCCAAGAACAACGCCGCACATAAACGTTTCAGTCTTTTTTGATGCTGAACAGATGAGACCAGGTCTATAACGTTATCAATTGCACACCGCCCACGCCGAAAGCCCCTCATAGCATGAGGGTATACCTCGTGGTGCTCCAAGTACCACTCTAGGTGAGTCAAAATCATCCTCTCCATCACTTTCCCGAAACAGCTGGTAAGCGCGATGGGGCGATAAGAGGTCAAGTGCAGAGGAGATTTACCTGGTTTAAGCACAGGGACGAGGCGGCTGGATTTCCATGCATGAGGGATAAATTCGCTGCTTTACGAGTCGTTGTACACGGATAGAAGGGCCCGTCGAGCTGCTTCTCCGAGGTCGCAAAGAGCCATGTACGTGATCCCATCTAGACCAGGTGATCAAGATCGTTTGCATGCCGTCAATGCCGCTTGTAGTTCCTCTAGAGAGAAAAAGGTGTCCATTCTTGAATCTCTGGAAACTGGAGTGTTTTCTAGGTGGCGCGTGGTGCACGTGGGCGCATGACCGGCAACTTTCATGCAGAAATCTTCTGCTACTTCAATTTCGGTGCGGCCTTGGTGGAGAGAAAGACACTTGAAGGGGCGATGTTGATGTGGCGATGTTCGTAGGCCACGGACAATCCTCCATGTCTGCGTCAAAGGCTTGTGTGGATCCAAAGATTCGCACAGATGTTTCCAGCGAAAGGATTGAAGTGAAATGATTCGCCGCTGAATTTTTTCTGTAGACGCCTTGCCTCCCTCAAGTTGTGAATGGACTTAGTGCGCCTATACCTTCTTTCTGCGCGACGACGGATCGCTCTGAGCCGTTCCAATTCCGCTTGATGTTGACAATATTCTGAATTATGTTGGATATGATAGGTCACTTCTTGAGTAGCACCTCTAATTATATCCTCGAAGGTGTCAAGAGGAGGCGCTTTATTTTCTTGACACCTCTTTTCCGTCAGTGACCTGAACTTTGTCCAGTCGATGCGAGTCGAAGTGTCGTAGTCTGGCGATTTTTCCAGGCCCTTGATCTTCAAATAAGTTGTTATGTGGTTGCTTCCATGAGTTTCATAGTCTGCGAACCACTTGACCTTTCCATTTAGGCTTCGTGACACAAATGTCAAGTCAAGGCAGCTGCTGTATGTCGTTCCCCGTAGAAACGTTGGGCTTCCGTCGTTTACACAAAGCAGCTGCTGTTCCAGAGCAAAGGAGAATACTTACCTTCCTCAACTGTCTGTCTTCTGACTTCCCCATAGTGGGTGGTGAGCGTTGAAATCTCCGGTTATGATCCATGGTCCAGGTGTGCCTGTTAAAAGTGCACATAGTCTTTCAGGTTCAAAACGGTTTGAAGGTGATATATATGCGCCTACAAGCGTGAAATTGAGGTCTCTACGTTTAACTGTCAAGCAGACATACTGGTTGTCATCGTGAGGTGCTACACGGTGCTCGATACAGGTAAGGTCGCATCTGATATATACAATGACTTTACTCTGTTTGTTGCAGGTAGCGGACTTGAAGGCTTCGTACCTGGATAGTCATGCTGCATTGTGTAGCCTTGGCTCACAGATAACAATAATTGCAAACTGGTTTTTAAACACAAATTGTCGGATATCAGAAATGCGGGGCTTGAGGCCTCGGGCATTCCACTGAAATATCGAAGCTCCTTTGACCTCTTTACGAAAGGCTTGCAGAGGTGGAGCCATGGTGCCTTTCCAGACTTCATTTCACCGGCTTCAGCGCATCCACTAACTGAAGTGCACTCTTTGCAGCCGGACTGTCAATGCTAGTGAGGAGCATACGAATGGTATTCATAAGGGCCTTTACCATGGCTACGATTTCTTTGTCGCGACTATCACCGCATTCTCGTTCCGAAGTGATTGCAGACGAGCGATGCGGTGGCTCCAACGGTGGGTCTATCGTTGGCAGCGCTGGCCATGCTTCAGGCGAGCCGGTGATGCTCTTGTCTTGCTTGGAGGATTTGTTGTCGGCGTGTCTGGATGCTTGAGGTGGTATGCGGGCGGTCATTTGGTGAGGTTCAATCCTTGCTTCAGCACTGGGTCTCCTCAGGGGCCTCCGGTGACGAGACCGCCGGCGTCGTACTTGGGCAGCGGCCTCCCTGTGAGTTGAGCCATCCCGGACCAGTTGCCTCAACACTTGCGTTTCCTTTTTCATGATTAGGCAATTTTTTGACGATGCTTCGTGAGGGCCATGACAGTTTCGACATTTTCGGAGTTCTGCCTGGCGAGCGTCTGCGCTATGTGATTCTGAGCATAGCGAGCACACAGCCAGGTTTGTATAAACAGCACTGACATGTCCCAATCTATAACATTTCCGGCATTGAAGCGTCTCGGTACAAAGGGTCGCACTGTGTGTCGAAAATGGCCGACCTTGACTTGCGATGGAAGGCTGTCTCCCTTGAACACGAGCTTCACGCAGCGTGATTTGCCAAGGCGGCGAGCTTGCAGTATAGTAAGTTCTGCAGACACCGGTTCGATGAGAGCAGCAAAGTCACTTTCGCTGATGGAAATGTCGACGTCGTAAATGACACCTGCCGTAGAGTCGCGGCTATTAGCTATATATATGAGCGAACATTGATGTTATTCAACATCTTGACGTTGCTCAGCACTTCCAATGTGCTTCGTTGAGTGACGTCTACGGCGAGGATTTTCTTACGGCCATTGATCCGCACGTCCGCAATCTCTCCCTGGGCGAGTTCCTCAAGAAACCTAGACGTGACTTGACGATTGAGCCTGTTGAGACTATGAGCCGCATCGACCGGCACAATGCTCGATGATAGCATTGTAAAAGTGGTATATCGCATATTAAAATAATATTTATACGGCATTGTACACTCCCACTTTATTTTTTTATTTTGTAAAAAAACCATGATAAAGTGTTCAGGAACGAATCAAGCCGTTGGTGAGATATTACAAAAACACAGACACTTACTCAACATATTCCCAGCTTCAGATTATTGTGTTCCTGGATGAATTATACCGAACCGAATTTATCCTGAAGCATTTGTTTGTTTCTTTATTGTTAATAATTCCTATCAGAGGTTCGCCGCGAGTAGCCTATTAGGGTATATATCTGTAAATTTGCATAGTCAGCGTGTAATCGGGAAATTATTGGCGATAAATTGTATCTACAGTGAAATAAAAATCTTGCGTTAGAGGTGCACGAACGAACATCAGGCGTTCAAATTCGCTGTACCTTTGCTTTATGAATGTGTTTCCTTAACAGGCAATATTTGAGCACAAATATTTCGATTTGCATGAAGTTATTCCGAAATGGTACAAGGCTTCGCCCCACGGAAAGATTGATATATATATATATATATATATATATATATATATATATATATATATATATATATATATATATATATATATATATATATATATATATATATATTGTAAGCACATTCCAAGCACTTCATCGTTCTCAGTTGTACATACCCATCATCATCGGGCCCTCCCGTTGGTATTTTGAGCCGAAGCAGATATCGCGCAATCAGCGCTTCTGCTGGCCCGTGCCTGGAAAAGTCTTCCTGCGTCTTTCGGAGTTGCGGTTTCAGGGTAGTATATAAGAGCGCCGCACATCTGTAAGAAGCCGAACGCTTCATAACGTAGGGTTGGCCTAAAATAACTTTTTGGTTGGAGCTTCCTCATTTATCTGGTTTCTATCCCAACCAGGCACACTTCGTGCCTAATGTTCAGATTTAGTTCTTTTATTGGTCGCACAGATTTGATTCTCTCGTTAGCTGCATTTTAGCCTGTACGTTCAACAGACGTGCAGGCATGACTGCACATCAAGGAGAGCAGAAATCATGCAAAATTGCGCAGTAATATTGTCAGAACAGGAGATAATAAGGTTGTACCAAAAAAAGCGGGCCCTCGAATATTTTCTTCCTTACTTCAAGGGATAGTTGTGTCGATCGTAAGCAACTTTAAATTTTTACACCATAAATAAACATTTTGCCCCTAATTCGGTTATTTATGGTTGAATCATTTTTTGGTTTAACCATGAAAAGCTTTCCCTTGCTGCATATTTTAGCCAACGACGAAGATTTAGGGGTGTCTTGGTGGAGTAATTAAACGTATTTTTAAACCATAGCCATATACCCTTATTTTTCTCCGTTATTTTCCATTTGCGCTACTGCACTATTAATTTTATTTGCCAAGATTTGTACACATTGCTAGCATTTATAAGCTACAAAAGATTCAGCTGCTGCTTCTCCTGTATTTAATCCTCAGACAACCACTGCAAAGTGGATTCAGGGTTCATTATTGTTAACTGCTCTGTTATCTTGGTGAGTGTGATGAAACGTACGCTATAAGCGGCTGTTCAGAGATATACTTACGAAGTCAGCACTGCTTTTTTTCATAATAACACTGACTGATAAATATGATAGATTTGGCACGGCTGCTAAACTACTAACTCTTCAATAAATTTTTATTTGATGAAATACATAGAGAAAGTCTGATCAAAGCGACGTCAATATGTGTTAGAGGTATTATGCTTACATTTCTCACTCAACACCTTGAACATGCAGGTGTACAAGCAAACCACATGGCTGTTCTATTGTTGAAGTAACCTTGGGGATAACACTGCGTACTTCACAAAGAAATATGTGAACCAGAGTAAAAATTTCCGTTCTCAGGATGCTTTTAAATAATTTTTTGTACGTGTATTCTACTTCTCTGATCGAAATAATGTTATTCTGATAAAATTGAGGTAAAAAGAACCTCACCTACTCCACTTTTTTATATTCTACAGCCAAAGATACAACAATAAGTAAGTGACCACCAAAGTTACGGGATACTTTTGATATCATTGCGCTATAGATGCACAACAAAGTAGTCCATAACTCTCTGGTGAGCCAAATCGATAGAGAAGATTTCCAGGAAACACACAGGCGAAAGTCGATGTCTGGACGATCAATCGAATTTGAGCACGCGAGCTGGTGAGGTAGCTCTTTATTAATTCACGTATGGAGATATCGCACGCGTGCTACTCAGCGGTTCGTTATGAGGATAAGGCATGAAGGAAACTCGCACGCAGATGGAAACTGCTCAGCATAAGTGAGACAAGAGAAGTACATATAGCACAAAACGTCTGGTGTTTTATTTCCAAAGTTCAACTGAATCCGTTGTCAGCCACAAAGCTTTTCTACGCAAGAGTACCTAAAAAAGAAGGCTGACTGAATTTCTATGGTGTTATCACCAATAAGGGTTCAAATTTTAAAAAATTAATGGGGCAAAATAAACTTTGAATTCATTGCCTACGCACTCAGCCCTCGCAGGAATACATTTTTTTTTCCGAGAAACACTTTTCGAATTTTTTCATGCAAAGAAAGCCTGTAACTAAAAGGACCGAGAGCCTCAGACAACTACAATATGTCACTTTCAGCCTTAGAGCGGTTGTTAAAATTAAAAAAAGTAAATATTCTTTGAAGATTTCATCAACACATAATGTTAGATTGCTTCAGAGTTATGAAATTCTCCTGTACGCCAGAGATATGTCCGTTTAAGTAATTCTTTTTTCTCTAATTCGCGCAGCATACAAGACGCTATCATCCAATTACAGATCACACGTTTTATTGCACAACTAACCATGCTCCTCGTCACTGAGTGAGTTTTTTTGTTTTTGTTTAAAGTACACCTAATTTATGCCTAATCTTGAGGGCTCTCGTCGGTTTTGTTGTTTCTTTGTTTCTTTATCACAAAGAGCCACTTACTACGCATCGCAATGAATATATCCTTGTTTTTATACATCTTTCGGACATCAAGGCATGACCACCTTGTTCAAAGAATAAAAAAATAAAGGAAGAAGGTAGGTAGAGAGGTCCACCGCAACTCAACAGCCAAGCCCGTTGCATAGGGCTCAACAAGCAACAGACGTAACTTCAACTGAGCCACGGAGAAAATGAGCACCTCACTCAGTGATCCCTGTTCGCCAATGAGCTGTGCCCAAAGGCCGTGGCATCGAAACACGACCATGACGGCCGCATTTTTATAAAGGCGAAATACTAGACGCCCGTGGGTTTGGGTTCACGTCGAAGAAACCCAGGCATTCGAAATTCTTGGAGTCCTCCGCTACGGTATCTTTCATGACTGTATCGGAGGTCTGAAACGTAATTGTTAGCTATTCTTATTAGTAAACCAGCTGTGTTTTGTATATAGCGTGGAAGGCTAAAGTTCTCAGAATCCTTTTGTTAAAGTTAAAGTGGAAGGCTAAAGTTCTCCTTTTGTTATCTTATGCCTCTGTCTATTAAAAAAAAAAAAAAAAAGAAAAAATAGCACAGTAACTATGTGGACGTACGAATGCGAAAGACTTTGTATTCCTAATGCATTGTATATCAAATGTGTAACGATTTTTTATATTTTTGTTTACTGCCAATGAACTACTATTATGCCATGTAATATGATGTTGTAACATGTTACGGGTACCGGGGCCCCTGTCAGGCGTTGCTCGCCTTTAGCTCCTGTACCTTTCTTGAAGTTGTCAAGATCAAATAAATATTATTATTATTATTATTATTAGAATCGTCACCTCAAGGCCGTCCTGCAACACATATTTTGCCATCTCTTCGTAATAGAATCCTCACAGCGATTTCCCACGCTCTTCAGACATGCTACATTTGCCGAAAAGTTGCAAAACACCTCATTTTTGTTCGTCCTCAGCACATTTCCAGTAAAACGATGTTTCGCTGAATCAGACCGCAAAGAAATGTGACGCAACGACATCTTGGGAATATACACATGAGCGTATACGAAACAGTTAAGGTCGCGGCTAAAAGAAGCAGCGTTTCGGCCCACCACGTATTTTTTTTCCTGCCTTGACTATAGTGAATGTCTGCCTACGCTAGCTGTGTATGCGCACCGTTTTCCTTCCTCTTTGCAAGGTCACTTGGACAGGTTCAGCGTGACCAGCGAGTGAGTAATATGAAAACGAAATCGACATGATGAAAAGCGGCACCTCTGGAGCTATTCGAAATACAATATTTCACCATTTCCAACTATTTACTGCTATTACGTCATTCGTACAGGTGTCATGTGTCAGACTTCTACAATGAACATTGATTTAAAAAGCTTTAAAGGAAGGGCGATCCTCCTACGTTCAGTCTCACCTACGTGCCACGCCAGTCGACGAAACCTTACGAATCCAGAATATTGACCCTATAGACGCCATTTTACGCCAGTTTTCTTTTCTTACTCTGATTTTCATCATTTATATTGCCGGAGCAAAGAAGTAGCAGGTGCTAATAAAGGCCCCAAAACTTTAGCAACCTGTAATTTAACAAAAGTTTAACCACAGAGTAGTGCAAATCTACCACAACATAATAACCAGCCTCGACCCACTTCATTCCAAAACAAAACAACCGACATTAAAAGCCAAGTTCTAGAAAATAATTGGTATACATTTAGCATTAATGAAGTGAATTTTAAGAACCCCCTCCTCCCCCCAAGTGCGAATATACTCTCGTTACATCTTTCTGCTTGTGGTATGCTATTGTTGAGTCGTATATTTTTATTGCGCTTGTTTGCAACCATGGTTGCTCCCGCTAGGACTAGTGTATATTAATGCGACAGCGTTAAAGAGGTCATTTGGCACGGGCGTCATTGAGTTGGTTGTGAGTGAAAAATCATCTTGTCCATGACGAACTTTTTTCAACACGAAAGTGTTTTACACCAGAGCCATTCGAGACTTTAATGTCGTATTTTCGACATGGAACTGACGCCGAAGTAGTAAGCTCAATCAGAAGACACAAGTTCCGTCATCAGGAGTCGAACCCGTGACCTCTGGGTCCACGGCGACGGATATCGGGCACGCTATCTACTGCGCCATGGTCACATAGTCATCAAGAACGTTGAGAAGATAGTGGTAGATTTCTACCACAATCTTCACAGCGTTCTCGGTAAAGCGCAGCAATTTGTCATGATCATGGCATCTGTGATAATTTCCTTCAATAGTCGTTTTTAAGCGTCCGTTTCATTCGGCGCGTTTTTAATAGGAGTATGTGCAGTTTTGGCAACGCCAAACACACCCCCAGTTAGCAATCTTACTCCAAGCGTCGGTGTCACTCATAGGTTGTGTTTCAAATCTGGACAGCATCGTAGACAGTCTACGCTGACAGCTCAGAAGACATCATCGAACCCATGTTGTCTAAAAAAAATGGGACACGTCGTCTGAAAGGCTTTTACGCGGCGAGACACAACCTCGCGTCGTGAAAAGAAAATTTGAGATAAACAAACGTAACTGTTAGTTTTTTTGCTCATTTCGCGTTCAAACATACAGCAAATTGAACGTTACTCACATTGAGCGTCTGGAAAAGCGTCTGCTTGAGTGAGCACGACCATTCCGGGCGAGATTCGGGCCATCTCGCTGAGCTGCCATCTTGTTTGGACAGCAACGTAGCCTGCATCGTGTTTGTCTACGATGCTCTCTTTTCAAAGCTGTCTATTTTGCCGGCTACAAGAGAATTGTAATGGGACTTAAGATAGCCGCTGTCCACTTAGGAGGAAGGAGGAAGAAAGTTTAAGCGGAAAGACAGGGAGGTTAGCCAGTTCTTAGACCGGCTGGCTACCCTGTGCTGGGGAAAGGGGTGAGGGGAATGAAAGATGTTAAAAAGAAATGTTGCTAAGAGAGAGAGAAATTACAAAAAAATTGCGACAGAGGAAAGGCAACATCAAAGAGCATAAGACACTAAAGTCTGTCTCTGAGGCCAGTTGTCCGCAAGAAGCGCAGCAAAGCTTTCAAAGCCTTCTGGGCTGAGGATGGGCTCGGCCAATGACCCAGAATCCCTTGTTCCGACAAAGGCCGATCGTCTAGTCTATCCAGAGCTGCAGTGAGTTCTGTCCACTTAGCTGCCTATTCAGCCGTCTGCGGTGAGTATTGGAACGCACCCATAGTAATGATTCATACAGAAAGTTAGCAACGCATGGAGCAGCCAAGGCAGTTTTTTTAAACCTCCTTGAGAGCAACCCATCTGCAGCCCACAAAGCAACACACCTTCTTCGTGTGGATGTACTATAACTCAACATTTGCCACTTACGCTTGCTCCGCGAAAAGTCGTGGCCGGCCACTGACAAGAGACAACGCGCGTTGTATTTCCCTGTTGTCGGGCCGTGACATTCAATAATTCCACATCCCACGTGCAGGCGACCCTATTCGATCCTTCCAGCGACTATAGGAGGCGCAGCAGAAGGTCGACATGGCGGAAGAGACGGTGATGTCGCGAGTGTTTACGTCAGCATCGCAGAGCATGAAGACGCGTTCATTGGTTCATGACTACCGAGAGACCGAACTGCGTCGCAGTTTTATCGCCGGGTGACAGCTTCGGAGCACGGCTACATGGCGTCGCCTGCGTCGCTGAAATGACCGAATAGCCTAAGGAAAGCGTCCAATCAGTTGCGTTCTTCTGGCTGTCACATCGCTTCCTCTGGTTTTGCACTCACCTATGATCACAATGGTTTGTTTAATCATTATTGATCGATGTCAGTCGTCGGGATGAAGAGAGATAAAAAGAGAGGAAAGGCAGGTAGGTTAACCAAGCTTGGCTCGGTTGGCTACCCTACACTTGCGGTGGGGGAAAAGGAGAATATTAGAACGGAAAGAGACAGAAAAGAAGGGGAGTAAGAAAGAGAAGCATAAATAAAAAGGTGTATGATAAAGCGTTAACCTGTATGCATCGATGTTAAGTGGTGTTATAGCTGTCAAACATCAATATACATTGTGCAAGCTCTCTCATAATCGTTGTACAGTAAATATTGAACTACTTCTGTAAGTACACATTGTACTTTCGTGTTTTACCGATTCCTATGACGGAGAGATCGACTATGTTTTTTTTGTAGTTCAATCGATTTAACCGCTATTCTTAATGATATAAGCCGGTATAACCTCTCTCACACATTTTCATCTCACCAAACTACTCGCGAAATTTCACAAAAACTAAGAACGAACGTGCAGTTGGAGACACAATGCTTGAGGTTGCGTGAAACGCGGCAGTTAACCTTGCTTATGTAGCAGTTAAGAAAGAAGAAAATACAAGAATTATCAACAGTGCGATAAAAAGACGAGCTGACGTTGGTTCGCGTCATATACGAACGAAGGCGCATGCAATTATGCGTCGCTTGACGATTCATCAACAGTACTGCGATGAACAATGTTCGTGCTCTTACAAATGAATTTCTTGTTCCTCGAGTGTTATATAGTTTCGCGAGACGACTCTGACTGTTAAAGCGAAACGGTATCGGGCATAAATAGGTAGTACGATGAGCTGAATTCATCAGCGATGAGCTCGAGACTTTTAGCCTGACTTCTCAAGGCATGTGGATTCATATTAATTCTCATTTCTAGCATCTAACTAGCAATCGCTCTTCGGGAAAGTTTGCGTTTTCAGTTATGTTTGTCTTGCATGGTGATACGCTGGCGCACGTTTCTAAATGTCTAAAGCTGCTGCACAGACTCGCATTGTCTTGTGAAGGAACGTTTATAAGAGATGATGCCTGCTTATGTTCACGGTTCTAGCTTACGGAAATAATAGAAAGAAGCATTTTGAACACCTCCGTTATTGTCTCCATGATCGAATAGTTACTTGGGGTATTCTCTTGCCACTACCGGCAAGACCTTAGGAAATGACAAATTGTGCGGAATTTTCCTTCACTCATTCTACTTTAGTTGCTGTCGGCTCTAACGAACCTTTAGGGCACGCCAACTTTTGACGAAGCAACGAAAACTACAATGAAAAATTATTACAACCGGTCGATTCGTGGCACACGACTACCAAAAATACATTCGATTTTCTGGAAAGTAAACCTTATTCGAAGAGAAATATTTCTTATTCTGGGGATCAATTTGGCGACCAACATAAAGAGGTATGCTATATTCAGATATGCAGATGTATTCAGATCTTCATGTAAAACTAAGAAAAACTAAGGAGCTATGCTTTAATGGTACTAAGATTCGGAAATGGTGGAGTTGCCGTCTTCGTCACCGTGACTTGCATTTCCCAACTTTTCCTATACTACACAAAGCTATGCTGTGTTTATATTCTCATCTCCCACATCCCTCCTCCTCGCCCTTACTTCCCTTTCTCACACGTTGATACGTTGTACTATACGCGGCTATGTTTGATTTTTCTGTTTCTTTTTCTATATGTTGTGTCTCTTTGTTTCTATCGCTCTCTCTGTCGATTTATTTTTCTGTCTCTTTATCTTTTTAGTTGGAAGCAGTTCTCCTCGAACTGAATCCACGTTGAGCATGCACGAACTCTCATAGGTCAATGCACAACAAATAAGCAAGCTTAGAAAAACAGAGAGCGGAGATATAACGAGACAGGGTGTCCGAACACGGAATAATTGAAGGAAGTCGGGACACCACGAACGCATACTAACAACAGAAGACGCGCACGATGGCGGGAAAACCTTCGTGTCTTCTTACTTCTCCGACATTCCGTCATCTTCAGTTATCAGTAGGCGCTTGTGGTGCCTTGACTTCCTTTTTCTATCCGTGTTCGGACGCCCTGTCTCTTTAAAAAACGGTCAAGCACTTCAATGAAAACACGTTTCATTTTCGCGTTATACTGATTCATTTGACGGAGGTATCAGTCATGTTTATGCTTTGTGCCAAGTTCATGAAGTATTCTTATTGAAAACGTACCAACTGGCCCAACAGCGAGTGTTACAAAACCTATAAATCGTTAGCATCGTGGGGCTACTACACATTTGCGACCTTTTACCCGTGGACTCCCGTTGTAAGGGCTTCAATCACTGATTCTTTAGCATACGATAACATTCTTTAGCCGTCTGGCTGGCTGTCCGTTCCATCGGTCTGCAGCGCAACACTTTACGTATAACAATAAATGGGCTGATCCAAGAGTCATTGAAGAACATAGGCATGAGCAGGTTTTTCCGTTTGGGAGCCGCAGATCCCGCCGGCGCCCTCTCCTCGCCCGCTTCTGTCCGTTGGCAGAGTCCCAAAGAGAACAAGCATCGCAAGGGATGCAAAATATCAGTTTCGCCGCAAGGGTGCAGCTCTCTATGTTATAGCAAGAAACCGCAATGTCATACGAAGTAAAGCAAACACTTCTGGATCCGACTTCGCGTCACTATACAAAATGCTGGTGTAAGAGAACACGGCCTCACTGGGTAGAGCTGCGTTTTCACACCGTCCATTTGCGTTGAGAGCGCAGCACGTAGAAGGGTATACGTTCTCATACCCCACTACGGCAAGTATAAGCCGTGCGCTTGCTTATACTTGTCGAGATAGCGTGCACGCCAATGGTCATCACCGGGTCTTTCGGAACAAAATTCACAGTCGCTGCTAAAGCAACCCCCCCCCCCACTCCACGCTCTTTTGCGCGTGCGTTCATGCTCATTAAAGGGAGGTGCGACAATTCCTCTCAGTTTGAGCAGCATTCGCCGGCAAGTCCAACATGCGGGGGGATGTTATCCGGGTGACGCAGGAGCTGGGTCGGAGTGTTTGCTCTCACCGCTCCAGATCGCCCTCCTCCTCCTCCTCCTCCTCCTCCTCCTCCTCCTCCTCCTCCTCCTCCTCCTCCTCCCCCCTCCTGATCCTCCTCCCCCTTCTGATCCTCATCCTCCGCCCTCTCTCTTTCTATATCTCTCTCTCTCTCTATCTGTGTGTGTGTGTGTTTCCCGACCCCTATATGTGAAAATAACTAAAAGGAAAAAGGGGGGTAGCCCGTACCACCAGGAGGTATCACGGGCTCAAGCCAATCTAACATAAATGAAGAGGGGAAACTTCCCAAATTTTTATTTTTTTGAAAAAGTCAATTAGTTAAAAAAACATGGGTAAAACTTAGTGAGTGCAGCATGAAACTGTAATAAATAAACTAGTTAGCTTCTCAGGAATGAGCAGGTCGATATGCAGCAGCAGTGTATTTCCCCCACTTGAGTTTTTGGAGTTCGTGTGTGTGTGTGTGTGTGTGTGTGTGTGTGTGTGTGTGTGCGTGTGTGTGTGTTTATTTTAAATGCATTGTCGTTGAATGCAGAAGGTCCAAAAACAAACAACGAAGTGGGATGCGAGCCAGTGGTCTTGAGGATGGATGACGAGGAGGTGTGTGTGCGTGTGTGTGTGTGTGTGTGCGTGCGTGTGTGTGAGTGTGTGTGTGTGTGTGTGTGTGTGTGTGTGCGCGCGCTTAGCGTACCACATGTGTATTGCCAGCCTAGGTATCGCTCCCGTCGCGGTCGCGTGCGTTCTGTGCTCGGCTGTGACGGAGCCGTGTCGCCCTCATCACAACATGCGACAGCGCACTACACACTGTACCATACAGCCGTGCCTGAAACGGTGGCATTACTAAGATGGTGTGTGTTGCAACGCCAGGCCGTGAGCAAGATGGGGTTGACGGCCCCAGGTCGTCATGCCCCGCAGAGTTCGATGGCCCGGTTTGGGATGGCACACCTGGACACCCGCCCCGTTGGGCGCGTCGTGGCTCTTTGTAGGGAAGCCCATCGAGATGTCCGTCGCGTAGCTGACCTCCCCGGCCGCCACTGGACCTGCTGCTCCCTTGATTAGGGAACGCGCGCGCGTCCGATCTAATTACTCGAGTGCCAGCGTGGCCCAATTCACCGATGTCCTTTTTTATTTTACCTCTGCTGCCTATGGATTGAGAAACAGTTAGAAAGTAATGCGGGAGAAAAAAACAAGCTGAAGGGAAAGGGGCGGACAGATTACCCGAGCCGTCGTAGCTGTAACGCATTGTTATTACACCTCCAGCGATCCCGAATGTAACGGTGGCGTTCCTCCGTTTATACCCAAAACGAACTAGTTACTAGAACGTCTTTTTTTTGCAACGCCGTTCAATACAACACTGACCAGAAGCCGCAAAGGGCCCATTAGGCATTGCAACACTTTATCCGCATGGAACATAAAGTTCGTGTCTATTCTGAAAAGATTTTCAGTCGTTCGCGTGATGATATAAACTATAATCTATTTACACCAAAGCAAGAAAAAAATATTTTGGCTTTTATCATAGGCGCGTAAATCTGCAAGCAAGTTGACAGTAATGTTGACAGAAATGCTGTCAACACTGCAGATTTGTTTTGGTACGCGTTTTCTCTACGTACCTCAATTGTGAAACGCAGTGCAAGTTGTCGCCGCGCTCTTTGAAGCTGCGCTACCACGTAGATCACCACTGCCATTCATATGGTTACAAGTTTTCTCGCTCGTTGGATTTCGTGCCGATCGGTTGTGCACCCGCGACCTCCGATGACAGCGCAGCTCTCGCCGACAGGGCTCCCCCTACGCCATCTCCTGACGCCGACAAGAGCTCTCGCCTAGTGGTGCCCCGCCCTCGGACTCCTACGACCATGTCCATCTTTCCTATCTCCTCTCTATTTCCGTCGTTTTCTGTCGTTCGCTGTCCCTGCGCCTAGCTCTTTCCTTCCTCTATCTATTTATCTTTTCATCCTACCCTTTTAATCCCTCCTTACCTAATCCCTCATCATTTGCGGTTGAGGTGTCGCACTCTGATGCAGACAGTTACGGGGCTCACTTTTCTCTTCTTTTTTTTAGGAATCACATAAGGTTACAAGTTTATGCAAATGATTATTCACCCAAGAAAGTTTTTATTAGAGCCCCAGCGCAATCAGATGCTCTGTTGCCGACGCACATTGTCTCTCATGTTCTTGTTCTTGTTCTCCACTGTGGCTCGCACCCGCTGTGAAGGATGGCACATAACTTCTGTCCACAAACTGCGTATGCTAGTTAGCTTGTTTCCTCACGGAACCTATTGGTCACTATAGCAGTTAATTAATACGTGTGGGGCCAAGAGTGGCGTACGTCAAGCATGCGATGGCTATGTGCATATAAACAAATGATAACTCCTGGATATTTCGAAATGAATTCCCCACCGAGCTTCTTCGAACCTTAATTTGACCAGCGGCCTGAAAGAGCCATGAGTATTACGTGGTTGCTAATCCCTTTCGAAAGAAGGGCAACGTTGTATTTATGATGTTTTCTTATCTGTCGGGGTATTTTTGTCAAAAGTCGCGTGTGGCTCCTAGCTGTCCGCTTCCTTTGACACGGTGACTGGAAATGCCGTCACAGTCCTTCAGCCTTCATCAAAGAGGAACACGTAGCTTTCTTCATTGGCTCTCTGAGCCTTAATCAATACATGATTAGCATCAGTAAGTATTGAACCACCGAACTGGACGTAGCAATAAAATTATTACACATTCCATCGAACCGAAGAGATTTGGCGCCAGCGTTAAGCGTAGTAACCCAGAAATTCATAGTCATGTCACCAACAAGTACAGTCGTTTTTCATTAGCGCATACTGGGTACAATAAGGGAAGACGTTTTCGACAGAATCAATTCGAGTCCTTTAGTCTCAAGTTATGCGTACACAATACACAGAGATAAAAAGAGATACAGCATATTCAGAAGAAAGGAAAGCACTGCCATGGCAGAAGAATCACACAGTTGCTTCGTTTGGATGAAGCAGACACACACATATTGAAGGCGACTGTTTCATTAAATGACGTGGTATTCGCAGCTCTCTTGTTTACAGCAATTACATGCATGCGTATGAGTATAATAACATTTTGTAGCATCTTAATTGGAATAATAATTAGCTTTTGACGGGAAAAGAAGAAAGGTGCTGTGACAGTGCAGTGCGCAGCTGAAAGGCAAATCACATAGTGCGACGCCTCGTGGTGTCCGGTATACCCTTTGATTGATTGATTTGTGGGTTTTAACGTCCCAAAACCACCATTTGATTATGAAAGACGCCGTAGTGGAGGGCTCCAGAAATTTAGACCACCTGGGGTTCTTTAACGTGCACCCAAATCTGAGTACACGGGCCTACAACATTTCCGCCTCCATCGGAAATGCAGCCGCCGCAGCCGGGAATCGAACCCGTGACCTGCGGGTCAGCAGCTGAGTACCTTGGCCGGTATACCCTTTCACCACGCTATATTACACATATCAACACCTTTATTCGTCATACGTTGTGCTTGCATAGGGTCTCTTGTAAAAAAAGAAAAAAAGAAATTGCGTGGCTCGGCAGTAGAACACTTGCTTGCCATGCGTGTGTTCGAGTCAGCCCAGACAGGCTAAAATCGGCCATCGTTACAACAACTTATGCTACAGCATAACAGTTATATTCGATGTAGGCCCGTGTGCTCAGATTTGGGTGCATGTTAAAGAACCCCAGGTGGTCTAAATTTCCGGAGCCCTCCACTACGGCGTCTCTCATAATCATATAGTGGTTTTGGGACGTTATACCCCACATATCAATCAATCAGTTATGTTCGAGGCAAGCGAACGATGGTCAGTCAGTAGACGGTGCCTGACGATAAGGGGTGATTATGAAAAGCGGCTGCTCAGACGGGTCGCTAAGCCGTTCGCCCCTGCACGCGGATTTGTTGTAAAACCCCGTAAGCTTTTGTTCACCGCTCCTTGCGCTGGTGAGTCACCTGCACTGTGGAAGCGTTCTTGCGGTAAGCCAGTCTGAGAAACAAGTGGTCCCTTTCGCGACAGCCCTCCCGACCGAATAATGAGGCGGTGTGCTGTCACAGTAAATGTGCACTAGCGGCAGCATCTTGTGTACAAACTCCAGCCAGCCGACCAGCTGTCTAGCCAGGCTTGTTGTGGCGCGAAAGTAATTTTAAGCTCTACCCTGACGAAATGACGGATTGCTTGTTTAGCCGATTTGCTGAGAACTAGGGCAACAAAGTGTGGGAACACAGAGGCGAAGACACGTCTCTGGGGAAAGGAGAGCTGTTTGCTGCATTGGTGGAGCATCAAGAAGGGGTTCGTCGCACGGGGTGGTCTCGGATGAGAAGGGACACATTTAACGAAGAGGCGGAGAGCTTGGTGCTCAAGATCAGGAAGATGTCATGATTGGCACCGACTTTGCTCCAGCGATTGAATACTACATAGGGAAGTTGGTGTCGATGTATGCAGTGTACTAAGGGCTCGGCGCGTAACGCCTACGTGGATACCGCCCCGTTATTACTGTGTGGTCATTCTAGTGGCCGCCCCTGCCTTTGTTTGTAAATAATTGTCAGTGTGCAAATAAACCTCAAGATTGTCATGAACTGAGCAGCCGGGCCTGTCCAGTCCTTCAACGCGTCGCCGTGTTCATTCAAACCATCGAAACTACCTCTATCACTCAATCTTAACTATAAGCCTTAGTAGGGCTCCACATCGAGCGAGTTGCCCTACAAGAGTCGGATGAGATAGTGTCTTTAGAGTTCACCTGGCCATTCACTTTATCTGCCATGGTGATATTTCTTAGATACAGTCTAGATGACAGAACAAACGTACTTTAACGCATATATGTGGCGTGAAATCAGCGCTTTGCAATGAGGACATCGTTTTATCTCGCTACCACATTATATAATAAAGCTGCGTTGAGGTAGTATGCCCTCTGCTGCCGAATACAGAGAGCATCAGCCATTGATGGAGGCCATGAATAATGGCATGCTCACTCTGTTTTGTGCCACTGAAAGAAGAGGGTGTTCGATGCCCTTTCACTCGCTTATCCATTAATGTAACTGCTTTTGGGTAAAGTCTTTTTCACCGCCATCCTTTTCACCCACTTGCCCCCTAACTCTGGGCCTCCTCCTGGTACTGTACGCAACTGCTCTGACGCGTCCCCAAGAGATACACGGCCGTGCACGCCTTTTTCACAGTGGGGGCACTGGAACTGAAAATAAAGAGACAAACGTAACGTGACAGGAAAATAGTGAAGCAAGCATGCAGCGTGCGACCCATCGCAAATTTGTCGGCTCCGCACAGGGCGTTTTTTACGCTCTCCGTAGCATGCATGCAACGCCATCTTTCTGTATTCACTTGACCTCCACATCGCCTTTTTCTCTGGAGCGATCGGAGCAACAAAAAGGGAGAGTCAGATGACTCCAGACTGGTTGTCGTTGTTGGTAACCGTGCGTCTCGATAAAATGGCTTGGTGAGCTTTTGTAGGTGATAGCACATGCTCTCAGCTGACGTGGATAACTGGTGAAAAAAAAATGTGGTAATAATACTTTAACGAAGGACTGTGGGGACAGTGGTATTTATTTATTTAGAAAATACTGCAGGCTAAGAATAGCCCAGGAAGGAGTGGGGGTGGTACAGTATGAGAATATGACCAAAAAAAGCAACAATACAGGAGGCACAAACTAACAGGTAAATATACAACACATTATGGTACAAGATCTAAGTTACTTAAAAAAATTTCAATACACCTTAACACGTTTCCAGATTCAAAAATGTGATGTGGTAGTTCGTTCCATTCTGTTAATGTACGAAGAAAGAGAGAGTATTGGAAATTGTTAGTTCGAGCAAAGATAGGAGTGAAGTTTTGTGAATGATATCGTCTAGTTGGACGCGAAGATAACGGAGAAAGAATATTTGATAGCTCAAGTACACTTTTTTTGCTAGATAGATAGAAAAAAGTTTAGTCTTGCAGTTTTCCTGCGACATTCTAGAGTTTGAATTTTGTTATCATGCATTAGTTCAGTTGGGGAATCAGATCGGCGAAATCGGTTGAAATTAAAGCGGATGGCTAACCCTTGGATTTTCTCTAGGTTGTTAATATCTGTTTTAGTATGCGGATTCCGCACCTCACATGCATATTCTAAACCAGACCTGGTTATTGTATTGTAAGCTACAAGTTTAGTACTTGGGGGGGGGGGATTACTGAGTCTACGCCTTAGCATGCCTAATTTCCTACGTGTAGATGAACAAATCTTTTCAATGTGAGAAGACCAAGTTAGTTTCTTAGTGATTGTTACGCCACATTGTTCACCACATTTAATAGGTAAAATTATTTCGCCAGTGTACCCGCTCAAGTTGTATTATTATGATACTGTTCGCTTGCTCTGACTTAGTGTCAATGCAAGGTAATTGGTAGTATAAAAGTCGCACACGTATATCCTTATCTCTGATTTCGCCTTCGAATAACGCAGCCATTAGGGTTTCTGCCGCACTTTTGAGATAGGTGCCTTCACAAACATTTTAAAATGACTAATCTTTATTAAGGTGAAACCCTTAGATATCGAGTCAAACGGGAAATGTGACCGTTGGTGGCGGCCATGCCGCAGCGTCCAGCACGAGCGATGCAGAAAATCATCACGTGATCACGTCATCATATGATGGCATGAAGTCACAGAAAACTGTAACGTCATTAGAGCACCATGATTTCTGGCGTGACGTCATGTGGCATCTACTTCCACATGATGCCATTGTAGCGCCCTCCTTTGGGCAGTGAACAAAACTGGAGAGCACCTGACCACAAGATAAGAAAGTGAAGACTGTGCGTAGCGTGGTCACGGGGAGCCACAGCTCGTGTTCTCTGCTCTCTTAAAAATTGGTTGAGACACAGAAAAGTTTACCTTAAAGTCGTTTTATGTGGGAGTTTGCGTAGTTTTCATCCATTTTTCTACCTTTTACCTCAGTCTATTTGCACGAATAATCTTATCTAATTTTAAACAACTGTGGGTGAAGGCATGTCCTTCGAGTCCTACAAAAAAGACATTCATCGCCTTATCAGAAAGATTGACTCTCAAGACACTCCGGCCTATTTTTATCTTCTCCATGTCTTGAGGGCTCCTAATGATAATAAGTAGCATGCATGCCGTGACGCAGTATCTCAGTGGAACGCAAAAGCTCTGACTCTGCCCTTTTCCGTTCGCCGCCCAACGACGCAGGTACTACGCTTCAACACATCTTAGCTTTCATAGCGGCTGATGAACCTACAGATGTAGGGCTGCCATTAAGTGGCACCGTGGGGAGGCCGGCAACGGCTTCACATTCTTTAAACATACTCTTAGGCCACCATGGTAAGTCCTATATCGTGCACGGCTGTTTCGAAACACCCTCAGTTGTAGTGACTGCGCAAAGAGAGATCAGCCATGGCCCCGAGATACTGCTTTGCGGTTTCATTATACGTTATTCCGTGGCCGAAAAGCCAGCCTGACTTCCGACCTTCGCGCCTTGTTAGGCAAAGCGTACGCTTCAGCAGCGGCACCTATCATCGCATAGCTTCTTCGCACTGCCGACATCAGGCGCCAGAGACCAGCTTTTCGTGGCGCCAAGGATCAAACGCTGTACTGCTTCGATGGATGTTCTCAACACCTTGAATCTGGTTCAGACTACTTCGAAACGAAGCACCAAGCGATCCATTCAGTTCTTGTGCAATTGGAGAGGTATAAGTCTCCGTTAACGGAGAAGTATTACACGATGTGGGGAGTGAGACAAGTGGCGTGTGGCAAACGAGGCAAGAATAATTCATAGGTATACAACAGCATAAACGTAACAAGAAGACACAGGGCAGAGTGCTAACAAAACCAACTTAGATGTGTAGTACATGCTTGAAGCTAGAAGATACTAAAACTTCGTTACTACGGGAAGTCACTGTAAAAGACGTTTCTACTAGTGGTCTTGTCTTCTTTCTTCAAAACTGCTACCATGTCTTCAAAGTTGCAGCCATAGGCGTCCGCAGGGTTTTGCGTTAAGGGAGGCCTAGTTTTACACTATTACTCATGTCCCGCGTAAAGGGCTAGATATATCCAGGAAACTCGTTTACTATCCGAGTTATTTATCGCACTACACACGGCATCTGATTAAAAAAGTACCGCAGTGCCTGCCCCTTCATTGCTCGAGGCCGACAGAAAACAAGCGCCACAATAGATAAAAAAAATGAAAATGAAGCCATGAAGTGCCTCTCACTAGACGCTTGGTCCTTGAATTTACAGCCGTAAAAGATGGAAGTAAGCTGTTCTTTGAACATCTTGTCCTTGGTCGCCATTATCGTCGAAAGACGTTCGTACCCATGACCTTGCGCTTTCAAAATAGCGTGAAAGGTTAGGCTCAATAAATGTGTGAGCCCGGATCGGTACCCCATTTAGGTTACGAAAAAAAGGTGGAGGTTGTTTAACACTCGTGTGCTCGTCTATGGCTGCAGCACTGAAGATGAGAAGTCCGCTTGTGAAGACGTTGGTTCTAGGGAAGCAATGTGCATATTAATTAATTAATTTATTTATTTATTTATTTATTTATTTCTCACACCTACAGTGTTTTCATAAAAACTACAAGGGGAGGGGGAATCGAATAAGGTACGTATCACAAAGTAAACGTATGAGGGAGTAAGCACCACAACATGGCCATACTTATACCCCTGTACTTATATACATTAAGCTGAACTAGAGGCGACGTTACACCTTTTGACTTATTTTGCTTCAGCGGCGCCCAGCCGCCTGCTGTATCCTCACCCTTCATTTTTTTATTTTGCTCCTGTTGCCTTCGGCTATCTTAAACTCATGTTTCAAAAAAAAAAAGGTTTCTCTAAGTTGTGATGCGTATTCACGCTGGCGCGATGGTTATGCTCACTGCAAGCTTTCGGAAAAAGAGGGGGGGGGGAGAAGTATAAGATGAGACTCGGCTTGGACCTAGTCGCACCTCTTACTCCCCCGCCCCCCATTTTGCAGCAATGCCCCTCGCGAGACTCTGTCGGTGAAGGTCAGTGAATCACCCAGTCGTACACGACGAGCTCTTGTACCGTCCCCCTCCACACAGAAAGAGAGAGATAGAGATAATACACTTTTGAAAGCAATGATTCGGGAAGCCAGCCGAAGCAGAAGAACTCACGTAACTATGGCCACGATGACGCCCCCACAAGCACTGCACGAGATATGTCACCAAGCTACTATACCTCGAAGTTGACAACATGTTTTCCTTACATTTGCAGTTCCTAATGCATCTGATGACATCAGCTTTATGGGGCGTTTTTTTTTCTTAACTCGACAAAACAACCAAGACGTCTTTCCTACGTTGAAGAATCACATGAATAGAATTGAATTGTCCAGTCATATTCCTGGAGTGGGAATGGGCTAAGTTGTTTCGTTCCGGGGAATCGAAAAGAATAAAATCGCGGCAAGTTAGAAGTCTTTGGAGTGGAGTATAAATGAAATATAGACGCCCATTCCGCGACTGTTCCCTCAATTACAGTGGTTGGACGTCGGCCATGTTTCAGTCTTGCTCTTTTGTCGTTGCGGCCTGTATCACGGGTGTTGATAATCCTATTGCACGCGTTGTGATGATCAATGGGGTGACTACACAAAATTGCTGCTGCCTTCTCATCTATGCGGCCGAGGAGTCAGTCGTGTGCTCACGCTTCAGTCCACAATATACTCACGCGAAGCCGTCACATCGTCCGCCATTTTTTTTTCTCGAATGGCTCTTGGCTTCACTTCATCTGCACAGTATGATAGTCTCACAAGAAAACGGCGGCCACAATGTGGCTTAGAGGAAGTGACTTGGTCTTCATAGGAAATCGGTGTGCCAAATGTACTTCCGTCAACCAATAAATTTCGTTTGTGTCGTACAGCTGTGGCAAGTTGCGTAAAACGGCTGTGTTCACTTCTAGGAGCACCTTTTCAGTGAGAAAAATTCAATTTCTTTTTAAGTACGCGCAGGTTACATTAAAGTTTTAATACATTTTTATTTCTCCCAAAGCCACGGCTCAGGAAGGTCGTGGTCATTTAAAACTGACATTTGTTTGTTTGTTTTTTTTCGTGGGGCGGCACGCACGTAAAATCACATTAGGTCAACTTAATGTCATTTGTTGTAAATGGCATTACATTCGCCGCGTGTTAGAAGTATTGCACTATTACTGTTTGTGTTCACAAATTTTTCCCTAAGTCAGAGTGCTGTCTCTTTCAGCACTCTGCCCTGTGTCATCTGAGTTTGTTGTTACGCTTATGCTGTTATACATTCATGAACTATACATAATCGACATGCCTGTATGTAAATGTTTCGATAGAATAAATGTTGGCTTTGAAGTTTCACGTACTATAACCATGATAAGGTTAGTCGGTGCGCCGCAATAGGTGAATCTGCATTGACTTGGTGATTTTCTAACGAGTCCTTAAATATGAACAGAAGGTATTCATATGATAAAAAAGGTAAGCATAGTAAAGATCTTGCAAGCTGGAAAAGTTAGCGTCCATTGAGATATAGAAAAGTGCGAACATAAATCTGACACAGACGGTACAGTAACGTATATTTTTTTATTCTATTCTCGTTCGTTGAATGAGCTCTGCTGTATTATGAGCATAAGCCTATCTTGTAGCTTATTTTGTTTCGCGACTCTAGATCTGAAAGATCTCTGGGGCTCTTTAGGAGCTCATAGATGACAAAGAAAAAGGAGGAATAACGTCCGCGGGATAACAAAAACTAATACGCACACTCTTCGAAGGAGCCATGGTTTATCTCTGAAGGAAATTCGCGCCACTTTATAAGAAAAATTTTCAATATTTTAAAGGCAGTCAGCTATCGATGGCGGGCTTGCATAAGCAGGCTTAGCCGTCTGAAGACATTGCCGTGCGAGCGGGGAAATCGAGCTGTCGGTGAAAGTGGATCAATCACGGATGCTCTCCCGGGTATCAGGAAGGGGATGATCCCGACATGACGTCATTTTCGGGAAATCTTCGCTTTATACCAAGAATCTGTGACTCACAGTAATGAAGGCTGAACTTATCTCTGGTTTGTAAGAACACCTCTTGGGCAACCTACTTATCTGACTCCGCACTTTTTAATAACTTGTGCGGTTATTGCTCGTAGATTGTAAGAACGAAAAAATTCTTGTTTAGATACGTTTTTTTGCGTCTTTTAAAGGGTATTTCGGTTCTGATTTGCGCATACCCTGTTGCAAGGAAAGTTGATTGATTTGATTGAAATGTGGGGTTTAACGTACCGAAACCACCATATGAATATGAGAGACAAAGTGAAGGGTTCCAAGAATTTCAACAACCTGGGGTTCATTAACATGCACCCAGGCTGAGCCCATGGGCCTAGAGAATTTTCGCCTCCATCGAAAATGCAGCCGCCGAAACCGAGATTCAATCCCGCGGCCGAGTACCTTTAGAATACCGTGGCGGGGCTGTTGAAGGAAAGTGTAGTGTCAGGGGTGAAGTATATGATAGTTACATCTTTGCTTACTTTCCGCTGCCATTATGACGATAGAGCCATGCTCTTTACTGTAAATCTCAGGAAGGCAGCCATACGTGAAATACAATCCTGCATTGAAGTTATGAAGAGCTGCTATGCCATCACGGGACTTTGGAGAACGTCCATGATGTCAGCAGTTGTGTGGTTGACCTTTTCTTCAATATGGTCACCGGCTACCTTAGTCGTCGTTGTTCAAAAGTGCCAATTTCCGCATATCTTCAGCTTGCATGCTACCCATTGCGTCATTCTTCGCTCTAATATTTCTTCAATTGAAATCTGTGATGATAAATGAAGAAAAATGGCTTGAAGTAATTGGTACTTTCTATACTGCTTTGAATAGTTCGTTCTAAAATAAAGCTTGCGCTGCAGCAGCTGTCATTTTGCGTTATCTTGTTGTTATAGAACATGGGTATTCAGAAACACACGGGCGCAACGACACCTCTGACTATGAATGCCCAATTTACCAGATACAGTTTTTTTTTTCTACGATGTACTGCTGTTTCGTAAGGTCTTTACTCACTTACTTTCCAGTTTGGCCTAGGTACACGCGATCAAAAATCAAAAGAGTGCAATAGACAACACCTCACCTACAATTCACAAATTTTTCCCGGCTCTTGATCTTACAATCTCGTTTACCGCTACTGTTTGTATTAGCATATTTGAACATTTTTTGTAACCCTTCGGGAGCAAGAAAAACTACTTTTTGCTGCTCCACAACTTTCAACTAATGTTTTACTTTTGCAAATAAAACATCAGTTGCAAGTTAGCGCTGTGTGTGTGTGTGTGTGTGTTTGTGCGTGCGTGTGTGTGTCGTAGTGCGCTATACCTATATGAAGGATGAACTCCAACTAACTAGCCCGGAAACGTGCCTTAGCAAACTTTACAAATCAATCAAATCAATCAATGATTTAGTTATCTTCAAATGAGTACGTGCGCTGATTCCGGCAGTGACTTGTTGCTACTAAAATGACGAGTATGCTTGTCAGCTTTGCCGAAGAGCATGAGAAATCAATGAGCAAACATGTTTTCACAGAGTCAACACACTTTAGCAACATCATTTGTGATCGCCGTAGCGCCAGACTGCATCGTGCACCCGCTTATAAAGGTTTCTAATAACTTCAGACTGTAGGCTCATCAAGAAAGTCAGGCGCAGGTGGTGCAAATTTTCCTTCGCAATCTAATCACAGCCATTTTATCTTTCGCCTGAAGGAGGGCGAAAATAGAAAAGCGACCAGAAAAGAAACGCTGGCCAGACTTGTTTGGTGGGACACTTTGTTTTTATTGCTTTTTGCAGGGCTGTATGCACATTGAAGGGTGCGCGACTTGCTATTTATACAACAATATGTATGGTATGACACTATAGTTGTGCGCAAAGTACATGCGATAGTTTGAATCCATCGTATAGGAAAAACACGATGACAACAAGTGTGCAGGACACACCACTGATCAATAATTTATTATTAGTAGAAAAATTGCAGGAAAACAAAGGGAGGAGGGGAGAGCAATAAGGCAAAGAAAAAGCTTGCCTTCTTTCTATCTTTATTTCACTGTGCACCAGCAACTTGTTTTTCATCATCTGGTGGTCTCTTCGCGTTGTTCCTTATGGCATCTATTATTATGGGTAGGCGGTGACCTTTCATAGCATGCGTCGCGTTCATGCGATGCCTAAACAGCGCTGACGTGGAAACAGTGCAGGCAGCATTAGCTTCGAGAAAAGTGACGTGCAAACTAAAGAAAGAAAACAAAATAACTCGGGAAGCTACACAGTGCTAACACGAATGTAGCCAGGCAAAAGTAAACCTGAACGGAGGTGGCAGTGCCTTAGGGCACGATAGCACAAATTCCGCGGAATACCGCGCTTCCTGAAGAAGACAAGAACCGATATGAAACTGCAGTATTGTGTCGACTCGCCTTTCACTCTCGCCTTCTTATTTTTCTGCCTTAGGTGGGCGCTGTCTTATTTCTGGGAGATCAGCTTTCTTGTCTCCCGCTATTTGTCTTAGTCTCATTAAAGCGGTGTGGCGACGTATAGAAGGAAAGCTAGAGTGATACCGTATGCCGTCAAAGAAGAAAGGCAAAAACAAAAACGTAATTACAGAAAAGTAGGTCGTTCATAAAACCTGCCTGGACCTGCGATCAGAGCGTTGTGGTGTCGTGTCGCGTATCCTCTCATCATGCGTCCGTCCGTCTCCGAACTTTCATATATATATATATATATATATATATATATATATATATATATATATATATATATATATATATATATATATATATATATATTGTGAGACGACGTCAGGTACGAAGGAGCGACCGTTTTATTGTCAACCCAGACGCGCGAGCCAGCAACCGAACAAGCAGCGAGCGGCTACGATGATGATGATCACGGTGCTTTGTATGCGCAGGTGAAAGTGAAAATGATGAGCAACACAATCAGCGCTCACACTATTTCCCCCCTACACGAAAGCGGTCTGCAAGACGTTCATTTAGTAAGTGTATGAGCGCCGGATGTAAGGTTTCAGGCGAGACACATGGACGATCTCGGTCCCGCGACGACGGCGATCAGAAGCCGAAGTAACCGGAGCGACGCGATAATTTACGGCCGATGTTCGTTCAAGCACGGTGTAAGGACCCAGGTATCTGTGAATGAATTTTTCACAGAGGCCGGGTGTGCGAACAGGTGTCCAGAGGAGCACTTCGTCGCCTGGGTAGAATGACACAACTCGACGTGTCGCATCACAACGAACTTTTCGCTGGGCCTGAATGGTAGAGGTGTTGGCGCGGGCGATTGTGCGGCAGTGGTTGACACGGGCAGCGAATTCTTCCGGAAGGGACGCAGATGGGACAGAAGGCGTGGACAAAAAGCTGGTGTCTAGAACAAAAGATGGTGCACGGCCATACACAAGAAAAAACGGGCTGTAACTTGTAGTGCGTTGTAGGGCAGTGTTATAGGCAAACGTGACGAAAGGTAGTATTGTGTCCCAGTTCTTGTGATCGGGTTGGACATACATAGAGATCATGTCTGACAAAGTTCTATGAAAACGCTCAGTAAGACCATTTGTTTGCGGATGATATGCCGAGGTGGTCTTATGGATTGTGTCAGAGGCCTGTAAAACTTCAGCGAGCACACGAGAAAGAAATGTCTTGCCACGGTCACTCAGGAGAACACGAGGGGCGCCGTGGCGCAGGATAATGGCACGCAGAACAAAGTCGGCTACTTCGCTGGCAGCTCCAGTAGGAAGAGCTGCCGTCTCAGCGTAGCGAGTAAGATGGTCTACGGCAGTAACAATCCAGCGGTGACCGGCGGCGGTAAGCGGAAGGGGTCCGTATAAGTCTATGCCGACGAACTCGAAGGGAGCGGATGGGCACGGGAGAGGTTGTAGAGGGCCGGCGGGAAGAGATGTCGAACGTTTTCGGTGCTGACATGATGAACAGGAAGTGACGTACCTGGAAACACTAGTGGAGAGGCCAGGCCAGAAGCAGCGAGTCTTAATGCGATCGTAGGTTTTATGAAAACCCAAGTGGCCAGCCGTCGGGTCGTCATGAAAGGCTTCTAAGACTTGGAGTCGAAGTGAGCGAGGTATGACCGGGACCCATCGGCTACCGAGAGGATGGTAAGTTTGTCGAAGTAGCGTTCCGTCATGAAGTTTGAAACGCGTGAGTTGTCGTCGCAAGCGGCTGTTGGGAGCACGAGATGAGCCGGTGAGCCGATCGATGATTGTACGGCAGTATGTGTCTGCACGTTGGAGCGAGGTGAGGTCTGCGGATTGAAGGAAGTCATCCGGTGCAGTGGGCTCGATGGGACTAAGACTGGTCATCTGCTTGGTCTCTTGGCTGGGAGGTGCTGCGCAGCAGGTAGATGCGTCATGATTTTGCAACAGCGGACAGCGTGACAAAGCGTCGGCATCTTGGTGTTTGCGACCCGACCGGTATGTGACACTGTAGTCATACTCCTGCAGTCGGAGCACCCAACGACCGAGGCGTCCTGACAAGTTTTTTAATGATGACAACCAACAGAGCGCATGATGATCCGTGACGATCGTGAAGCGGCGGCCATACAAATAGGGGCGAAATTTTTGCACGGACCATACGATAGCGAGACATTCCTGTTCAGTGATGCTGTAATTGCGTTCCGCTGGGGAGAGAGTACGGCTCGCGTAAGCCACGACTTGCTCTTGTGAAGCCTGGTCACGCTGCAGCAGGACAGCGCCGATTCCGTGCCCACTTGCGTCAGTGTGTAATATAGTAGGGGCTGTGGGATCAAAATGGCGAAGAACTGGCCCTGACGTGAGGCATCGCTTCAGGGTCTGGAAAGCAGCTTCACAGTCATCTGTCCAAAGAAATGATGCACTTGTGGTCAGGAGTTTGTGAAGAGGAGCCGCGATAGTGGCAAAATCACGGACAAAACGGCGGAAGTAAGAGGCTAAGCCGAGGAAGCTGCGAAGGTCTTTGAGCGTGGTGGGCTTAGGAAAGTGCAGCACAGCGGCCACTTTGTCGGGATCAGGTTCGATGCCAAGCTTGCTGACAACGTGGCCTAACACTTTGATGCTGCGGCTCGCAAACCGACACTTCTTGGTATTTAGCTGGAGACCGGCTTTGGCTAGACATGTGAGCACCTCGTCTAGACGTTCTAGGTGTTGCGAGAAGCTGGATGAAAAGATGACGATGTCGTCCAGGTAACAAAGACAGGTCTTCCATTTTAGGCCACGCAGCACCGTATCGATCATCCGCTCAAATGTGGCTGGGGCATTGCAGAGCCCAAAAGGCATCACATTGAATTCGAAGAGACCATCAGGAGTAGCAAACGCTGTCTTCTCTTTATCAGACTCATGCATCGGGATCTGCCAATACCCAGATCGTAGGTCGAGACTTGAGAAATATTCTGCACCCTGTAAGGTGTCAAGTGCATCGTCAATTCGAGGCATAGGATATACATCCTTGCGCGTAATTTTGTTTAGTGCCCTGTAATCAACGCAAAATCGCACTGATCCGTCCCTTTTCTTAACTAGGACAACAGGAGAAGACCAAGGGCTTGTGGAAGGCCTGATAACGTTGCGTGCGAGCATGTCATTGACTTGTTCCTCGATGACCTTGCGTTCTGAAGACGACACGCGGTAAGGGCGACGGCGGATAATACGAGAACCGTCTGTGGCGATGTGATGAGAGGTCACCGTAGTTTGACCTAAGCCGTCCGAACAAACGTCAAAACAAGTCTTGTGTTTTGTTAAAAGGGCCATTAAGTCATTAGTTTGCGTTGGAGTGAGATATGGACTCAAAGTGGCTTTAAGCGCATTAGATGAGCCTCCTGGTGGCGTACACTTAGCGACTGACGGCGGAGACGATACAGTGACGACACATACCGGTGCTATGTCGATAAGGCTGGCAACAGTGGACCCCTCTGGCAGTAGTTGTGGCTCTGTTGTCGTGTTGTAGGCGGTGATACTGGCATGACCACGCGAAAACCGCACTAGACAACATGCGATGGCGATTCCTCGGAAAATGCAGCGCTGATCGGGGACAACCACTGCGTCACCGTCAATGGTATCGCTGGATCTAATGGTGAGGATACGTTCTTGGGCCGGGGGCAGTACAAAGTCTGCAGCTGCAACAAGGTGAGGCGACGAAAAATCGTAAGCACTAGAATTTGCAGTGTCCGTAATGCGAATAACGGGCGGACCACACGAAATGACAGCGGAAGCGGCTGACAGGAAGTCCCAGCCCAATATAATCGGATGAGCACATGAAGAAAGCACAGCCAATTGTATATGGTGACGAATTCCGTCGATCAGAACACGAACAGTGCATTGTCCAATAGGGTAAATTCTATTTTCATTAGCACCACATAACACCGGACCAACATATGGAGTTTGCACTTTTCGTAGACGATGACATAGTTCGCGATCAATGACCGAAATGGCTGCTCCAGTGTCCACGAGTGCGTCAACCGAAATGCCTTCTACACAAACAGTTAGTAAATTTGCAGGGCGCGCAGGAGGAATTGGGACACTTCGACGACAGGCAGTTTCTCCTCCAAAAACTGCAGCTGCTAGTTTTCCGAGTGGCTGTCGAGGGGCATCCGGGCAGAACGTAAAGGCGAAGTAGTACGGCGGAAGGGCGATGGTGAACGACGGCGGGGTGAGCGGGAAGAACGAGGTTCACCGTGGGACAAAGGAGGCGAAGGCGAACGTCGTGACGAGGGAATGTAGGTTCCTGGAACGTAGGGGTCAGACCTCGCAGCCCGGTCACTCTCGTACGAAGAATAACCTCGTCGTTCATCTTGCTGGCGCCGACGGCAAAAGCGGGAGATATGTCCTCTTATGCCACAGTAGTAACAGACGGGGCGCGTAGGGCGCCAGGCAGGGAAGTGTGGTTGTGGTGGTGCCTTGGCTGCCATCGCGGCCAAATGGTCGTATACGACGTCCGTAGTTACAGGTGGAGTAGGTGGAGGAGGCCGTGACACGACTTCGGCATACGTAGGCACATGTAAGGGCACAGGAGGCGGGGCACGTGCGACGCTCGTCATCGACGCCAATTCGTCCTTTATAATTTCCCGCAGGTTAGGAGGGGGTGAGCGGGCAGGTGAAGTCGGTGCGCTGGCAGGAACAAGGCTGTGAAGTTCCTCTCTCACTATGGTGCGAATTAGAGCTCGCAGCTCATGCTCGCCAGTAAGACGAGTGTCATAGGAGGCGTGTGGAAGGCGCATTGAGTAAAGTGCGTCCAGGCGCTGGCAGGTGGTAATAATGTCCTGAACTGTTGTCGGGCTCTGCATGACAAGAGCATTAAAGGCGACGGAGTTGATGCCTTTCATTACTTGCCGAATACGATCGGCCTCCGGCATGTCCTTTTGGGCGCGGCGGCAGAGGGCCAGAACGTCTTCAATGTACGATGTGTACGATTCGTCAGGCCCCTGGATGCGGGTAGCGAGCTTCTGTTTAGCTACCTCAGAGCGTCCTGTAGAAGTGCCGAATATTTGACGCAGCTGCACCGTGAATGCTGACCAATCAGGAAAGTCGCGTTCGTGGTTATGATACCACGTCTTAGCAACCTCCTTCAGATAAAAGGGTACATAGCGCAGCTTATGTGCCTCATCCCAGTAATTGCAAGCACTGGTACGGTCGTAACTGTCCAGCCATTCTTCTACGTCCTCACCGCGAAGGCCAGAAAACACTGGAGGGTCTCGTTGCGAGGTACTCACGGTGTGGAGAGGCCCAGCAGGCTGAGCGGGTGGTGCGAAGAAGGCGGCAGGGGGTGGGTCGTTTTGCGCCATCACTGTTGGCAAGCACAGCCGTCGACCTGATCGGAGCTCCAGAGGTGACCGGTAGTGCACGAGGACTTGGGAATCACAGCACGCTCCACCACTTGTGAGACGACGTCAGGTACGAAGGAGCGACCGTTTTATTGTCAACCCAGACGCGCGAGCCAGCAACCGAACAAGCAGCGAGCGGCTACGATGATGATGATCACGGTGCTTTGTATGCGCAGGTGAAAGTGAAAATGATGAGCAACACAATCAGCGCTCACAATATATATATATATATATATGTGATCTAACAGACAATAATAAGAAGGAATGTATAGGGAATAGAATGTATATAAGAAGAAAGCAAGGTGGGTGAAAAGACAACCAGCCCTATACATTATTTGTCATTATTGTCTGTTAGATCTCATAATTATTGTCTCAAGACACGAAAAAACGAGCCGTTAGTATACACTTCTTTCCCTTATATATATATATATATATATATATATATATATATATATATATATATATATATATATATATATATATATATATATATAATCTTTTTTGCATAGCTGTAGGCTGGTTGACGAATCTGTGAGAAGGCCTTCAGTTGCCTTGTCAGAAAAAGAGGTTGTTTTTCCATCGGAATGACTGCAGGCGCAACAAAGATGCTTTTTGGTAATGATGTGGATATTTCGCTTAAATTCGACTTGTCCTTTTTGTTGTTCTTTTCGTTCAAACTGCGCAGTTGTAGTATACTGTGCAATTGGACGAATAAACTTTGTTGTAAGTCAGTGCTCTTGAATGTGTCCTTCTTTAAACCAGACATGTACTCTGCACCTGTGTGTATGTGTGTCGTCTATATGTGTAGCGCAGTTATCTCATTTGTGTTGACATATGCACCAACTTTCCCAGCAACAAGTTTTTCTAAACCACATGTGTCCTTCATTGCCTGGTGTTTCGTCTTCCGCGCTATTTACTTCCATTATGGCGTACCGACTTGCCCACGCAACCACTTTAGGAGGGAACAGGCGACGTGTCTAGCTGTCACGCCGTTTATGGCGAGAACTTGTCACGCGAGTAGTTACATGATGTTCTTGTGATTATAGTGAAGAGACTAGCTACGTGATGTGACTGTATTTTTCGTGAGGTCACGATTGCTACTCGACTTTCTGTAACTTGGCAACTTGTTACAAGATTTCAGTGACGTCAACCGATGTTACGCGCTGTTACGTAATTTCAGTCACATAACTAGTTTTTTAGCTCACACTATTTCATTTTATAACCGTGGGTAGTTTTGACGTGATGTTACGCGATTAAAGTTCCCTCATTCATTGTTATTTAACAAACTTGTCCACGCGGGTGTGGATTTGACTACCAGTCTCGGCGGCCATGTTCCTATGCGGCTCAAATTCGAGGTTGCCTGTGCATTCAGTATTGCTCGCCTGGAACTGAACACTGGGTGGTGAATATGAATCCGGGAACCACTCGCATAGTTATAATATTCAGGGTTTTTACATTTCAAAACCACGAAGTGATTATGAGAGACGCCGTAAGGGAGAGCTCCGAAAATTTAGGCCACCTGGTGCTCTTTGACGTACCTCGACATCACACAATGCAGGGGCTCCCAGAATTTTGCCTCCGTAGAAATGTGCCCTACATGACCGGGATCAAACCCATGACCTTCGGTCCAGCAGCCGAGCTCCGTGATCGTTACATGTCCGCGGGGGACAAAAAACCCCTCGTAGTATGGCCTTTTTTATGTGTTGGTTTCGGCACGTAACACCTCATAATTTGTTTTTACGTTTCAAAGATCATGAACAGGGAAGCTACCTTGGAATATATGCTCTGTCGATGCCCCGCGTTACGCTGTGGGGAAGTCATCGCGCCGTCCAAATGGGAGGGTGCTTTTGCAAGTTCCGGACTCGAAGAACAGCTATGGGAGGTCCACCGGGTCCGCGACGCAGCAGAGAGACTTGGTCTTTCTGTTCCGACGCGGGAGCGGCCCGCAACGTGCTAAATCACGTTCCGAAGGACCAAATAAAGTTCATTCATTCATCCACGCATCATATGTAAGAGGATGTTAGTGCACAAGTAAAGCGCCGGCTACTTCTTAGCCCCTGAGAGAATGTTGGACACATATCTTAAAGGGGAAATAAAGTGCAGCACATAGAAAATGGAACACCCGAACACACACATGCGAAACACACTCAGACGAACATATCAGAAAACACCAACACAAAAATGAGGAAATGTTCGGAAGTCAATAAGTAGTGTGTCATAATGCATCTAGTTAACATTCAATCTAACCGGCACAAAATAGCAGGGAAACCGTCTGGTCCCTATTATGTGCATTTGCTCATTATGTAAATAACAGAGGACATCTCATGAACTCAAGAACATATATATAATGAGTGTCACATAATACTGCGCATAATAAGTACGACATGTGCTAAACGAATGAAAATTCATCATTTGTTAGTACTTTGAGTGATTCCGCTGTTTTCCATGAACGTTTTGACACCTTTAAAGCGTACGTCTGTAAATTACCGGTTTGTCATATGCCCAGAAGTTTCTTCATACTGAACGGCTTCTGGTCTAATGCCAACAGTTCTAATTTCAGAACACGTCTTGACATGTCATGATGTGGGCAGTCTATAAAAAGGGGACATACGTCTTCATCTACGAATCCACAATCGCATTTGGGAGTTGCAGATCTGCCAATGCTGTGTAAAAATGTTTTGTGTACGCGGTGCTTGGCCTCAACCAGTGAATAAGTAATTCCATACTTCTATCTTGATTCTCTCACAGAACGCTTGTGCCCGTGTCTCAGTATTTTCAATTTGTTTTCCGAGAAATCCTGGGAGCTGCCACTCCCTCCTTTGCGGTGATGCTTCAGAACACACCTGAGAATGTTCCACGCGTGCAACCGTCGCGCCGGGCTTCGTCATCCAGGAAGCGTAGCAACGCGTCGAGCGACACGGACAGCGAGGCTACCGACTTGTACTCGGACGGCTTTGGGTCATTGGATGATGACTTCACGGTCGCCATAAATTGATCTACAAAACGAAGACTGCTGCGGGTGGCGTCGTCGGCAAGTGTTTCCAGCGTTAAGACTGCACCACAGCGGTGGCCACACACCATGCTGTTTATGCCCGAAGACCCTGCATCTAACTTACGACTTCTCAACAGGCAAGTTCTTTATTTGCTTCTCGAGGAAACCGCGCCGAATGAGATCAAAGACGTGAGGATCAATGCACGGAAGAATGTCCTTGCTGTAGACGTTATGCACCGTAGCGCACTACAAATTTTTCGGCACATAACAGAAATCGGCAACGTGAAAGTTCGGCCAATGGTCGCTACAGGTTGCAATGGCACTGTAGGCGTCATTTATGATGTGGATCTTTCCATCCCAGCTAATGACCTGCCAATACTAATAAAGCCAGCGACAGAAGGCACCCGCATCACGCACATTATCAGACTCGGCAACTCACGCAGCTTGAGGCTTGTGTTCGAGGGAGACAGCCTTCCCTCGTATGTCAAAGTTGGCCATGTTCGCCACTCAGTGCGTCCATGCATACCGAAGCCACTGCAATGCTACAAGCGCTTCAAGATGGGACACGTAAAAGGTGTCTCGGAGAACAAAGTTGTGTGTCCGCGGTGCGCTGAGTCTCACTCAAAAGACCCCTGCGGTGCCACCGTGTTACGATGTCCAAACTGCCACGGCGCTCATGAGGCCTCATCCAAAGATTGCCTGCGGGTGCGAAACGAGCACGCGGTATTCAGGCGCATGGTGCGGGACAATTCAACGCAAAGGGAAGCTGCCTCTACACTACGCCGACAACGGCGTCGTGGTCGAAGACCATCACGGAAAAACTGCTCTACCGATAGAGCGATGTCATCCTCTATCAAAGAGGCTGACCCACAAACGCCGAGCTCACTGAAGACGGATACTACCAAACAGAAGAAAGGGACAGTAGTCGCACCTTCCGAACAGTAGCCCTCACTTCCACGAAGTCAACCTACTTCGGAGCTGCATCAAATCTCACCGCCCTCGACGATCCATCAAACCAGTGATGCGATGAATGAAGATCAAGTGATAAGCTTGCTGCAATCGCTGATGAGTACCATGCGTGACTACTGAGTAATATGAAGACTTCGGCTGTGCAGACCGCACTGCATGTGCTGGACACCCTGAGTCTGGTGCTTGCAGCTCTAAGGTAAAACCCTGACCAGCGAGGCACCATCGTTTCGAGCGGATGTCAAGAATGCATCTTTCTTTCAGTGGAACGCCAGAGGACTGAAGTCGCGCATGTCTGACTTCAGACAGTTTGTATTTGTGAACCACTTTCCCATTATCGTGATTTGTGAACCCAACCTGTCTGCTTCAATCAAGCTGTCAGGATATGAGTGCTTTATGTCCTCCACTCACAGAGACTGCAGAAAAGTTATTGTATTCATGCGCCATAACCTTACTTACGTTCACCACAGTCTCGCCTGATGAAGGGAATCAGTATGCGTACCTTACTGTGAAGAAGGATAAGGCTGTTGTCGCGATTATCGGAGCTTACTTATCTCCATCAAGTCGCCTTGACTGTGAGCGCTTACGCAGCATTCTGACATCGACTCCAAGGCCATGGGTGATCACTGGTGACTTCAATGCCCACCATTTCCTATGGAGAAGCGTCAAGGTCAAATCTAGAGGAAGAAAATTGGTGTCCTTAGCCTCGGAGTAAGAACTCTGCGTTTGTAACGATGGAAGTCCTACATATTTACGCGGATCAGCCTATAGCAGCTGCCTGGACCTTACATTGGTTTCTCGCTCACTTACCAGGAAAGTGCAATGGTTTTTGGACTTGCAAACGTAGGGCAGCGACCATATACCAACTTACTTGTGTATAGAAGGTTTCACCAGCTCCAAGTCCTCAAGAGGCCTCAAATACACCGATTGGCCGAAATTCAAACTGTTAATGGAAGACTGCTGTACCAACGGCTCATCATATAACCTAGAGGACTCGATAAAGGGTGTCCTGCAGAATACCACGCATTCACTGCTGACTAGTCACAAGCGCACCGATTTCGACATCGAGCTTGAGAAACTTCGCGCAATACGCCGTCGTGCAAAACGAAGGTACCGGCGTACAAAGTGCATGGATGATTTGAGGCTGGCTAGACGCATTCAAAAGAACATGCAGCGTCACATGAATAAACTGGCTAGGCGACGTTGGACATTCTTTAGTGAGTCGTTGGATCCGCGAAAGCCCCTATCACTGATATGGCGAACTGTCCGGGGTCTTAGCACAACCTTGGGTCAGCGACACCCGTTTACATCTCTGGCACTTCACCTTCGATGCAGAGAGATAGACGTCGCAGAATTTTTCTGTAGAAGAATTGCCGGTGATTCCAATTTCACAGTATGAAGAATGGGAACATTTGACAACCGACCGGCCTCACGTGATCCCCGTATGGAATGCCAGTTTTCTATAGATGAGCTAGAGGCGGCACTGGCACTGTGCAGACGTTCTTCAGCACCCGGATCTGACGGCATTACCTATCGTGCCCTTTGTAATCTTGGAGACGAAGCATGGAAGGAACTCTTACGCTTATACAACGACTCCTGGAAGACAGGTACGGTTCCCCAGGCATAGAAGTCAAGTCGCTTCATTCCACTTCTAAAGGCTGGTAAATCTCCTTTTGATATTGCCTCATACCGTCCTATCGCACTTGCCAGTTGTGTGGGAAAAACGATGAAACGAATTATTCTAACACGAATGGAGTGGTATTTAGAGCACTACGAAATCTATCCAGTATCCATGACCGGATTCAGGTGCGTTCATTCGTCAATAGACAACGTTGTTGATCTGGTGACACATGTTCAACACCAGAAAGCATGTAAAAGGGTGTGCGCCGCCCTGTTTCTAGACGTTAAGGGGGCTTGCGACAATGTCACCCATGAAGCCATCCTTAGTGCTTTGGAAACAGTAGGTCTCGGTGGGAAGATATATATGGGGGTGTACAGCTACTTACAGCTGAGATCATTTTACGTTATTACAGCGAATGGCCCAACACCTGATTATTACAGCAGCCGAGGAGTTCCTCAGGGAGGAGTGCTATGCCCTACACTTTTCAACCTAACTCTCATTGGTCTAGTCGAGCAGCTACCTATCACTGTAGAACTTTTTGTCTACGCTGATGACATCTGCATTTGGACATCAGGTGTGACAAGGCCTCAGCTTTGCGCCTGCCTTCAGAAGGCTGCTACAACGACTTCATGCTACCTTCGTAAACAAGGCCTCGAGGTGTCCCGCGGAAAATGTGCACTGGTAGCGTTCACGTGGAAACTAATGTCTGCTTACATCATATCGATTAATGAAGAATACATATCGTTTAGCAGAAGCCACAGGTTATTGGGAGTCATAATAGACAGAAGCCTGTCGTGGACTCCACACGTGAACTATGTGAAGAAGCGGCGGATCGCAACATGCGACATGTTCAAATTCCTTGCAGGAAAGATTTGGGGAGTGCCCATACCATCCATGCTACAACTGTACAGAGTTTTGTTTATTGGATTATTATGGTACAGCTTACCTGCAATATCTAACACCGGCAAGACCAACCAGCGTGCAATTCAGAGCATTCAAGCCCAAGCACATAAGATATGCCTTGGATTACCCCGCAGTGCTTCAACGGCTGAAACCATTGGCATCGCTCAAGATCGCTCAATAAAGAAGCGTATTATTACCGAGACAATGCGCATGCACCTCAGGCATTATGCCAGGACCCTTCTCACCACCTGGCGAGCCTAGCAGCTGAAAGGCCCCGCACGACATACGGCACTACTGCCTACAAGCATCGTTCATCGTTTACTGAGACGTACGCACCTGCATCAAAGCCACTGCTTCCTCCTTGGAGCTTGAGCCGGCCGCGAGTTCACTTAATGATTCCAGGAATGAGTAGAAAATTGGACTTACTGACACATGCCCTGAAACAACTTAGTCTATTCCTACTGGAACAAAACTACAGTAACCACGTGCACATTTACACGAATGGCTCTACAACGCCGTCTACTTCAGGTGGAGCAGTGGTTATACCATCACAAGGGGTAACTCGGTGTTTTAAGACTTCACATGTGACAACGTTAACGACGGCAAACTCGAGGCTCTGCACAATGCACTGAAACTCATCAATTCAGAAGAAAGACCAGGTAAATGGGCTGTGTTTTCTGACTCAAAACCAGCGTTACAGTGCCTGATATCAGTTCTCCGACGCGGATGCCACGACCAGTTGACCTACCAAACCGTGAAACTTCACCACCTTTTAATACAAAAAGGCCACGATATCGTCTTTCAGTGGTTACCTGGGCATTGTGGTATAGGCTGCAATGATTCAGCAGACCATTCTGCTCGCACGTCACATAAAGAAGCGAACAGCGTTCCGATTCCGCTTTCAAGAGCGGATGCGGTGAGGCAGATTCGTCAACTGGCCCGCAGTCTCACATTGACTGAGTGGAACACACCAAGCATACGACGTACACGACTGCACGAGCTCGACCCTTGACTACAACTCTGGCCTCCATCCAGCCTACATCGACGTGCAGCTTCGCTTCTCTATCGCCTTTGGCTGTAAGTTGTTTTCACGAAAGCTTATAATACCACGTTAATCGGAATTACTGACAGTGCAGCGTGCGATGTTTGCGGCACCGACGAAAATATCGAACACCTGCTGTGCCTCTGTCCTCAATTTGCCTCAGATAGACAAGTACTTGCCAACGCAATGCGGCGACTGGATGATCGGCCTCTTTCCGTGCTGGTGCTATTACGACGACGTCCACATGCCTCGACAGCCCACAAGGCAGTGAAAGTCCTGCTGTGTTTCCTGAGAAAGACAGGCTTTTGTTAACGCCTCTGACATGTGGTAGAGTTCTACACGCTGCAGTGAAATTGCTGTCAGTCTCTCCCCCACTTTTTTCCCCTCTCTTCCCTCTTTCTCGTCTTTCTTGTCCCCTTCCCTAATCCCCCAGTGTAGGGTAGCCAACAGGATGTCTTTCTGGTTAACCTCTCTGCCTTCTCCCGTTTGTTGCTTCCTCCTCCCCATACTTCTATCTAATGATGGCATAATTTTCAATTCAACGAATTGATTGATATTGTAGCGATGTTGAAGGACTCGGGGGTAGAGTAAAACGTATTTATTAAAACGGTGAACTTGTGCCCACAACTCAAAATGACTATGGTCGTAGTACTACGCGTCAGCCGAACACCAAAGGTGTCCTTCAGTTGCTTTCTTTTTCCTTTCCACGAGAAATCCCAAGTGCGTGGCGCATATCAGCCGGTTCCAGCTTGGTCCTCGTGCCATGATCGTGTATGCGCGACACAAGACGGCGCGCATGTGCATAGGCCTGTGCGCGTGGTGATGGGCGCGTTGTTTGAATGCAGGCAAGATTTCGCGGCAATATGATATAAATCAAAGCTCTTTTTACTAAGGTCAAACGAAGTATTTTTGCTCATTTGGAAAGGTGTACCCTTTATAGCACTACGTGATTCATTTTTAGAGGCTGGCGAGAGTACAGTAACATTTTTACCATATGCTTGTCGTGGCGCATCATCGGTAGTGGTGTTACCACGAAGGTTGTAATGGCCAAGTATCCACTGAAAATCGATCTGGCACCTGGCTTGCTTTGGTGACCTAACACTAACAACAGTCGTATTTCTACTAGAGAGTGATGCTAATGTGGCTCATGAGTCACTAGAAATTACCCTTTTTCTCGCGTCTGCTGCCGAGTTTCATAGACTTGATAGCATTCAGAATAGCAAAGAGATCATTTGTTGTAGGTGGCGTCGTGCGACATAATTTAAATTGTTTTTGAATATTGAGCTGTGGTATGACAAATGCTGATGTTTAAGAGGTTGAAATACTTGAGCCATCTGTGTAAATGTGTATATATTCTGGATACCGCCTGTGTATCTGATAAAGCGCTAGTTTTTGAGCAGCTTGAAAGAACATGCCTCTCGTCTTTGTGATACCATCTAATAAAAAATTTAATGCTTGGTACTGTAAGAAGCCACGAAAGATAGTAAACTTCAGAGCTCCAAAATTAATTCTTTGATACATTCATACTGATTTGTGTTATCCTTCTGTTATCGTCAGTATTCCAGATATTCATTAGGAAGTGCAGGAGGCATTCGCAAATAATTTATTTGCATAAATTGGTTGGTAGCGTTCTTTGTAGTCATGATGCAATTTCTGATAACCATGCCGAACATGGGATGGAAAAAAGATCTGAACGAAAACTTTTGTCATATCGGCAGCGTAAAGCAACTGTAAAAAGAAATGAAGAAAGCGATATTAAAAGAATGGGGAACCGTAAAGAGTATGGGTGAATGAGTTTTGTATTAAGTGTGAGCCATTCATGGCTATAGTAATCGCATCAATGAAGTTTGCATTGCTTTTATAGCGCATAAAGTGCAGTAATAATTCGCTTACTATGCTTACTAACTGAAAAATTGTGCTACCACAAGTGAACCGACGAACCGATGTGCGCGTGGTGTAGAAGGACAAAAGAACGAAAATAATCTGGCAAATAAACAAATGTAAAACTAGAATCAAACATCGCACAAAAATCAGCTCAGCGGCTCGCAAAACAAGGTGCTCCTAAATTACGGACTGATATTCTCGGTGTGTCTGTATTATTCCGCATGCGAGCGTGGCCTTCTTCCTGCCTACCGTCGTTAGTGCTTTCGTTTTTAATTGCATTAGCTCGCACACAGCCAGAACATACCACGCACGCTATATGTATTGCAATATTATGCTCGGATGAGAGGGAATAGTATGGGAAGGAGGAATAAGAGAGGACAAGCAGATTAGCTGAAACGCTGAATAGTGAGTGTTGGCCGACTCGAGGGCGCTGTTTCCGCTTTATCAGAGTTGATTGATTGATGGATATGTGGGGTTTAGCATCCCGAAACCACCATATGATTATGAGAGACGCCGTAGTGGAGGTCTCCGGAAATTTAGACCACCTGGGGTTCTTTAACGTGCACCCAAATCTGAGCACACGGGCCTATAACATTTCCGCTTGCATCTGAAATGCAGCCGCCGCAGCCGGGATTCAAGCCCACGACCTGCGGGTCAGCAGCCGAGTACCTTAGCCACTAGACCACCGTGGCGGGGTGCTTTATGGGAGTTGCATTTTGCGTAGTTACTCCTGTATTGACGTTCGGTTTGGGCACCACAGCTCTGTGCTTATTGGCTGTTATTCTGTTTGCATTTAATAAATGTGTGCAAGAAAACGTTGGCCTTCATAGGAAGCGCTAAATGCTTCTTCGGTTCTAAATGAGATAGAAAGAGGTGTAAGCTTACGGAAATACAAAATATTACAACGATTTTCAATAGTTGGCGTGAGTAGATCAGCGTCTACTACTCTCTAAATTTTAGTCTTCATTGCGCAATATTTTACCACTTGATTCAAGAAAATTCATTTAGTAATCTTTTTCTTTTTTTATCTCTCAAAAGTCAGCCATCGCTTGTCTCCAAAGGGCTCTTAAACCTGAGCGGTAAGAATTCTGCGATGTCAACTCGGCACACTCTGTGAGCTGAATAGAAGGGCAAATGAAAATACTGTAAAAAAAACGTTGCACCCTAATGATAGGACTACACACTGAAGTTCATATGCAGCTGCCAAAAAATTCAAACTCATGGCAAAGAGCCGTGTGTCATTAGCCCTGCAGAAACTCTCATGCGGACCGAGTAAGGATTACATCTTTTAACAAAAGCAATTTTGTTAATGCATGCTGTGCATCACATTTCAGACGACCGCCTTTTTTACAGACGAAACTGATTATGCGACGATCACCAATAAATTTTGAAAAGCCCTAACAGTGAGGTAGTATTGCTTTTGGAAAAAAAGAACTTAATTAATTACTCGTTCATTTCAAGCGCAACGTGTGGATGAACTCGACGATTAAATTCATATTCTGCTTTCAAATTAATCGACGGTATCGATTTAACCAAGAGTGCTGCAGCATGAAAAATACAACTTTACAACTAGGAACCATCTTTTCGTAACTCAGTCTTTTTTTCTGCTCTTGGTTCTCATCCAACATGAGCTTTTCATTATGAAATAGCTAGAGGAGTGCTTTGTATTTCAGAAATGGTTTATATGAAGCTAAACAACTGCATCATGTGCCTTTGTTTCATTGCATTGTCGAGGCGGTTTCCAAGGCTCGGAGGCAGCTGAGGGCTGATAGGGACGGGATAGCATGGACGTCACTAATGACTGATTCTTTTTGGTTCGGATGCACGCGATCTCCAGAGACGCACTCTGTATTAGTCACTGCGGCCCTTGGCCCATCGAGAGTGCACACGTTGTGTGAACTGAAGCTAGTTGTGTAATCCAAGATGATAAACTCTTCTCTCGTGAGTTTTTTATTTCTTTATTTTAAATATACAGCCCATTAATCTTGGCTGAATTTTCCGCCTTTCTTGATGCTCTTGACTGGTTAAGAAAATAAATACATTGAATTGACATCGAATATATTTGTTTATTATTTTCTTATTTGATTGTAACAAGTAAGAGATTCCTGATGGTGAAGAGAACAGACTTAGATATTGAGCATACAAGTATGAAAATTTATGGCATTACAGAAATGCTTGTATGAAAAAAACAGCAGTGTTTGACAACTGTACTGAGAAGAAACGCGAACCAAGTTTAACGCAAGATGGCTCAGCAAATTACAATTTGCAGATGACATAGGGCTTTTTTTGTAACAGCAGGATCTAACTTAAAAAAATTTTGCAATAAATTGAGAAGCTAATAAAATAGGCCTCAAAATGAATATGATGAAGATAATATGAAATAGTATGTTGAAAAAGACAGACTTAGGATTGCATACCTTATAGTGGAGTGTATGCAAGGGTATGTATACCTTGGGCAACTACTGATGAGAGAGCCTAGTCCCTGCGAATAAATTCACAGGAGAATATGAATGGGCGGGAGCGCCTTTGGCAGGCACTCCCAAACAATATCACAAAATCTGCCACTGACATTAAAGCGAAGAGTTTACAATCAGTGCATACGGCCAGTTCTGACATATGGGGTTGAAGCAAGGAGGATGAGAGAGCGACTAGAGAAAAAGTTGAGCACCAGACAACGTGCAAGAGAACGTAAAATGATAGGAGTAAAATTAGGAGACCGGACGATCGCAGAACAGGCCAGCGAACAAGCTCGAGTTGCAGGTATTTTCGTTGTCATCAGGCCAAAGAAGAGGACCTGGGCTGGCGACTTGATACGTGGAACAGATGTGTGCTCGTGTGTTTCATTTTGCACGTACTGCTCTTTGTTCTACCTTTATTATGTATATATACGCAACATGAACTCGAGGGCTAAGAAGTAGTCGGCGCCTTACTTGTGCTTCATCATCTCCTTATGTATCATATAACTAAAAGAGACAACAGGTGGGCAGTGACAGCAACACAATGGTTACCCAAGGACGCGAAACAGTCAAGGAAGGCACATAGTTAGATGGAGGGGTAGGGATGAAATGAAATCAGCTGACATAAGATAGGTTTAACCGAAGGTTATTGTCCTGCAGTTGACTAAGACAAGCTGAGAAGGTTGTTGATGATGATGATGATGGTGGTGGTGGTGGTGGTGGTGGTGGTAATGATGATGATAGAAATAAAGGAAGAAAACACGTCTGCAGCAAACATTGATAATAACTCAACATTAAAAGGCGTAACGCCATACCTCCTTGAATACAATAGCACTTGCACGTAAAATGAAACAGTGTATCGTGCAATGCTATAAGCGCTTTTCAGAAGTTGTCCATGAGTTTGAGATGTTTAATAATATGAGACTCAAATGATAGAATTTCCTGCACTTTTTGGAATTAAGTAGACTACTCAAACTTTTCAACGATTGCGATAATGATCTGTACAGCACGTGATGGAAAACAAGCCTGATTTCAAGAAGACCTAAAAAAATGGATATCATCATCATCATTTATTTGTCCCTTAAGGACCCCTTAGGGGCATTACATAAGGGGGGGGGGACATTTTTCTAAATACGAAAACAAAGAAAAAATAGAAAGTTGCACAAACACACGAGCAGTACTTTTGCAGGATCCGAGAACAGACGCACAGAAAATGTACTTATACAAGTATAAAAACATGCGCGCACAAAATTTACACATACAAGAGCGCAAAATACAGTGACAGTGGTAGAGTTTTAATGGGCTTCCAAGTTTAAGTGAGCTGTTAGTAGTTGTTTGAATGCGCACGAGTCACGCTCTGAGACGTTGGCTTCCGGTAAGTTATTCCATTCTTCGATGGCGACAGGAAGAAATGACTTATTGAATGCAACGGTCGTACCGAAAAGACGTTGCAGGCTTCTGGAATTAAATAGCCGGCGAGAATAGCGGGCGGGAGAAAGCAAGAGAGAACCATGCAAGTGAGGAAACTAATAGTATAATTTGTGAAATAAACAAAGTCGAGAAAGTATACGTCTGTCAGCTAGATTCTGCAAGTCTAAAGAATCCTTTGTAAAAGTGATGCTTGATGAGTGATCATAATTGGACATAATGAACCGGGAAGCCCTATTCTGAACGGATTCCAACAGATTAATCAGATACGTTTGGTGAGAACTCCAAATGGATGACGCGTATTCGAGCTTTGTACGAACGAAGGTTACGTACGCAATTTTACGTACTGTAGGAGGTGATAGGCATAACGTTCTTTGGACGTAACCAAGCTTCTTTGATGCGTCAGCAACTAAGTGTGTGATGTGATCCGACCACGTGAGAGTGTTAGAAATAAGCACGCCAAGGTATCGGTAACTATCAACATACGCCAAGGTCGTTGAGTAGACGTGTTCTGAGTTAGACTGTTGGCGAGATACGCGCATGACTTTGCATTTAAAAACATTGGTCTGCATCATCCAGAGTGAACACCAGTTTTCAATTAAGAATAGGTCATTTTGTAGAATTTCGTGGTCGTCAGGGGTCGTTACTCAGCGATAAAGGACGCAATCGTCTGCAAATAATCGAATGGATGATGAAATTTCTGATGGTAGATCGTTCACATATATGAGGGAGAGTAAGGGGCCGAGTACTGACCCCTGAGGGATACCAGATTTAACGGGAGCAGCAGTGGAGTGAAGACCGGCAATGTCAGTGAACTGAGATTGGTGTGATAGAAAGCATCGGATCCATGACAGGGCTAAAGGGTCCAAGTTCAGACAGCAGAGTTTGTTTATTAGTCGTTGATGAGCTACACGATCGAAGGCTTTAGAGAAGTTTATGTATATGACGTCAGTTTGAAATAGAGATTCTAAATTTAGGTGGAGGTCGGCAGTGAATTCAAAGAGCTGAGTTTCGTAGGACAAACCAGGTCGGAAGCCGAGCTGATTTTTGAAGAAAAACCCGTTGTTATCGAGGTGGTGGGCAACGTGCGAATAGATAATGTGCTCGAGGCATTTGCAGGCAATGCATGTCAGCGAAATAGGATGATAATTAGATGGGTTAGAACGGTCACCGGATTTGAATACTGGGGTTATCTTGGATACCCTCCAGTTTGCAGGTATGATACATTCGGAGAGGGACTGAGAGAATATGATTTGCAGAATGTGGCTAGAAATAGCTCCAGTGGATTTTATTAGCTTTGCCAGTATGTTATCAGGACCAGGGACACTCGATGTTTTTAGTTGGTTTATAATTTTCAGGATGCCTTCAGCATTTATGGTGATGAATGGCATCTGGGGAAAGTTATACCGGGAGGCAAAGGGGATATTGCCCAATGGCTCATTAGTAAAGACTGAGGAAAAGTAAGAATTCATCAAGTCAGAGCGCTGCTGAGCTGGAACCCGTGAGCCATCAGGATTGCACAGTGAAATGTTATGCGCTAAATTGTTGGGGTTGATAATGTTCCAAAATTTTTTAGGTTTGTCGCGGATAATTTTTAGGAGATCTTCATGGTAATACTTCTTTTTGGCTTTTTTCAGCGCGCTAGTATATTCCCAAAGGCAAGTGAAATATTTGTCCCATTTCGATGAAGAAACGCTACGTTTTGCCTCGCGGAAAAGGCGTTTCTTCTTTTGTGAGAGTTTTTTCATAGAAGTTGTATACCAAGGACTGTCATCGTCACAGCGAACAGACACTAGTGGAACGTATTCTTCGATTAGCGTCAAGACCTTTTGTTTATACAGTAGCCAGTTCTGTTCTACGCTTCTATAGATGGCCGTTTGAGAGAAGAAACTATAAAAGCTTTCCAATTCGGTAATGATTGCGTGGATGTTGGCTTTGTTGTAGTCGCGTATGAGCTTCTTACGTGAATTATGCCTAGGTACTGGAATAGAGAGGTTGAATAGTATGGTACAGTGATCACTCAGGCCTTCTATACACGTAGGTGAGTGAATAAGGTCGGGGTGGGAAGCGAAGACAAGATCAAGTATGTTGTCACCACGAGTCGGAGTATTAATTGTCTGCGTGAGGTTGAATAGGAGGGACAGTTGAATGAAGTCATTTGATAGCCGGGAAGGGGCCTTAAGGTTGGCCTAGTCTATATCGGGAAGATTAAAGTCCCCGCACAGAAGGAATTTTGCTCGAGGAAATCGGGAGTTCAAATCAACTAACACCGAGTGCAGGTCCTTAATAAAAGCATAGTCACAGTCTGGAAGTCGATAGCAGGTACCAGTATGTGATTACCCGAGGCAACAGGCAGATTAATGCAGAGGACTTCATAGCTGCTGTTTATATCTACCTTATAGGAATGCAAGTGGGATTTGACTAGAACCAGAATTCCCCCTCCCCTTCTCTCAACCCTATCTCGTCTGTAAATTGCGAATGACCCAAAATCACGTAGAACTTCGTTGCTCTGTATGTTTTCATTTATCCACGATACAGTAAAAATTGCTACTTCGGTGTTGTTGTCAAGTAGGAGTGCCTCTATAGCTTCTTTTTTTGGCAGGTAACCGCGCACATTCGCAAGTAGGACCGACGAAGTATGACGTGAACGGGGCGGAGAAGGCACAGGTGCAGCTTTATTAGATACTGAATTCGTGGAAGCATGTAGCAATTGCTACTTTACTTCGACAACAGATGCTGTATCAGCATTGTACGTGAACTGTTTATTTTCCATGAAAAGCTTATCAAACCTAATTTTATATGGGCGTTTCTTTTCTTGAGCAAACAAGTAAAGATTCTTACGGGCTATCTTACGGGCTAGACAAACACGAGAAGAATAGTCTTCACGAATTTGGAAATTAGAGCCTTTAAGTTTGGATCCAGCCGCAAGTATTCTAGTTTTATCTTTAAAATGTCCAAGTTTTACGGTTATCGGACGGTTCTTAGTGCCTTGAAAATGGCCCAGCCGGTGGGCCCTTTCGATTGCGTCTCTGTCAAGCGTTACGCTGAGACTTTCCGAGCAAAAAGCTATTACTCGCGTTTCGGACTCAGCCCATGTTTCACGTTCCGCGTCTGGCATTCCAAAGAAAATTAGATTACAGCGACGCTGGCGATTTTCCGAGTCGTCACACTTTGCAGCTAGTTCCCTTACCTCAGAAGCAAGTTTAGTGATTGTGGAGCTAGTGTTATAGTCCGATACTGGCTCACTTGTCTGAGCCACTCTTTCCAGTGCATCAACTCGAGCGGCGAGGTTGCTAACCGTACTTTTTATGTTTGAGTTATCAGCACGAATAAGGGTTAGCTCCGCCAGTACAGCATTTTGACCTTGTTCAAGGCGGGAAATAGCACTGGCTATAGTTTCAAGGGACGTGGAGGAGTTTTTGCTAGTAGGACCAGGGTTGAGTTCGACGTCGCCTGACATCAGAAGCAAAAGACTAGCAAGGTGAAAATCAATACATAACAAGTACAACGACTGGCATAACGATCCACATAGGTAACTACACAGGCAGATTGAAGGGCACGGCACCGCAAGAATATAACGGTCATCAAAATGAACGCTCATGGCGTACGGTAAATAACTAACCTGCGGAAACAGGGGAAGTCTCATGACCGTGATCGTTGCGGTGGCGTGCCGCAGCTGATTCCAGAATGACAGAGGCTTTTGTAGGAGGGGCGTATCACCCGCACGCCTGGTAGCAGGATGTTGCCCGCCGAAATTGCAATCAGTCACCAAACGTGGAGGGTAGCTTTTGGTTCCAGTATTCAGCTGTGATCCGAGGGTCGCTGCGTCGAAGGTTTCAGGCATTGGAGTCATCGCAGGAAACCCAAGATCGGGCCAGGGTAGATTCCGTGCAGAAGTAGGAACCGAGGTGACGACGAGTGGGCCAGCCATGATCGCAAGGGCAAAAACCTGCGCAAACAGGGGAAGTCTCATGACCGTGATCGTTGCGGTGGCGTGCCCTCATATGGTTACAGATCTTCTGAAAAGAACACAAACGCGACCTTTTTTCCTCGTAGGTGGTTGGGGCTCTGAACATTGACTGGATAAAAGGGCACTACGTGGCCTAACACGTCTTAAGATTGGTTTTATATATACTAAATTCTTAAAATAAAAGCAGACAGTGAGAAAGATATGACAAGACAAATCTAAAGACAGGACGGGTGCCCTCCAGTCTTCCCGTCTCTTTTATCCTATATATCTTCTTCGCGCTCTGCTTTTATATTGGGATAATAAGCCAACTCACACAGTAGAGCATTCTAGTAGATTTTTCGTCAATTTCACGACTTTGATTAGTATGAGCCGAGCATCTCACCCCTACAATATTTTTTTACGTTAGCGTTTAAACAGAATTTATCGCGTTTTCAGTCTGGCGTATATATTTTATTAGATTTAGCCTGTTCTAATATATCTCTGGAGGAGCTCAGATGCGTTCACGATTTTTAAAGATGGATTTCATTACTGAAACATCTAAAAGACGTGTACATATGAGGTCATCTCTTCAATTATGTTACATCCGGTGCGCAAAAATGTAATAGTGACGCAAGCCGTCACGTGAATGCTTTAAACAGCAGCCTCAATTTCCTGTTCCCAGCTGTGTTTTATGTCGGCTGCTATCAGGTCATTCATATTTCTGCCTAAAAACATTATAAAACATGAAAGATGAAAAAAAGTTGATGACAAGTACGAACACCCTGAAGAGTTTCCGTCCAATTTGAATTTATAAAATCTGCTTCAGCACAGGCTGACAAGCGCCCGCATGTGACACGTCGCACGCAGGAAGTTGCGTGCATGCCAATTATGCATATAATTCTTTGCATCATCTTCATTCGTACCTTTTTTTTATTTTATTCCTCTATTCTTTTACAACATACAGGTCCACGTGTGGGGACAGATTGCGGTTCATCTCACTGCATTTTTCGTGCTATTTATTATGTACACACTGTTTTTTTTTCATTTATTTATAACGCCAGAACATTTCTCTCTTCTTATAATTATAGCCACGTTTGCCGTCTGAACAATGTGATCAGAATACAATCTTCTTTGGACACATGGCGTGCTTTCTGAAATTATGCAAACGTTAATGCTGTTGGAATTCTCTACTTCGAATTTCAAATTTCGCATGCAAAGATGTCAGGCAACATGATAGTCCGAAATTATTGGAGAACAGCTAACCTCATGTTATTTATTTGTCACGTTCATCGCAGTTTATATTATGCAGTGAGGCTACATGACTGCTTTGAACAATACGGAACTTTCTCGGCACCTATTCAGGCTATGGTTTATAACCAACAATCCTATCAAACCCCTATGTGAACGACATGACAGAATAATGAGACTCTATGAGGCCACAGCAATAACGGAGAATATTAAAACTTTCTTTACGCTGTATGATTTTTCTTTTTAATGGTAATAACGTAAAATATATACCCCGGCAAGCTTTGATTAGTACGTACTCGCTAGTTCCTGCACTGCACGATATCCAAACTTCCGTCGTTTGAATACGTTCTGCGTCACTGCAAATTCATGAAGCTACCTATCGCATCTTAGCTTTTGCCAGCCATTGAACGCAAAGCGCTGTTATATACGTCCTCGAGTCTCTTTAAGGCAGCACTCAAGAAAACACTAACTAACTGGGAACCTACAGCGTAAGTGTTTTGATAGACAATGAGCTTCCAAGCATGAAGAATGGTGGCTTCCACTCCGAAATGAAGCTGCGGTTAGTTGAGAGCTTGAAAACCGTTGAACCCCGGTTATTGTTTTGTGCTCTTAATTTTGAGCTTGTAACTATACGCCCTCAAAAGTTGAAAAAAAAAATGTTTATTGGGTAGTCCCAGTGCTTAAAAGAGACAAGATTCTGGTCTAATTTAAGTACATCTGTTTTATGAAATCTGAATGTTTTTCTTCTTCATAGTCCTGCATTTGCTCTTAAACATACTCCAAACTGTGAAAGAGAATTTTGGGGTTGAACGTTTCCAGGAGATCTCATCATGTGCCAGAGCATGTAATAATTGGAAATGCCCAGCAGGGGGGTATAAGGACCAAACGATATAATTTCTTGGAGCTCAGTCTTTTCATTCGTGACTTAGTGCATTTTTGATTTAGCAAACCTATATCATCAGTAAACTTTGAAGCTTGTTCTGTTTTCATCTCTTCAAGTGATTCAACGATTTCCATCGGACTACTTTTCTTTCGACCATTCTTTCCAATCTCCCTAACGTGTTCCTCCGTTTGCGATGCCAAAATTTTGTGTTGTTACGTCTAATGCGGTGGTGATATCTTGTTGCAGGCGACGTACACGAAGCATTCCAGTATTTACTGAACCTATTCATACGTACATAGGAAAGAGACCAGTAGGAAAGAGTAACCTACAATCGACTACCACGGAAGTAACCGATAATTCTACCGTATTTTCGACACTCACAACAGTACTTCATAATACTGATCACGAAACTAATTCATTAGTAGTTTTCTAAAATATATATTATTAGTTTAAAAATAATTGGCTGATTAAGGTAGCCAAAATATAGTGCTGAGTCCACCACAATGACATGCTTCGAACTGAGGTTGTAGTTATTGCACGTGCGATCCCATTGTTTCTATTTTCCATTGCCATATCCTCACAATAGGGTAGCAAACTAGATGCTCGTCTGGTTAACCTCCTGCTTTTCCTGTTCTTTCTTTCTCTCTCTTTACCAAAATTAGTACGTGCATGGTCCTACTGCATCTCATCATCATCATCATCAGCCCGACTACGTCCACTGCAGGACAAACGCCTCTCCCATGTTCCGCCAGTTAACCCAGTCTACTGCATCTAATTTCTGTTTTTTTATTAGTTGCCACGTTACCAAGAAAAAAATGAACATGGGTAGTGTATCTAGCGTGTAGCATGGTAACCATTTGCCATTAAAGTAACTCACTGAAATGCAAAAGAAGGGAAACACGTGACGGTGAGGGACAAAGTTTGGTGGGCCTCTGAGATTAACAAGTCTTGGGTACAACGTTAAAGGAGCGAGTACACGGAGTATGACAGAGACCTCTGTATTTAGAGTGTCGATAGTGATGAGGACATTTCCAGAAATCGAGAAAGAAAAATCGTTCAATTCTCGCTGAACTCACTCCATGAAACACCTCGAAAATGAAGCCTGCTGGGAGACACCAAGCTCACCTATTTTCGTTGTTCTTATCTAACAGTCTATTTTTTAAACTAGGTAAACATTCAGAATTTTATTGAACAATTATGGCTAGTATTTTTTTATATTATACTGATTCACTAAAATAGCAAACAAAATGCTTCTGCGTTTGACATGCATGCGTTTCTTCTTTGTATTATTTATCTATGTCTTTGTCCAGCATTTGCATATGCAGATGTTTCTTTACAGCTTTGAGTCATCTGCACGTTCTCGGCATTTTCTAAGGTGAAAAGGTTAGGTTTGATAAGTTGCAGAGATGTGCAAGCAGCTTCGATAACGGAAAAGCTAAACCGGTTAGTATTTGACAGGTTACATGAGTCTTGCACACAAATGTTTCGACGCTGTCACTACCGAAACTAAGAAAAACTGTCTGCTGCTGAAATCTTTTTCTTTTTTTCTTTTTGTCTCTTGAACTTAAAATGTTTTATAGTAGAACGACAAAGCTTCTGCTAGCGAAAGCATTTAGAGTGATCCGAAGTATTTTTTTTTCATAAACAGAAACTGTGGTTGACATGGTTAAGACAATGAACGCCTAACAATAGTGGCAGAGCTATTATAAATTGAGAAACCTTGCATCAGTTACTGACTTTCTAGTTAGAGTTTTATCTTATAAACAGGTGCATGAAAACATTGCATGAATACGATATCCCGTTAGTCTTCTTTGGAATCTTCTTTCGAACAAGCTTTTAAATTTTAGCTCCTACATTTTGTGAAAAATATGTTCCACCTCCTCCTTTAGGCATATGTGCCCTTCGTGTTTCTCTAATGCCCCTATAACTCACTTCCTTATTCGCCTGTTCGAAAGTGTAGCAAGACGGTGGCTATCCAGTTACCCAAAAGAATACATGCGTGCCAACAAGTTGTTACACAAAAGATCACAAGATTCACTTTCCAGACCCTTGAACAATATCAAGTTGATCCTTGGAACAAAATCTCGAGTTTCTCAGTGCTACTGCGTTAGGTTGTTGAAACAGATTAAGCATTTTTTCCGAAAATCAGCGCTCCCAATGCATCGCTTTGTGTCAAAGTGGAGTGTTGTGGAGAGAAAAGTTGTAGAATACGAGGGTTATCGCGCATGTTCTGATCGCACGAGAAAAATGGCTTGAAACATGATGTAATCTCCGAAGCTTTCTTGTGAGGATATTACGCTGCAGCTCACGAAACCTCAAACGCCACTTTTTTGTTCATCACCCGAATTATATAACTTTGCCCAAGGCGGGAGGTTAAGAAACTCTGCGATGAACAGATTCATTACACTTTTCCCTTCGATACTAAATCCTGAAGATAAGTGATATCGGTATCAGCGGTCTGTTCACTCTCCTTCATCTCCGTCGTCCATGGCGCCGACATTAAAAACACAAGAGTGCACCACATCAATATCAGGCAATCTTAGCTAGTCTGCCAAAATGGCTCGTAATAGTTGTGCAGCGTTGTTGGTAAACCAAAGAAGCTGTGGTGGACGAAACGAAACTATTGCTACGGGAACGTTCCCCCTCTCCCCCGCAAAAAAAAGTGTAGTTAAATATTGTTCCCTGGCGCATTGCGGTATAGCTTTTTCAGCCTTTCTCTACTTAAGGTGCATCTTCATGTTGTCTATGCCTCACAGTGGTATAATGTACCTGATAAAAGCTAGATTGGTGCTGAATCATTGAAAACATAATGACCTCAACTATCGGGCCCACTAACGCATCCTCGCTCTAGAGATAGATAGATAGATAGATAGATAGATAGATAGATAGATAGATAGATAGATAGATAGATAGATAGATAGATAGATAGATAGATAGATAGATAGATAGATAGGTAGATAGATAGATAGATAGATAGATAGATAGATAGATAGATAGATAGATAGATAGATAGATAGATAGATAGATAGATAGATAGATAGATAGATAGATAGATAGATAGATAGATAGATAGATAGATAGAAAAAAGACGCCAGCTATATCGCGGCTTTGAAGCTCTCAGGGATTTATTTGAACATGGGCCATTGCACATGATGCACGATGGTCCAATATCGTGCAACTAAAGCCGCCAGACCCGCCACCTCAATGCAATATAGGAAACGGGAAGAGAGAACTGATGTTTTAGTAATGCTTCCATATCTACGTACTTCTTCTCGTAGGCAGGTTTATCATTCTGTTAGCTGGTTTTTGTACTGTTGAAGAGCAAAGTCGATTTATCACCTAGTCCACCGCGCTCCTCAGTTTCGAACTTGAAACATATTGCACCAAATGCGGGTCCCACCATACCTGCGCTTGGTGACAATCATAAATGTGGAGCCATTCCCCACCGGCACGTGCCTCTGTGGCCTTCCACTAACACTCTGATCCATTCGTCTTTCCAGACACGCTTAGGAGCGACGCGCTGAGGCCTCGCAGCCAGTTCAGTGCGTGCAGATTGAAGAAATGTCATTATGACTGAGTGCGCAATGTGAGAGATAGAGCACGTTTTCTATCTTCGGGATATTGCTGTCGAGAGTGAGAAAACTTTGATTAAAGTTTTGCTCTGTTACACGTTCCATGAATGCAGGGTGATAGGTTGGATAATACTTTATTTATATGGGTATACTGTGATCTAATATCAGATCTTTGTTCGGTGTTCGTTGCCGCTTGAAACAAGTGTTCTCTGCAAAAGCATCACACACATATTGCTCAGAAATCCATTTTCTTTATTGCGCAGGTTAGTGACTATACTTACTCGTCTACTGCTATCGTAATAATGACCCCTTTATTGTTACTGCTATTTTGCTCGTGGCATACACGGAATGTTTTGGAACGCGTTTTACTTCGCAGAAAAAATTTTTGAAATGCGTTGATATTGAAACGAATCCAGGCTCAGACATGACTGAAAAATAAATGCTTCAGCTGATATTCTTGGGTCAAAATGACATAACGTCGTCAGTCAGTGCAAAAGAGGGGGCCCATGAGTAGAAAGATGGTTTGGCAGACAGAGTTTGTAGCAGCTATAAATATTATAAATATCATGAAAACAGAGATATGTCATATGAATTCAACTATTTATGAGCTTGAATTCACTGTATCCGATTCGTTAATTAAAATTGATGACTTAAAAAACAGACACGGTGAAAGCAGCTTGGTTATGTACGGTATAAAATGAAAGGACGAAAACCAACCAAGATCACAGACGAAAACCAAGATCACAGACAAAAATAATTCAACAAAAGGCTACGGAATACAATAAACAGTGTCCTAGGATGTTACCGAGTTAGGATGTTACCAAGAATGCCCGATGCATGAGACATTGAAGCTGTCTTCCACAAATTATGCAAACAGTCTGCTTTGTCCCTGGTATTTTTATAGGCCTACAAGCCCTTCTTCTGAGGTCCTTGAAAACTTAAGAGAATACCTATAATGTCATGTAAGAACGGACGACTGCATAACATTGGCAGAGGACTTTATTTTACCGACCACTGAAAGAAAGAACTTTTCATGGGCTCCATAAACGCTGATAGTTACACAATGATATTGTGTTCACTTATGACCGGTTGTAAATGGTAAATAACTTCAAGAAAGTGCAGGGAATCGATTGTAGACATTTTTCGTAAGTGGTGCCGTTGGAAATAAGATCACCTAAGAAGTCATTAACATTATTTCTTATCGCATTAACAACGTTTTACTTCTTCGTGGCAAAGATTCCTCCTATGCAGGATATTTTTTCACTCTTAGAAACTTTTATCCACCAACAAGCAGTTCCCCCTCCCTCCATGCTAAGGCCCAGAAGAAAATCAAGTTCAACGGTATGAGTTCTTCACTTAGCACAGCGTAACTTGCGCTTGACGGCGAACACGAAGATCGCGGGATTGAATCCCGACTTCGGCGGCTGCATTTTCGATGAAGGCGCAAATGTCAGGCCCGTGTACTTAGATTTAGGTGCACGTTTAAAAGGCCCAGGTGGTCTAAAATTCCGGACATGTGCGTCTAATGCGTCTCTCGGAATCATAGCGTGTTTTAGAGACATTGAGCCTCATATAATAATAATAATAATAATAATAATAATAATAATAATAATAATAATAATAATAATAATAATAATAATAATACATTTATATGACAAATGTTGTTGTTGTTGTTGTTGTTTTGTTGTCGTTGTTGTTGTTGTTGTTGAAAATTTAGCCTACAACCAGTTCGGTTTGACACCCCACACAGAAATGAAGAAAAAGGGTTTTCATAAAAATGCCCAGTCAACGCAGTGCAAACAGAGAAAGACAAAAAATACAGAACATTTCGACGCTGAGTCCATTGAATTAAACTATCATAAGACATTCCTTGACGGATAGCGCTTCGCTTCATTGCTGAGCATTGTCAATATCTACCATTTGTTCACTCGAACACAATCTGGAGTAGAGGACTGAGTATAGCCTGTAGATGCATATTATGGACGTTGCCGAACATGTGCATTAATAATGGCGTCTCATGTTCGATGTTTGTTTTTATACGCACCATTACGTCTTCAACAGTCATGCGTTTTGATGGGGAAGAAGACATATCGCTAATAGTATAATATATTATAACGTGACACATTTGGGTAACTTTTGGGTGCTCTCAGTAGAAATCAATGTTGCAAATTACTAAGAGTGCCACGTATTTCAGCGCTTAACATTTCAGTCCCTGTTGTATCGTTTAAGGCACAAACTACTCTCTCGGGATGCAACTACTTGCTAATGCTTAATTGCCTTCTCAAAGCATTTTTGTTTAGAATTTTGCGTACTTCTGATTGTACAATCACAACCACATTACCCATAGATGACGATTCCAGACGATGGCGACAACGATGATAATTATTTTTGAAGCGTCACTTTAGCTACACTGCTAAGCTTGTTTAAAACATTACACAGAATTTGAATCACTTGCTATACACTTCAAGTAAACTTCACTAGCTCAAATTTTTTTCTCTGGTAGCCAAAAATTCAATTGAACAGACTCTATAGGCGGGCCTGGATGGCCTGAAAAGTGAAACTGAATTTACGACAAGCTGCTAAACCAGCTGAAGCAATCGCGGGCACAAAATTCATTCATAGTCTGATAAACGCACGGAACTAGCACGTGGCACTGGTTTATATTAGCCAGAGGGCCGAAAGTTGTCCGGTTTCTTTTTATTTTGTTACACTGCTTGTCATGCGGAGCTGACTGAAGTGCCATGAATTCAGACGCTGGGCTTTCATCCTGGTAGAGGTGCCCGAGAAATATTACCCGACCGGACTGGGTGGCGCATTCGTGGGTTATTCAGTAATCAAATTAGGCGACAACCCGGCTGCTAGCATCGCTTATTCCCTGCTGTCATTTTGGCCCATAGCGTTGGTTCTCTTGCAGCTTCATGTGCCACGGGTGATTTTTTTTGCTGCTTGCAGCTGTGTAATGTTTCTCTCTCTGGCCAAATAATCCACTTTCTTGCGTATCAGCACGGCAATATTTCGTTGTGCACTGTAATTATACACTTTGCAGGTGAGCATTTGCGTAAATATCATAGAAAATGCATACAAAAGATGCTCCTGCGTAATGTTTTGCAATTTTTTTCCTTAAGTTTTGCTCTCCTATTGTAAAAGTCTTCTTAAGTATGGCTTCTTCACAATAAAACGACCTTTTAGGAGAAGGTTGCTTTAAAACCTAATTGAATAGAAAGATAAATACATTCATCACCTCAGTACGTATTGCAAGATGAAATGGTGAAGCTTTCTTTTGTATTCTGTCGACATTAATTTTAAAGCTTCTTTTACAAGATCTCGCCAGGACATTCTTTCATGGTTCATTTAGGGCTCCTCACTAGGAGTTCTTTACTGCTTGTTTGGTTATATTGTATCCGTTGTCCCACTGTTCTGAAAAGCGTACTTATTGTACTCGATAAATAGCAATCAGTATAAAATGTGACTGAAATCAGTCCAACTAATTACAGACGCTAAGCGACCGTAAACAGGTTAGCTTTCCAAGTCACTCCATATCTGACCCGTACATCATAACTATGGCGCAGATGTCACCTCCCAGTGTTATTATAAAAAAAAAGTGTGGGAAGGGGGGTGAGAGTCTGCCAGCGGAAATCAACAGACTGGCTGCTGCGGTCGTTGTTGCTTCTTCTGTCTCCCAGTCCACCTGCGGTCACAACGAAATTCCCGCTAAACCTCGACCACATTCACCGCTCACCTCGGTCTTCCTAATCCAAGATTCAACTCAAAGCACTCTAACTTCGCACGTGGCGTGCATGTAAGTGGGTCCAATTGAGTTACACAGGCGCGCGACAGCCGTGTAAACACGTTACAATTGCTCGATTAATCACTGCTTACTCTCTTTAAGCTTCCGGAGTTAGACTCGTTTACCGCAGTCGTCTCTACCAGTGGTGTCGAGAGTACACACGGACGTTCCGTTGAGCAAACGGACAGAGAGGAAAATATTGAAGGCCTTATCCCCAACACTGCTGCTTCACTCTGCAGAGATTACACACTCGCTAGAGTTTGTACAACCTAATGGCGTGAGCCACGACAACGGGCCCCTGTTACCTGTCACCACATGACGAAAACGTGATTGCTGCTCTCTTCCGAAGCCATCTGCCGCGTTCTTTCTGAACGCCTGCTCGCTGGCGTTGAACACTTGGCCACAGCAAGCTTTTAATAAAGAAAGAGTGTCAATTTGCGAGTGGGTGGGCGGGCAGATGGACAGACGGACGGACGGATAGATAGACGCTTTGCCCTACTCATCATTGTTCACTCTGCGCATATGCTGTGATCTCTCTTTTTTTTGCATATCTTCACTCTGCTTTACTAGATAATATTCGTGCACTGCATATACATTAATGATCTTACACATTTGAGATTCAGTCCGCGTTGCTTGGGAATGATTGGAGCTCAGGAAAAGTAAATACGAAGAGGACCAACTTCGAGCGTCGTCCGAGGTACCTCACAGTCTATTTTCTCAATTTCGCCTAGAATAAGAACCCATGTTCTCGGCAAAGGGGATAGCGTTTGCACGTTTGTTCATTGCTTCGTTCGTTGTTTGAGAATGGAACAGTGTGCAGTAAATATTTGCGCAAGTTGATTGTGGGGATTTTGAATCAGATAGCTGCAAGACGAGGAACGCGAGCAGTTGGATGCGACCACTTAGTTTTTTTTATTTCTATTTCTGGCACTTTTGCAATTCGCCCCCATCAAAATGCAGTCTAAAAGACCCGTAACAATTCCAGGACACATACTGAGTCCTTCTAGCTGTCAGTCTACGTACGTACTGTCTTTCACATTCTCTCTTATCCTTCTGTTAGCGGGGTTAAACCATTACGGAATGAACGTCAACCAACTAGCCCAAGCTGACACTCTTCTACCGTGCTGAGCAGTGCAGCAACGAATCCACCTTGGTATTGTGACGAATTTCATATGAACAACCCCAGAAGAAGACGATAACGCTAAGGGTACAATTATGTCAGATTCCCAACTTTTAAACTCTCAGTTGTAGGCCTAAGAACCACAGTACACCTCTCTACCGCCGTCATGAAACTGTTCTTTTTCCGCAATGATGTGCCGGGTAACGCCTCATCTCCTGGGTGATTCAAGCCTCTCTGCACGTACAACTAGATCTGCAAGCGTCATTATCTCCCCAAAAGAGTGCTGCTCCTGTCCCACTTCTGCCTTTGCAGGACCCAAGTTGTCACTCTCAGACTGCTCTAAACAAGCACCTACCTCAGCCCGGCAGCACTGCACACAATATACCCCGAACGGCTCCCAATACCCGATTGTCCCCTGTGTGATGATCACGCGCACTTCTAGCATGTTCTGTGGTGCTGTGCCTTTGCCAGTCTCCCTTTTCACCAAGAGGAAATGAACAAGCTCATTTGGGCCCGGGATCTGACCTCTCAGATTCTGGTCGTTCAGAAGGCCCGCGCGAAGGCGGTCAGGTTTAATCTGCCCGTTTCTGAGTTGGCCTAGCCAGATGACGTCGAGTTATCAGCGCCTATTGTGGATCTATTGAAGTTGTTTCACTAAATGGTTTCTATTAAAAAAAAAACACCAGGCCTGTGCGCGAGGCGCTGCACAGTCATGTAAAAGCTAAAAGAGTGGCCTTTCAGAGCCTTTCAAAACACTCATTGGGTAGCTACTGCATGCACACTTGCTTGTACCCTCTAGGGCATTATTAATAAATTTTTTGGGTAGTAGTTCGGCGTTCGCTATGCTACTTTTCATCATTCTTTTAAGAAGCGTCGTACTCGCTAAATACTCGCAATGTATTTTGCGCCAATTTTTTATGCTGTGGCTGACGACGATGAGGAAGTATGCCTGAATTGGGTATGCGCCACAGTTAATAGGTGAACAAGAACAAGCTTTTGTAATGGGTTGGAGCATTAGATGACCCACTCGTTACGCTATTCGCATTGTGGGACGACTGGTTGTGTTTTTGCTGTTTTAAAACGCTTTCTAAGCCGTATTACCGCGATTGCTTTCCCGACATTAGGCCTTCCTAGAGCAAGTTTGCCAACAAGTCCCAAGCACCGCTGTGGTCCAGTCATTCTTTCACTGGCACTCGCACGCGTCAGAGGCTAGAATCATGGGCTACCGCGGAGCAGCGAAAGTGGTTCATGCTGGCCATGGAAACAGGTTTACAGATGAAAGCGACAAGGTTTTCGAGATCATCTTGCCGAATCTGCCATCATGGCGTGCTGTTTAGAACACAGTGTTTTTGCATGGAGATATTCAAGCAAGGCCTTTCAAGGTTGAATATTTCCGGGATGCTCTGAACAATACACAACTGCTTCCTGACGTGTTGGCGTTGGTCGCCTACCAGATCAACCATGTGTGCGCTGTCACGTTAAACAGCCCGGAGGCAATGCAGAGATTAATTCAACTAAAGGAACTTCAGATCACAGGAATACGCTGCCTTGTCATCGACCCCCAGGAGCAACAGGTGAGGGTGCGACTTCACTGGCTGTTGTGTGGTGGCTGACGACGATGTGCGTGCAGCGCTGGAAGCGTTTGGTCGTGTGATGAAATTGACTTGGGAGCGTTGGCGCGTTGAAGGTGTTAGTGAGAATAGTTCGACAACACACACTGTGCTGATTAAGCTCAACCCTGGTATCAGGATGGATGATCTGCCACAACAGATCCAGATCGCTGGTGAATTAGCCCTACTGGTCACCACCCGGTCGGCCTGTGCAGTGCCTGCGCTGCGCCGAACAGGGCATGTGCGTCGTGAGTGCAAGGTGCCTCGGTGTTCGCATTGCCGGTGTTTCGGACATGTCGACGCGCAGTGCGTTTGCTCCTACGCCTCAGAGACAACGGATGTAGCACAGCATATTGCCGCGACAGGTTGGCCACGTTCAAGTAGCCCACCGCAATCATCGTGACACAAGCGCCAGGGAAGACCCAGCCGGCATGCGCCACGCGCTCGGGCACCCGGGCTACGATGAAGAGGAAGACAGTTGGATCTGTGCAACTCGACTACTCGGACTTCGAGGACCATAGTCATGAGACTTGTGGGCACAAGTTCGCCCTAATAAAGACACTTGTTTTTTTTGAGCCTGTCTCTCAGCATCGCTACAATTCTGGTGGAGGTGCAGGATAATGAATCGAAGCCCCACGAGCTCAAGACAGCGTAGTGCCGACGGCCAGCGAGTCAACCCCGTGGAAGTGACCCCTGTACACCAGAGGACAAGTCACCGTCTTCGAGGTGACTCACCTGAGTTCAGTCCTCTTCACTTCACACCAAGGGGAATGGAGACGATGGACGCCACCACTATGACTAGCCAGGTTACACCGGCACAAGTGTTTATCAGCCAAGCACGCCAGCCGCCAGAATTTCACGGTGACTCGCACGAGGACGTGGAAAATTGGTTGGACCTGTTCGAGAGAGTGGCGAGCTTCAATGAATGGGACGAAATAGAGAAGCTCCGTCGCGTATACTTCGCCCTGGAAGACTTCGAAAAGACTTCACCGATATCATTAACTCAGATTTCGACTACAAAATCTTGATGAAAGTACTAGCGCGGTGACTCCATTGTGTCATCAAATAATTGGTGGGGCCTCACCGAACTTGCGGTATTATGGGAAGTTTCATTGTGACCAATATACAGAAAATTCGATGCGTTCTTGAGTGTTGCGACACCACGGAAGGTCGTGTGGCGATTCTGCAGCTTGATCTCGACAAGGCATTTGACTGTGTCTGTCATGTCCTGCTTCTTACCATACCAGACCATGTGAATGTTGGTTCGATAATCATAGATGCACGCACACATATCGCAATAGGCTTTGGCATATCGCAATTGCCTGACACGTTTAGTAGATATTAATACGTTAGGGGCCCCCATTAACATTAGTGATTCCGTCTGCCAGGGATGCCCGCTTGGTCCTATTTTGTTCAGCATCTATATAGAAACATTATGCTTAGCAATAAGTGAAAACAGCAGCATTCATGGTTTTGGGTTGCAGGCATCAGAAGTTCAAGTTTTGGCATATGCGGATGATGTCGCAGATTGTTGAGCAGACAAAGAAAGTGTGGCAGAGGTTATCACTGTAGTGAAGTTTCAGCAATAACACTGGTAGTCGGTTGAACTGGGGAAAGTACTTGTGTTTTTGGCACGAAGAGTGGTCATCCACACCAGAATCTTTTTGCCAATATGAAGTGGGGACGTCACCTGTCAAATGCCTAGGGGTACCACTAGAACACTACAAAGACAATGATTACTATTGACACGAACAGGCAAGAAGATTCAGTTAAAGGTGAGTAGGTCGCAGGGGAATTACCTATGAATCTTCTCAAGAGCTACGGTTTGCAATTTGTTCTTTGTCTCAAAACTGTGGTACGTGATGCAGGTGTTACATTGTCCACAGATCATTGTACAGAAATTTCAGCGTGTCTTCGTGGTGTTCGTGTGGGCCTTAAGTTGGGAACAATGCAGTCGAAGTAATTTATTTAGGCGTGTAAATAAAGGTGCTTTGGAACTACCACATCTATTCATGAGGCAACTTATAAACAGGTTCTTCTTTTTTCGTAACGTGAGTGATCCATTCCTGCTTACGGTGTGGCATCTGAGGCTCACGAGAGCTTTACCTGGATAGGTAGTCGGCACAGACCACATGAATGGCACCGTCCGCGGATATCTCAAGGAGGTCATCTTAAGTATCCGCTTTTTTTCTTTCAGATTTTCTAATGAGTACTTACTTTTAGTGTCACTCCAAAAGCTGTACAGAGATGTTTGTGATACAAATTTACCCGTTCCAATGTACACGACCATATACAGTGGAGGTCAAGGGCAGGACGTGCTAAAAAGTGACAAAATAATGCAAGTGGCTCCTGCCACAAAGACCTTCTTCTTTAGGCTTCAAACCGGCATTTTGCACGTCAAGGTAATTCTAGAAGAGTGGGGTGTCTTTCTGCCTTGGGGGTCAGGCTGTCTTATTTGTAAGAAGCCAGAAACTATTGACCACGTTTTTTTTTGCATTGCTGGGAGGGTGTGTATTTTTGGTACGTATTGCAGAGGACAATCAGAAAGGAATTCCCGCTAGACCCATATGGTCTCAAATTTCTGCTGATTGAAAATGAAGATGGTTAGCCATTTGACTTAATAATATTTACAGGCCTCCACTGTTTATGGAGGGCCCGTATGACAGGGTTTCATTGTGATACAGATGCACGACCTGCGAGAATGTACTTTCGAGAGGGCATGGCGAAATTAGTGGAACTTACAAAAACACAGGAGTCTTTTCCTATGTGGTTGTCGAGGGAGGAACTCATGACAACTCTCACGGAATTTCAAAGCTATAGTGTCTATTCAGTAGGACTACCACCACTTGTTTTTACGACCTTTACGACATTGTTCATGTGTACACAGTGTCTGGAAACAGGCTCTAAAGCAAAAAAGAAAAAAGAAACCTCTTTGGCCCAGTTGTAGAATACTGGGATGGCACCTAGCGGACCCAAGTTCGAGTCCTACTGTGTCAGTAGTGCTAGTTTTTTTTTTCAAACTTTGCGCGATATGGTTACAAACACTGGCGATGGCGGCGGACAACTGCGCGTGACCCTGTAGCTGTGATCTCATAACAGCTTTCGCTGTAAAATGAGACGCCTCTTACGCAAGGAGCATACGTCAACGTGGCTAGCGTGCAAAATATGAGGGAAAATCGTAGTTTTGCGACGACGTCACTGTCCTGAAAAAGCAGCGGGTTTGATGGCTATGTAAGTAAGGCCTCGCACAAAATTTGCCGAATGATTGAGAGTGACTGCCATCATTTACCTATGTTAATTCTTTATGTTCCTCTTTTGCTGGTGATCCCCGTCTCTCAACTATATATTGTTTTCTGCCGCATATACGCTATCCCCAGTGTAGAGAGAGAAAGCAAGAAGAGGAAAGTCAGGAAGGCTAACCAGAGTTGCATCTGGTGTAGAGTGCTAGAGGAGACATGCATTTGGCTAATTCTTTAGTCTTGACAAAAATCTATATCCTTTAACTGTTTTTTTTGTATGTACACATCAGAGGCAGTCTTGCGCTTTAGAGACTGCATGAGACGCAGGACTGCATCAGATGCAGTCCGGCGCAAAACCCCTCTTCTACAAAAAAGTCCGTTGAATCAATGGCCTTTTCTTCTTTAATTGTTTTTGTAATATGAATTGTCGTTTTTTCATGACTCCTTTTCGCGATTATTCGTCTACGTAGGCGAGTTATCTCGGTTTCACTTGTGAGTTCGTCATAGCGCCGAGTATATTACAACCAAGAAAAAGTTTCACCAGTTATGTAATGTTGTTATGGTGACAGGGGGCTAGAGCTAAACCTCTGGTGGTGTGTAGCTGAGTTAGAACATGTACGTTAAAACCTGCTGAGTAATAATGCTATGTTGAGCTCACATTTTAGTGAATATAATGTTCTTTTTTTATCTTCTTCCCGCACATTACAGGTTGAATTAGGGTGCCCGATTTCTGAAGAGAAACAAAAGCAGCTTGGAAGATGCGTATGCGCTCCGTTTTGAAGAGCAAAATGCGACAGTGTTTTGGGCTCTATTCACATTGGCTTCTAAGCGCATATTTCAACCATTTCTTGAGGAAATGAACATCTGTGAGCGTGACAATTGTAGATCCAAACTCTCCCAGGGCAAGTAAAAATGAAAAACTGTATCTTCTGAGAGGGAAAAGAAGAATTACACTTTTAGAGTAGCATCTCCTCTTAAAGATATGCCGTTTCTAAGACATCAGTTCGACTCTCAGCATTTCTCATACAGGAAGTGCAACATGTGCAAGTTTTTCAATTTGTATTATGATTGAAATTGGTGAGAAAAAAGTTAAAGATTTTCGTAAAAGAACAACAAAATATTGACCCCGTATCTGCATGTTTCACTGCAAATGCCGTCGAAAGAAGATAGTCTTGCATGTGGAGAGAATGAACAAAACGTTTATTTGATGTTCTGCGTGAGAGAAACCGGTGAATTGTATTTTGGAAGTGTTGCGTCAGATAGACTCGATCCGTGCAGCGAAGGCGAACGAGCGCATCTTTTTTTTTATTGATATAATATATAAGGAGATGTTGGCGCACCATTATGGCGCCGGCTACTCCTTGAACGAGCGCATCGAGGCACGTTAGACAGGAGCGCCATCTGGCAGTTATCTTCGAGAACGAAGGAAGGTGTGCGCGCCCGCGGAGAAAGACGTGCGCCTGTCTCGGAGGCGATGAGGTGTAGAACGCAAATCGACGGGCAGGTGCCACCACCGGGTCGTCTTAGCAAAGCGTAAGAAACACTTGCCTTTTTGAGCATTGCATTGCACTGTCAACGCAGCGCGATAAACGCTACGGTCCATTGAATTACTTGTGTGTGCCTTCTCTAATGAAAAGGCACACATACAAAACATCGGCGTGCTGTTATGGTGCCTCAGATATGTGCAATAATTGCTTTTTAATTGACAATCGCACAAGTATGAACGCTGCAACTAGAGCAATATTGGTGGGCGCTGCGGATGGGCTTGGCCGTTCGAGGTACCGTTTAGTGCCTTAAAAAATCGCTACCGCGGACAAACAGATAAATATACAGACAGACAGACAGACAGACAGACAGACAGACAGACAGACAGACAGACAGACAGACAGACAGACAGACAGACAGACAGACAGACAGACAGACAGACAGACAGACAGACAGACAGAACTTTTGGCGTCGAAGGTCCCCAAAAAAGACTATCGTCTTTAAAAGATTGGCCTAATTTAAGCCAGGGGCCCATAAGAAAGTGCACGGCTGGTAGTTTCTCATTCTTTTTCATTCCTGGCATCTCACTTTGACCGCAACACTTTGATCAACGCTGTTACCCGAACCATCATGAACCTCATCCCGCGTCTCCCGCGTCTGTTTCGATCGACCCCAACAGTTGTCGCTCCACAGATACTTAATCACTGCACCGCCATCAGCGCGGAGCGAACAATATCAGTCATCTCTCTTTCTCTTTCTCTCAGGCAGGCAAATCAAAGTGACAGTGACATAGCCGGGGCCATGAAAACGCGGCTTATCTCGTCAAGAGGTGATTGTACCCATGCGTCTGTAGACTTTTGAAACACAAAAGCGCCAGACATGCTTACTTTCTCTTCCCATGTTTTCTCTGTCAACGTCTATGTCTTCGTTTTTGTCATTCTTTTTTTCCTGCAAAAAGCGCCAGCACGTATTCGCTTTTTTTTTGTATCTCGTCCCCTCGTCATTCTCCACTGCTTCTCGCAGCTATCTGAACTTTCGTGTTTCTTTGTTACTTTGCTCATCGGACAGTGGGCATTCAAGTTACCTTTTCAATTACTTTAACACATCCGTTCGACACGGTAAATGTGTAAACGACTTCGTCACTTTTTTTTTTCGTCGTGCCTTATTTTTTTTCTTTCAGCAAGTTCTTGAAAGTTAAAAGGTCATTGTTAAATCGGAGCTTCTCAAAAAAGGAAGAAGAGATTGGAATGACGGCGTCACGGGTGATGACAGTCTCGCGGACTTGACCAAGACGGATGGTGGATTGCCGCTTTCCTTCTCCGTATTCTCAAGAGTTGAGTCAATAACCTCCACACACAATTCGGGCGCGTTTAGCTAAAAACGCAGCCCTGTGATGCCAAAGCAAACGTCGATTCGCGCCAATCACCCGTCGCATCAGGAGACGAAACTTTGCGGCGTCTTTGTTGTTGTAGTTTCCCGAATGCTACTTCGAAAAATGTGGAACCGCGGGCCTATTCGGAGTGAGTGTTCGAGCTAAGAGATTGTACTTCCTTTCCACTTCTGCTACATCTTATCACGATCAACTGATATTCTGATACTTCTTTATCTTTTGCTCCATTTCTTAGAGGGAGCGTGAGGTCAGGATGAAAGTCAAGCAGATAAATTGAGAAAAAAACACAAAATTGGGCAAAAGAAGTGAACAAAGACGCCGTCCTTTCTATTTAAGAAAGATGGAGCCATCGGTATAAGCAGTCAGAGGTGACGTTTGCAAAGCGGGGTGCAGTGACCGACCGCTTTGAAGGGACTTCGGCGCAGATGTATGCAGAGGCCATTGTTGATGCTTCTTTCGAGCAGGCAACAAACACTTTTCATTCACTCAAAGTCATTGACCGCTTCTCAAGTGCGTTAGTTCCAAGGCGTTCTAACTACGAGTCAATCCTCTCTGCATAAGGTTGCATTGTCAAAATGTGGGTGTTTCAATCAGTAGCTTCAAGTGGGAACACCGGGTGCTGGAGTTGTAGTTTGTCACGGCATATAAACGTAAACACATCAAAGAGTTGAAATGACAGCTTCCTGTAAGCTAAGGGAATGTGGCCGCGCTTGGTTTAACTACAACTCTATTGTCCAATCTTTCTGTTCTCTGATGTGACTGCGGTTGACTTCATCACTGGACGGCATGCAAGAAAGTGAAGTAAATTTTGCGAAGATTGTCGAACTTTCAGGGGTAAAATGCTTACGTGCGCGTCAGTGCTTAGGCAAGTGCTCGAATACGTAAATGGATGCTGTTTCTGTATGCATCAGTGCGTTCCTGATGCGGAGGGTGCATATGTAGCTATGGCAACGTACACTGCCTAGGCCGCCTTCGAGATAAGCGTGCAATTGTGCTGAGACAGCGAGCCACTCGCAGACACTATTACGCACGGTTCGCATGTTGTAACAAGAATTCGACGTCACTTTGCACCGTCACTCGATAGAGCACGACTTCATTTGGCATTGAATACCAATCGCATATCAAAACTAAGGATGTGCAGGCAACCTCGAATGCTATCAAAGAAAATTTGGCGAGGGAAAAGTATAAAACATAATTTCGCTTAGAAGAGAAGTATCGGGCACTCTGCATCTTCTCTGACATTTGCATACATATTCGAACCCGACTCAAGCCAACGAACAACCGTATTTTGGGATGTTGCTATGGCAAGATTCTCGACAGACGATGTTGCTTTCCTCTTTCTGAAATGAACTGTGGATAAGATACTTGACTTTTTTTGCTTTTTTTGTGACGTAACCATGACATTTTCTTCAAAGAGGCCACCCTGTCATAACATTCATGAGGTCCTGCGATGTCTGCCCGAAAATGGTGCTGAGCTGAGGTTTGTTAAGTCTGCTTGGCTACCAAATTTGAAAGAAATTTATGTAGCGCGAGGCGAAAAAACGAGACAGGAAAGAATAGACTGAGAAGACAGAGCACTACTTCCAACACATTTTAGCATTTGTGGATGGGGGAGGGAATAGTAGAGGTCTGTCACGTCAATTGAGAAGGCTCTTAGCCCTTCGTTTTCATGAGCTTCCATGAACCTTAATATACTATCAGAACTCTTGACTAAAAACGGATCTCGGACTTCGAGAAGATTGAGTTTGTCTAACAAAAAAGCAGTGAGTTCTTTCTGCCAAGTACCTATTTCTGAGACTATTACTCGAAAAGAAGTGGTAACTTTGTGAGTGTTTGCATTAAAAATACATCGAGGCTATTCTTCTTACTTTTTTGAATACTTTTTAGAGTTCCAACTACGTTAATGTTTTTGCACAATTGGATAGCCTTTGCTTTTACTTTGTTCAACGATACGCCATCTTTTACATGGAACACCCTAGAAATAGCATCATTAGTTTTTTCAAAGAAGCATGAACGCGAAAAAACCGCGAAGCCACTTTCCTTATCTCCCTGCAAAACACACAGCGAATTATTGTCCACGTACGACAAAACACGCTTAACAGGAATGTGAGAACACACAAGTTTACAACGCGAAATGGTGTCTGCTCCTTCAGAGGTAATCCTTTCCTCCTCACCTTCAGTCGCACGACGTGCCACCTGACGAACGACAGTCAGGAGTTCAGGATTTGTCCTCTCACTTTGAAACCCGAACTTCGGCCCTAACTCTAGGACTTGAATGACGTCATCAGGAAACTGGAGGTCTTCAGGAACATGAACCTTTCCCTTGGCCATCCGTCGAACACTGGTGACCCACTCACGAAGATAGTGCAGCTGAGGCATCCAAAGAGCTTCGGTAGCTTGCGCAGCCAATTGCAGGTACCTTTTCAGCAGAGATCCAGCGACAGATGAATCAAAGGAAGTATGAAGATATGCACGAAGACGAATCCTGAGCAAGCGAACGTGGCGATACAATTCAGCAAGTAAAATTTTGAGAATCCTCCTTCTATGGCCAAAGGAAGGCGAAAAGCCCCCGCAAAGCGCGAGGACTTCATCCGGAATAATACCTTTGCGGATGCAGAAACTGAGTGTACGCGCCCTGCACGTCGCGTTGACAATGAAGCCTACAATACAGCTTGGGTCTTGAGGAACAGATAAAAGGTGGCCCATTGTACGAGAAATGTAGTCAACAAGAGTGGCGATGTGGGCTTGTTCGTGAAACATTTGAAAGAAATTTATGTAGCGCGAGGCGAAAAAACGAACACAGGAAAGAATGGACTGAGAAGACAGAGCGCTACTTCCAACACATTTTATCATTTGTGGATGGGGGAGAGAATAGTACAGGTCTGTCACGTCAATTGAGAAGGATCTTAGCCTTTCGTTTTCTTGAGCTTCCTTGAACCTTAATATACTATCCGAGATCCGTTCTTAGTCAAGAGTTCTGATAGTATATTAAGATTAATGGAAGCTCATGGAAACAAAGGGCTAAGAGCCTTCTCAATTGACGTGACAGACCTGTACTATTCCCTCCCCCATCCACAAATGCTAAAATGTGTTGGAAGTAGCGCTCTGTCTACTCAGTCTATTCTTTCCTGTGTTCGTTTTTTCGCCTCGCACTACATAAATTTATTTCAAATGTTTCACCAACAAGCCCACATCGCCACTCTTGTTGGCTACCAAAGTCAGTAATATCTAATCTAATCTAACCAAAGTCAGTAAACTAATCTAATCTGCCACCATAATCCATTGAAGAAAGTAACCCTTGACTATCCTTTCATTTTGCATTGTTCTGGTTGTTCATTCTGCTCTTGTAGGTCATTACAGTATTCATCTGTTGTGAAATATCTTGGCTTATACATTGACAGCGATCTTTCCTGGAATAGTCATCTCGCGTATGTCTGCAAAAGGCTTCGCACTGTGTCATGTCTATTATATAAAATAAGATACAACATGCCGTTATCAGTACCCCGCCGCGGAGGTCAAGTGGCTAAGGTACTCGGCTGCTGACCCGCAGGTCACGGGTTCGAATCCCGGCTGCGGCAGCTGCATTTCCGATGGAGGCGGAAATGTTGTAGGCCCATGTGCTCAGATTTGGATGCACATTAAAGAATCCCAGGTGGTCGAAATTTCCGGAGCTCTCCACTACGGTGTATCTCATAATCATATGGTGGTTTTGGGACGTTAAACTCCAAATATCAATCATCAATCCGTTTTCATTACGTAGGATGATAGCACACGCTTTAGGTTGCAGTATACTTCGTTACGGAATAACCATTTACGGACACTGTGCTGTCTGATGGCACAATAGAATAAATAGAATATTGCGTTCGATGTAAAAAATTTATCTTACGACCAGAACATGAATTCTGAGAGAGACATTTTCAAAACGCTTTTTATGCCAAACTTCAATGATCTGTTAATTCAAACGGTTGTTTTAAAACATTTCCGGTCCAAAGAATTCCTGGTTCCTTATGTTACTTCTCGCTCTTTAAGGCCCAAAGTGCGTTACTGGAGGCCGCGATGTTCACCAAAGTATGGAACTATAATACGAGACCATTATGCTCCAACCTATTTCAATGTACTACCCCCCACTCCCCGTGTTTTCGCACAAAAACAATATACAAAAAACAAACTGCTACGGCGTATCTGTCTACAATTGTAATGCATGTCGTGTGTTATTTCATATGCACTCATTCGCAAGCATGATGCTGCACAATCATCCAGTATGGTACATTGCTTAAGAAACATTTAGTGTAATTCTGTTCTTTTTCCTTTATACCTTTTCACTTTCAATTGCTGTAACTATTGTATAATGCTTATAACTATTGCTTGTATGCCCTGTTGTTTCGAATCCTATATGCACGTTGTTTTTTGTCCTATCATCCCTCTTAGGCTATGAAATACAATCTTGTAACGCGTCGGGTTTGTTTTTCTCTCTGCCAGGCTCTGCCACTCAAGCCACTAATTGACTTTGGCAGGCCTAGTCACAAGTGCTGTTTTATTTGAAGAAATAAAAAGTATTATTATTATTATTATTATTACTATTATTATGATTATTATTATTATTATTATTATTATTATTATTATTATTATTATTATTATTATTATTATTATTATTATTATTATTATTATTATTATTATTATTATTATTATTATTATTATTATTAATATCATGACACGGCAAAGGAAATGTTACAGAGAATATTGCTCCACTTTAGAAACGTAAAATAGGCGTTTGGTTTCTGCTCTGTTCGAAAGCTATTTGAAAATACGTTCTGATAACGACATCTTCAATTTCATTTCTCAAGATAAGGGGCCAAGTTCACGAAGCTGAACTTCTGCTATAGCTTCTTTTTAAATGCGGAGAATTTCTTAGCCGCACGGTGTCACGCGTCGTGCGTCGGCGGCGATGTCCACACCCCCAATGCGCATGCTCGCGCCTCGCGTAATGTGCCGCATGCTTGCATTTCGGGCCAACTGTTTGTCTCCCCCCTCTCTGTATCGCCTCACAAGGCCGATATAATCAGCCTCTGCTAGTAAACACCGACTGATTGAGCTGCACAAAAGTTCACTGGATCGCACATCAGCGTCCCACCCCTCGTTGAAGGCAACGCTTCTCCTTCATTCAATAAATAAGAATAACAAAGACGAAATAACAATTAGGCATTCCGAAACCATACCCAATTGCACAACACTCACGCAATACCCTCCCCACTCTGCGACGAATTTACTCGAGTTCCTCCCGTGGGAAGATGCGAGTGGCATTTTCGCCATTAGCTGGGAGCCTGTTTCAGTGATAAGTTCAACGTCAGGATTGAATGAACTATTATGTTACAAAAATTATAGTGTAAGATGCTTCAAGAGTAGCTGTAGTAAACAACTTTATTAAGGCCGCTGAAGGTTCCCAAAGTGACGAGGGCTGTCAGTCCATGCCTGGTCGACACTTCGTCAGCGCGTTTGATGGCCCGGAGATGGGTGTCCAGGCTTGTGGTCGTGAGGATTCTCTCCCAGAGCTAAGCTCTTTAAAGGACCCCCTGACAGCGGAAGTTTTGTTTGTTGCCGACTGTTTTATAGTAATTTGTAGCTTCCCGTCTAGAAATCCCGGAATTCAGTCATAAATACTGTAATGTATTGTATAATCACTTTTAAGGTCATGAATTCAAGACGATATTGTGTCAGTTCAAAACATTCACCTAAATAGCATTAAAAACTAGCATCCCACAACGGAGAGCGCCTGAGCATACGTGCGCTCAACCTTCGGGGACACCAAACGCGGCGGTGAAGAGTGAAACGATATCGATGCTTTGAGCATGTCTCTTTCGGAAAAAAAAAGAAAAGTATTCCTGGCGTAAGTCCCTGAGAGCAGACCAACAACCAAATGAGAGGGGTACGAACACGGGTGCCAGTCGGCGTATAGTGTGCGCCCCCGCGCCCTGCAAACGTTCTCTGTCGTCAACGAGACTCGCCTTACTCGTAGACCATCATGAGGGGCCTCTGTATACGTAAAACCAGACAAGAAGTCGCAGAGTGACTTGTTCGGCGAGTTGGTTCATTTTTAACGAGCTTATGGCGCAAATAAACACAAGAGAAGGACAAGAAGTCGATTGGTGCGGATAACTTATGTGAACACGTGCCCTTACTTTAAAACCAAATTGAAATATTTTATAGGCACCGCTCGGCACTAATAATTGGTCAGAAGTGATTTCTCGTTGGACCCTTAGTAAGTCCTTACTAAGCATGTGCATGTGCGGGCGCACCTACTTAAGTGCGCCCGCACATGGGACCCTATACTTGAGTTTCCTAATTCAGTGTCAGGGGTCCTACAGGCTTTTCGTTCCCCTGGATGATGCAAACAAGAATTATCGTCACCATGAGCCGGTACGCGCTTGATTCGTTCCTTTCGGCTTCGGTTTCGCTCCCACAATACGTGCGCCGATTTGTAAGTTGTAGAATACAAAACTATGATGGGCAAGTCTATTAGGTAACTGCAAATATTTTAACATCATGCAGCAGCTAGTCACATACCTCGTGCCGTCGGGATAACGTATATTTTCCCATAGTAGAGTACATTGTACTCTAAATTGTTAGATACTTTTTCTAAACACACGCGACTGAAATCGCGTCACATCATGCTACGACTAGTCGCGCGGCTAAAATTACGTAATCTCACGTGACTGGGAACACATCATAACACGTAATAGTTAGTCACGCCACTGAAGAATCCCATGACATTACGCAGTGCCTATAATCAAGTTACTTAGATTCATAACTTCAAGGGTCAACGATGTGATTAAAATACACAATTTTTCACCTGACTATAACAATGTCACATCAAATAACTGCTCGCGTGATTAGAAGTAACGCAACATCACGTGACGTCACGTGATTAAAGCCGTGCAAAGTCGCGTAATAGCTAGTTACGTGACTAAAATCACATCACGTAACAGGTAGTCGCGTGACATGTCTAGGCAAATTTAGCCATACTACTAACAAAAACTTAGCTCACTAGCCAAACAATAGCATCTCTAGGAAAAGCATCTTAAGCATTACTAGCGAAATTTTCGCACGCCCAACTCTACCTACGCTGGTTTCAGCGTTGCGATGCTAGTAGACGCTGCACTCTTTTTTGTCAGCTTTCCCAAGGAGAAAGAAAGTAAACTTTATAGCGCTGTGGCCCACTTTAAATGCTCAAACAACGCCAATTGATGTCTAATCAACAAAGATAAACTACGTATTAGGGACGAAGCTCTTCAAGCCTGTGCGTCGTGCGTCCTCTATGTATGTAGTTGTAGGTAGCCACCTCTCGTTAAGTTCTTCAAATGTCCGTTAGATGGGGGGGGGTACTTTTATACGATGAACGACGAAAAGATGCGAGGTGGTGGTACTTGTAGTGTTCGCTAGATGCAAGTGAAGATCTGGTACAGCAGTTGGCATCTAGATGCACATAACATCTGGCACAGCTGCAAAGCTACTGTGCCAGATTCTACTTGATCAAAGAGAATAGTGGCAAGCTTTGGGCCATGCCTGCGCACCGCGATGTCACTACAAGCGCCTCATCATGCCTACGGTGCCTACCACTATTCACAAATATTGAATAGGTTTCTAAACAAGGAAGACGAGATAGGCTTCTTGCTCATCACCACCTGCTCCTCTCGGTTCTCTCGTTTAGGCAGTGCCATAGAGCTGAAGAGAAAACGGGGAAGCAGTGCGCGACTTGGCTTTGGAGGAGGGGAGGCGAAGTCGTGGTCTATGTCAAAGAAGAAAAGAAAAGCAAAAGATGAACTGAGAAGAAACAAGGTCGAAAGGGACACGCGTCACATGGAAAAAGGGCCCCTTGATATTGCCACGTTCCATTTCACAAGTTTTTGTTATCGTTCCGAAACACCACACGATTCTCGGCGCAAACCGCGCCTGCAGGTTTCGAGAAGGTTCCGGACTGTAGTAGATCATTTCGATAAGATCACGCCCACTGTGCGAACGGTACAGATTGTTCTGGAACCTACGCCACCGCCAGCGATAACGCTAGAACATTCGACGGCAAGGGTATAAATGCCGACGCGCTTCGCCGCTTGTCAGTTGTTGGTCGAAGGCCGACGCTCCGTTCGCCGCTATCAGTCCGAGACTGCTATTCGTGCGAGACTGCTGCTGTAATTGGACTTTCCGTTTACCGGGCACAGGTTCGCCCAAATAAAGAATTAAATCCCAACACGAAGTCTCTTGTCTTCGACCACGTCACGACCCCGTGACAATATTCATCGGTGGAAGGGTGCAAGTAGAATGTGCTGAGTGTCCCATGGGCGAGGCCGCACGAAGTATTGAAAGAACAGAAAAAAAAAACGAACCAGCAAGTCTATATCACCGTATATAAGCAGATTCATATAAGCAGATCTAGAGTAACCAAAGTACGTCGATAAAGGTTGAGGACTCTATATAATATGCGACACCCATCGCCCAGTGAGACAATGTGACAATACAGAAAATAGAAGTGCACGACAAACAGGAAGAAACGAGGAAAACATAAAACAGTCAGGCGATAGAGAAAGCGAGAGAAAAGTAGGCTGGCAGGAGGGCTCTGCTAGTGGGGGTCAATGGCCTTTTCAGGTATGCGCTATTGAGCTTGCGGGTGCCACCGTCTCTGTCCTTCTAGTTTTTTCTTGCCACTACTTGCGTGAGTTATGTCGCTTCTCCGCACTTTGTTTTTTTTATTTTCTTTGTCATCATTTAGCTCCTTATTTCACCGGTTGTGTGTTTTGCCTTGCTGACCTGTTCTTCTTCCGTCATTAGTCTCAAACGCGGTCACTCTACTCCGCGGTTTGCATTTCTCTTTGGACCCACGACACTGCACCTGCCGCGCCGTCCTTCCATTTTTTTTTCAGTAGGAAATTTGATATTTTACGACTTCTCTGCCTCCTTCTGTGTACGTGCGCGCACGTACGTGTGTGTGTGTGTGTGTGTGTGTGTGTGTGTGTGTTTGTGTGTGTGTGTGTGTGTGTGTCCTTTGCAGAACCTATCTGAGTGCAAGATATTGTTTTTTGCGTTAAACGACAGCTCACTTAGGGTGTTTCTCCAGCCAATCCAAATATCACGTAGCTGCTACGCCTTCGTGGTGGTCACCTCAGAATAGGTATTGGAGGCTAATTTTTATGTGCAATATAGCTCTCAGTCCTAAATTACGTCCATTCAGCTGAGTGCCACCATCTTTCCTGTTGAGTCACCTCTTTTAAGACGTATTCTTTAGCGTCTCCTAAATATATTACGTTGTAGGGCACGATGTCGGAGTTCTGGTCATATATATTCGCCTATCCCGAAAACATTGCAGTCTAAAAAGTGTCTAAGTGACGTAATAGTAAGTTCAATTTTTACTTGAATGCTTGGTCGTCAGCACGGAAAAATGTTTTCCAGTGTTGACTATGCACCTTATGCAAAATCTGCTGCGCATTGCCGCCATGTTGAAGGCTAAGCGTTCTCCACTTTTGCATACGCGTAGCGAACGTATCAACGTCTGACGGCTGATTGGAATGACAATGCCCACATATTGTCATGTGCCATGTTGCTGATATTGCGGAAACCAAGATGCATAAAAAATATTGGTAGGTGTCTAGCCTCCACCTTATTATAGATTTCTTTGTGGCCGCGATATGTGGTAGATCATTCCGCTGCCGACTACTGCTTGCAACTGATGCCGCGTTACATCCACCAGTCTTCAATGCGTTATTTGACAGCATCGGCACTCATCTGCGAACATTCTTTCTTGTCATGCCAGAACGAGACAGATTTCGCACCGCGGGATTGCTGGCACACAGAAAACGACTTTATGCGCGCTTCAAACTGCACGTTGACTACAAATAACGCATGCCTGCGATGTTGTTGATATTACTTTCTTACAACGCGACATATATTAAGCCTACAAGCGGGACAGGCAGAGTGTGAGCATCATTAATTCTCAGTGATCAGACCGAATGCTCAGCAGCATGTTGTACGTCGTTCGATTTCGATCGTGGATGTTAAAAATTTATCGTTTGGTAAGATGCTTGGCGAAAGCATTAATTTACTGTGCCTACTTTTTAGCAGTTTGTGTGGCAACACAATCAAGTTCGGAGGGGCGGCCCTGATATTCTGACCCTCCCCCCCACTTTATTTTTGTGAATTCCTACCATAACAAAATCCTATCAGATTTTCCCCAAGCAGTTTTCATTTCGGAAAAATTTCATGCCCGTTACTGTGTGCATTGAAATGTTAGCATAATCGTAAAGTTTGTGGAACATTTCGTATGGCAAGCAAAAAGAGTTCCCGGCCTATCTGTTGCATTTGACTCTTTATGTGCGCTACCGTTGCACTGAGCTGGTTTCGCAATTGTTCCGTTGGCAATGCTTAACTGCCTTGCTGCAACGCGTCGAATTTGTAATGACCCCATATGCCCTGAAAGCCGTAATGTGAACAGGGATATTCTTGGCGTATCGGGCTATTTTGCATGTCCCCCTTTCAGTTGCGTGAGATGCAGATTTTTCTTTTTTACATTTGATTCGTCTAGTATTTCCAAGCATAACATAGGACGTATCTACAGGAGTGAAACTTTTTTTCTTTTTAAAAAATGAAAAAGAGAGTAACTTTTACTTTACTTCAGTCTACTTCGACTTCAGGTCGACGTAGGCTGCCCTTTATGAAATTATCTTTGAAATGAGTCAACAGCACTTTCTTGCCCCTATCACTATGCCTAGCCGTATCGCGCGCTTAAATATTGGCCCAGCCATTCTACACTGAACACATGACATTCATATTACGGCTTATGTCGGCTTGGAATAGATAGGGATGACTAAGGTGTCTAAGCAAAAGAAGAAGTTGCCTGTCCGCTGTTCTGGCATTAAATTGTCTGCATTTAATATAAGTGACACGATTGTTAGTGAAATTTATCCCATAGCATGGAATGGTTGTGATATCCTAATAGTGTCGTGCTCTGCAAGGATGCTTCATGCGCATGCTGAGCCGTCAATTTCTCTTCGCCTAACATCTGAAGGACAATCGAAAATTGTTGACCACGGAATGTTGTTGTATCCTACGTTTCAACAACTGAACTTGTCTTAAACAGGGCAAACTGGCACTCGATAATACGAGTGCGCCCAGCTCCCAAACGACTTGACGTGTTTCTGTATAGAGGCGTCCGCATTTCTGTCTATCTATCTATCTATCTATCTATCTATCTATCTATCTATCTATCTATCTATCTATCTATCTATCTATCTATCTATCTATCTATCTATCTATCTATCTATCTATCTATCTATCTATCTATCTATCTATCTATCTGTCTGTCTATCTATCTATCTATCTATCTATCTATCTATCTATCTATCTATCTATCTATCTATCTATCTATATATATATATATATATATATATATATATATATATATATATATATATATCTGTCTGTCTGTCATCTATCTATCTATCTATCTATCAATCTATCTATCTACCTATCTATCTATCTGTCTGTCTGTCATCTATCTATCTATCTATCTATCTATCTATCTATCTATCTATCCATCTATCTATCTATCTATCTATCTATGTATCATTCTATCTACCTACCTATCTATCTATTTATCTATCTATCTATCTATCTATTTACCTATCTATTTATCTATCTATCCATCTATCTTTATATCTACTTATCTATCTATCATTCTATCTGTCGGTCTGTCTTCTATCTACCGATCTATCTATCTATCCATCTATCTATATATCTATCTATCATTCTGTCTGTCTGTCATCCCTCTATCTATCTATCTATTTATCTATCTATCTATCTATCTATCTATCTATCTATCTATCTATCTATCTATCTATCTATCATTCTGTTTGTCTGTCTGTCTGTCATCTATCTATCTATCTATCTATTTATCTATCTATCTATCTATCTATCTATCTATTTATCTATCTATCTATCTATCTATCTATCTATCTGTCTATCTATCTGTCTGTCTGTCTGTCCGTCTGTCTGTTTGCCTGTCTCTTTCCCAACTTCCCAACCCCGTCACTGCGATGCTTTTCTATTCCTAATTGTTTGCGGTATTCAGTATCGTTCTCTGGCTACTGCCCCAAAACATGAACAACAGCCCTCTGTGACACCTTGAGTGTGTAACGAAAGATGCCTTATAGTCCCCTATCGTTCAACCTTCCATGCAGAATTGTCAATAACTGCAAATAAGGGTACACATCAAGCAGCCGGGATTGCGTGGAATTCATCGATCTTCTTCATAGTCTTACAGGTCACTGCACTAAAATCTTTACTTGCTGTTCGCTACTATGTTTCGTGCTTGTGTAACCAAAAAGGAAGATGAAAGGCTGTAAACGAAGGTGTCATTTTCAAAAGGATAATAAGATATTTCAAGTGTCCCCATGTATAGCTTCGTCTGGGCGTTACTGGCGACAGTTCTTCACAAGCGACGCTTCTTGTCGTCAGGTGCGCTGAACTGCAATCTGACGCTCCTTTCGAAACCTCGCAATTCAAGAAAAGATCAGCTGCCATTTAGTGTTTACCATTCCTATCTCCATAAATGGACGTGTCATGTCCAAAGGAGATGCAATATTAATAATCAGTATGCAGCAGTCGAAGGGCACTACCACCATTCATGTGTGGGCGAAGCGCCTTTTCTAAAAATTACGAATTAACATTTTAACGATAACTCAGCGCTGTCCTGCTCTGCATCTACTTTTACAAACCTTTTCTTTGGGAGCTTTGGAAATCACTTTTTGTCAAGCTTCGTACGGCTAAATGAAAAGTTTCCGTCGGCCTGTCACTCCTCTGAACATCTCAACACCGCCCTTTTTTTTAACAGAGAGAGTTGCGCTTCTCGCGCTGCCCTTCGCGTGCGTGACATTACAATATTTGCAAAGTATTTTACAGAAAAATCTAACTGTGTTTTAAATTACACGCTTCGCTAGCACCCTTATAGTTTTATTATATTTTCACATGGATTACAAATGGACGGAAGGCAGTAGCCAGTATATTTATTATATTTCCAAGTAACCATGTGATCTAAGGGCTGCCAGTATCTCGCGTGGTGAGTGCACTTCTTTTTCGTCGATTCGTCTGCGACGGCGGGGTCACGCCCACGGCCTCGTAACATCACCACCGGCGGACGAAGTGCCATCACAGCGTCTCTAAGTCAGGACTGGCAGTTTAGGTGCGACACATGAACAACATCAGTAGGTAGAGTAGCAGAAGATGAGTTGGGTTGAACCAAAATGATGAGGTAGTCGTCGTCGGTGACCCTGCGGAGAACTTTGTAGGGCCCTGTGTATCGCGGAGGAACTTCTTGCACAAGCCTTCACGTGACCCTGTGGAGAACTTTGTAGGGCCCTGTGTATCGCGGAGGAACTTCTTGCACAAGCCTTCATGGCGGTACGGCGTCCCAGGAGGGAGGGTCAATCATCCTAGCGGACTTCTTGTGACGCCTGAGTAGCACAGAACCTGGTGTGCGCGATTGGCTGAGCGACGTGGGCTCAAGAAGCAACGTCCTGACCATACACCGTTGGTTGGACGGTGTCGCAAAGAAGGAGTGTTTCGAATGGCAACGCAGAGTTGCAGCCGTACAGAAACAACGGTGAGTAGCCGTGGTGCCATACCTTGACGAATTATATGCAAACGTAACGTAGGGTTGAGTTGCGTCCGAATCATGGTGGTCAGCAGAGACGTACATTGACACATGTCTGTAAGAGTTCGGTTGAGGCGCGCGGTACGTTCATAGTCGGCTATTCGATCGTCAACGTCAACTTAGTCCATACCACAGAACGTTCCTGGGTGCTTCGTATGCATCAGCACGTACGTGCACGGGTGGTGTTCTGACCGGTGCAGGCGTTGCCATGGATGTTGCCTGCGTTGCTGTGACCAATGGAGAATTAGCCGTGGGATCAGACCCGTGTTCCATCATGAAAACTCTGATTTGGCGACAACAGTTGAGCCCTGTTGTATAGCACTTCGTTTACCCAGCATCTCTACCGATTTGTCACGGGGATCACGAATACACGGAAGACAGAAGCGACTATACATAAAATACTCGCAAGTAGCGGCGTTGTTGTTGTTGTTGTTGTTGTTGTTGTTGTTGTTGTTGTTGTTGTTGTTCTCCTATTGTTAGTGGCGCATACCCACTGTGGGGGATTGGCCAAGAATTGAGTGGCTTTAAAATTTACTGTTAAGATTTAGAATGATGGAGGTATAACAGAAAGATTACCGATAGCCTATAGACAAGTGTGGTGCTTAATGTAATGCATACAAATATTTACATAAACAAATTTATTCTTAGAATAGACCAATAATCTGATTTTATACGTATATAATTATGTGGACATGTTAAGATAATGAAACTGGTTAATTAATCAACCTATTAGTTTCATCAATATAGTCCCGGACGGCCGCGCATACTGTGCCATTAGAGAAACCAGAAATGGAAGCTCCAAAAGACAAAATGACAGGCAGAGATAAGTCCATATCAATGCCACGCAAAGGTATTTCTAATAGGGTTTTTCGTAATGTGTTAAACCGCCTGCAGGTCAAAAAGAAATGATCTATTGTTTCCAGTTCATTACAGAATGCGCACAGTGGCGAAGGTGCCTGAGCAGACCTGTGTTTATAGAAATTTAGATTTGGCACCCGGCAACGCAGCCTTGTGATAGCTACTTCTTGTTTTCGAGTGCGGCAAAAGTCTCTTCGCCAGGGATATAATAAATGGCGATATTCTGTAGAGTTTGTTAGTGCTGAACCTTTAAAGACTTGCATAAGCGTACGTCTGCGGAATCGATCAGCGGTCACATAAGCGGATGATGGACAGAGCGGTAGAATTGGTTCGCTGATTGACGACTTAGCTAAGGAATCGGCTATTTCATTCAGAAACAAACCTTTATGTCCAGGCACCCAAACTAATCGCACTTTTCTCAAATGCACAGGTACTAGTACACGGAACGCCCTTGTTACGTGATTATCAGCACCAAAAGAAAGTGCTGCACAGAGAGATAGGGAATCTGTTATTATGACAGCTGATGTAATTGCTGTATCTAGCTTGCGTAAGGCGAGCACTACTGCCAGAAACTCAGCCACAAAAACGGGTATGAAATCAGGTAGTCGAAGGGAATAAATCCAATTTAAAATCGGGCTGAAAATACCAACCCCGGACTTTTCGTCGTATTGCGATGCGTCTGTAGCAATAATAACGTTCGTTGTAATACGGCGCAGGTGATCTTGTAGAAAACCATCCAAAATATTATGGGGAAGTAATTTGGCATTACTAGGAAAAATGTCGTCGAATTGAATTTCCACAGGGGCTGAATTATAACGACTCGGCATGATGTCACATATACGTAAGTTTAGAGGCTCCAGTAAATTTTGCACAAATATAATTTGTGGCGTGTGAAATCGCGGCCATCTAGCAGCAAAAAATGATTCCGGGGTGGAAATAAAGGCTGTTTCTGAATGTCGTAATGGTGATTCATAAATTCTTTAGAATGTCTGAACAGTCAGAAGGCGAATTCTACAAGAAAGCGGAGGGACCCTCGATTCGAGATACAACACATTGTTGGCGACTGTTTTGGGAAGGCCAAGGCATAAGCGCAAAGCTTCTCTTTCCAGAAGAATTAGAGGCCGCAACTTGTAAGCTGGAACTCCAGAGAAAAGCACACAACCAAATTCCAAAATTGGACGAACATACATGCGATATATCATTAATAATGTGTCTCTTCTCATACCTGTGCGGTAGTTGCTTAGCCTACGTAATATGCCAATGGCCCGCACACCTTTTCCGGCGATATATTCGATATGAGATTGCCAGTTAAGCGATGTGTGATAAATTACTCCAAGGTATTTAACAGATTCCACCTGTGGTATATCCTCATGATGGTAAGACAGAGAGATGTTCACAGGGTATTGCAGCGGGAAAACAAGGAGGGCGCATTTACTCGGATTAAGTAAAAAGCTGTTGCCATCGAGCCAGCTCTCCAATATATTAAGGTAAGTCTGCAGCCGTTCATATAAGGTCTGAATGTTATCTGCCATTGCAAAAAATGCGATATCGTCTGCATAAACATAAGTTGTTATATCCTGTTTACGTGGGATGGTGCTCATTAGTAAATTAAATAGCACTGGGGAAAGCACAGAGCCTTGCGGTACTCCCCTCGTTTGGGTATGAGTAGCTGATGAAAACCCATCTTTAAAACAATAAAATTTCCTGTTTGCGAGAAAATTGTGAACCCACGCTACTATGTATGATGGAAAATCAAGGTATTCTAATCGATCTATCAAAATACAGTGCTCCACGGTATCATATGCTTTAGCGATGTCTAAGGTAACTAAAGCAGCATATTGTTTATGCAGCCGAGCTAATTGAAGCCTACTTTCTAAGTCAACGTGGGCATCCCAAATTGAACAACCAGCCCTGAACCCAATTTGACAGGGACTTAGAATAGACCTCATGTTAATAAGTTCATTAATTCGTATATTGATGATTCTCTCAACCAATTTCACTAAGTTTGATGTCAGTGCGATCGGCCTTAAGTTATCCAACGTGTATGCATCATTTTCATTTTTTAGCAACAATAAAATTTTGGCAAGTTTCCATTCTGGAGGTATCCATGCATTCCCTAAAGAATAATTCACTAGTTCTAGCAAAATATTAGGCGATTCCTGGAGTAAACATTTCAACATAGAGTTCGTAATCCCATCTGGTCCGGGAGCCGTCCTTGGTAAGCATAATACTGTCTGATTCAATTCAGCTAAAGAAACTTCTGGAAATTCATGCAAGTTTACCAGAACGGACTGAATAGCCGAAAAATTCGCAGTGAAGCGGCGTTCTAAACCTTGTGCTATGTCTTCTAGAGAGGTGTTCATTTCTACTGGCGTCAAGACACATGACTGCAACGTTAAAGGTTCTGGTAGTACTTTTCTTGTCCGAAGATAAGCGAACAAAGCACGCTTATTTTTTGATTTAGAAAGATAATCAAAATGTCTACTCTAGTATTCTTCTTTCGCGCGCTTCACTGTACGCCTAAATACGCTAGCAAGGAATTGATAGTCTTTCCAGTTTGTTGGGCTCTGATTAAGAAGAAGTTTTTTCCAAGCGGCTTTTCGTCTTCTATAATCGCGCGTACACTCATCGTTCCACCAACGAGAGGAGGATCGTTTATTGGATGGAATAGAAAATTCAGAATTTTTTCTAGATCCCTCCAGCATTGAACCAATCGTAGATGCAATCTCCTTAGTACTGGCATTTCCAAGCTTGGAAATGGCAGAACGGAGGCAGGCTTGAAATTTGCTATGGTTGATGTATGTGCGTTTTGGCTGATCTAAAGTTATTGTTGGACAAGTAATGTCAAAAACTACAGGAAGATGGTCACTGTTAGTTGCCGAATCCATAACAGCCCATGACGAAATCTTGATTGCTTTGGAGCAAATCGTTAAATCCAATACTGAGCTAGTTTGACCTCGGACAAATGTTACATGACCTTTATTCAGACAGGAAAGGTTGTGATCAATAGTCCATTCCAACAGTCGCCTACCACAAGAATCTGTCCTTATACCCCAAGACAAATGGTGTGAATTAAAGTCTCCTGTGAGTACGATTTCCTTTCTACATGCTACCAAAACGCTGTCAAGATAACGCGTGCTTTGCACACCGGAGGGGAAGTAACAATTTACGATTGAAAAAGGGTGGTATCCGGGGATACAGAAGTCTAATGCTAATAATTCACAATCCAAGTCTAACATGCTGAAAGAAATTTTCGCCCTATGGCATAATTTACTTGATACAAGGATCATTAAACCACCACCACGTGATGGGCGATCTAATCTAAAAGAACGAAAACCAGCAAGATGGAAATTTTTATCTGGTGTAAGCCAAGTTTCTTGGAGAATTATAATATCAAGATTAAAATTATTGCAAAAGTAATGTAAGTCGGTTGAGGCTGAGAATATAGAACGGCAGTTCCACTGTAGTACCCTCAACTGACCTATGGTGTTGAGCGCACCGCAGAGGCGCCTGTCGCGCCCTTGTTAGCATCTTCACGCGAAATAGCTGATTCATTCCGTTTAGATTTGGACTTGAGATCGGTGAAGATAGGGGATCTGGTACGTTTATTAGAACGTATATCGAGTTCCATATCTGTATCAGTACTTGTACTCGGCCGAGGCGAATGTCGGTCCAAGTGCACCTGTGTTCCTGGCTGCTTAGCCTTGCCTGCAGATGCAGAAAGTTCGTCCATCACTACATTGCGTAGCTGTGTGGCGTCACTGGTAATGTGTAATACTGCAGGTTCTGTACTAGTCTGTACTACTTGTCCAATCTGGCTTGAAAGAATTTGCACTAAACAGTCGGAAAGGTTAGATATTAGTTTATCCATTGCCTTATTCACTGCCTTTTCCACAGCAGTTTCAATAGCCTGCGATAGGGTTGAGTCCATACTGGACTCAACCCTATCGGCGTTACCCAAAAGCAGCCAGCATCTCGTGCTGCGAGTACGCTTCTTTTTCGACGATTTGTCTGCGACAGCGGTGTCATGCCCACTGCCTCGTAACAATATATTTCAACTATTGCATGCAACCTCTGCCAGTATTAGGTTGAAGAGGCACCCGAAGGTGGTTGTAACACAAATGAAAATCGTAGCGTCGATGTTAGCTTAGAAAAAATCAATTTGATGGTGCTCAATTTTTTGACCTCTTCTAACATGCTGGCACCGTAATTTTGAGAATCGTCATAGCACTATGGGTCTTTGGTTTAGAGCACAGCTTTAAAACTAGGGCACGTAGTTATGCGCGAGGTATGGTTAAAAGCCAAATGACTAACGCGGTAAACAAATAAACTCGATTGAGTAACCAATAGATAGCCAAAATAAGCAGTGCCTTGTGTACTCCCATTCACTACATCTTCAAAGCCCACTTCAGTAAGCTTAGTTTCATGACGTAGCAGAAATATAACCAAGATATAAAAATGTAATAAATTATAAAAAAAGGTGATAAAATATCCAAGTTCCTGTTGGCGACGACGAGGACAGAGTACTTTCCCTTTAAAGGCAACCCACACAAAGTCGGGCAATATGGAAAGACAAATCGCTCGACTAGAAAGATGAACTGTCTTTATTACGCCCCGCAGTAGCCTTGCAGTACGTTCAAGTAAAGTCAGAACGGGAACACCAGAGTCAAACACAAATGCCGATATATAGTGCTAACCTCGGAACACCCTCGCTGCCAAACGATCGTGCTGTTATATATCTGAGTGGCAGTCAGCGAACGCAGAGAAACGAAGTGCAGAGCGAAGTTAAAATATATGCCCCAATAAACGCACGGCACTGGCGTGTACAACGCAGGGGTGCCGGAAATGTGAAGAAACATTGTGAAGATACTGTTGCTATTTCGTTATCTTTATTTCCCCGGCCTTTGGAGCAGCTCGGTACGCTAGCTGTTAGTAAGAGGTGCATTGAACCAACCTTTATTTATTATCGTGCCGTGTCTTTCATGCGCAATTACGTCACGAACACTACGCTTAAAGCGACGCTACAAGCGCGCGACGTCAGAACGATCAGCAAAAATAAGTCGAAAATTGCGTTGTTATTCCTACCGTCTGCGCACGACATCGAGAATTCGTTGCACCTTACGAGCTGAAGAACAACCAAAAAGCACGCTTTACATATGAGTAGTTTAATCCGGGATTCAACACTGATGCAATGCCGAAAAAGAATAAAGTCTGGCAAGACCTACATGTGAAAATTTCTTATTGACGTAAAATAAATGTATGCCCTACTGTTTGATGGCCGATACTGCAGCAGTAACTCAACTGAAGTCACAGCAATATTTTTAGGCCCTGCAAGCCAATCTACTACTGTGACGGGTCGTTTTTTGTCTACCCCGAGTTCACCACTCTTTTACTAATCTTTTTGTTTTTACCTCGTTTGAAGTACTGCATTTATAAGTCACTCCCTACGACATCGTGGACTTGCATGCTCGATTTTCAACGGTCGGCTCCATGGAGATGTATTCTCAGCATATTAATGGATGTGAAACTTATTACACGAACATGTGAGTACATCGCGGCAATGGAGCTCGTTCATTATTCAAGAAGTTATTGCGAAAAGTCACTTTGCGTCGTGGCAAGACGTCTCATTTCCATCAAGCCGGTGATCCAGCGTACGAAGCATATACGTCTTCGTACATGTAAAAATATAACGCGAGAAATGTTTTTTTTTTTAAGTGAAAAGCAGTGAACCCATGCCTAGTCTTGCAGGACCTCATTGAGAGCACCCTTGTGCTTTTACGCAAAGCTTCAGTGCAGGGCTAAACTTCGAGAGAGAAAAAGAAAAAGGGATTGAAAGAGACGTAAGGCCCTTTTTTGCGTACGTCACGTCGTTTTCTTTAACAGCATATCCACGGAGTGAATGACGAGTGGAGCGAAGCGTCCCTCCGTGCGTTCTTCCGTCTGTGCTTCCGTCCCTCTCTGTGTCTGTCTGTCATTCCGTCCGTCTGTCTGTCTGCCTGCCTGCCTGTCTGTCCGTCCGTCCGCCCATCTGTCTGTCTGTCTGTCTGTCTGTCTGTCTGTCTGTCTGTCTGTCTGTCTGTCTGTCTGTCTGTCTGTCTGTCTGTCTGTCTGTCTGTCTGTCTGTCTGTCTGTCTGTCTGTCTGTCTGTCTGTCTGTCTGTCTGTCTGTCTGTCTGTCTGTCTGTCTGTCTGTCTGTCTGTCGACGAGAACTAGCCGCCGCGGCCGTCTGCGCGTGCCAACCGACTTCATTTATGCCCCACCAACGATCCGACACGTACGGTGACGATCCAAGAGACTGAGAGAGACACTCGTTTCGCACGCACCCAGGAACAGTCCATCCAGTAGCCAATCGGAGAATAGCGGTGCAGCGCCGTCTAGAATACCTTCACTCAACTGCATTTGATATGTACTTCTATGAGACAGTGTCATATAAGAAGCGGAAGATACTGCCAGTTACGCCTGACGTGGGACAAGGTTATAGTAGAGGAGCTTCGCTTCTAATAGCACGTTGCTTTTGATTACATCTGCCTCACCTAACTCCACTGGTTATTTTTGTTATTACTCAAGACGCGCGTAGTTGTGTGGGCCGAATTCGCAGCACCTACGGGGAGTGTCGCTCGAAGGAAGAACCGAATGCATGTGACAGACCTACGTGCGCGGTCTACCAGAGGAGAAGCAAGCCGCAATTCAGGACAGGCCCAACAGAAGAAGCTTCTAGAATGAATTGAAAAAAGATAAGACTATTAAAGCACCAAACTAAACGGAGGCAAGATGAGTGAGAAGAGGAGGGGATGGTGAAGTAAAGGCGTATCGTGTTCATGTTCATCTCCCTTTTTTCTTCGGTCGTCGTAGTTGCGCGTCACTTCACTTCTTACATGGTGTTCTTGCCTTTGTTATTTCTGACGCAGCCTGACATTAACCCTTTGAGGACCTTCATCCTTCTATCGAATGGTTGAGCAATTTTTTCGGCTAATCGCATTAAACTAGTTTGTTGAACTTGTCAGTCTTGAGAAGAGGGCAGCAGGAAGTGGAGACAAGGATTACGACACGGGCAACCAGCCACATTTTAAGACTCGTCTTTCTTTCTTTCTTTCTTTCTTTCTTTCTTTCTTTCTTTCTTTCTTTCTTTCTTTCTTTCTTTCTTTCTTCCTTTCTTCCTTTCTTTCTTTTGCTTGTGAGATAATACGCGCTGTCATGTCAGCCCCCAACGTCCAAAATTCTTGTCCCAGATTGGGTTTTAACCATGACAGACTGGCTTTTCCCGACTATATCTAGCTCGCTGCACACAAACACATTTTTGGTCTATTTAAGAAAACATAATTTCTACCCCTGCTATAAATACATTTTCGAGAAGCTGTGCGAAGGCAACACGCATGGCTTGTGACGCGGAAAAACACAGCCAGGGTACGGTACACAGTAGTCCGTCAGAAAACTAGGGAAGTTGTTTCTCAACAGTTGAGTGAAGCGCTTGCTTCTTACACCGGTTCGACATATCGCGTTGTCCAGAAGTGGAAGCGGACCACGGGCATTGCTGTTGAAACGGTGCCTTCTTTAATTGTGAGAAATTTGCTTAAGGCTGATTCTGGGGACACATCACATGAACCACGTAGTATACGGAAGTGGCAGCGTCCAAGAAACTGCCTGTCTCAAGTTCGATATATGTAAACTAGGGCAAACAACTCACAATTGTTTCCAAACCTCCTTCAGTGGCCAAATTCAAATCGGATGTGCTTTTCTGAATAAAGTGAGTGGTGTAAATGTTGTAAGTGTTAAATATTGTAAACATTAGAAAACTCAAGTGTGTCGTGGCGAACACCATCAAGCAATTTTTTTTGTCCTGTTGGCCTTTTCAAGAAAGAATATCAAATAAACATTGAGATTCATGACAGTCGTGGAAAATATACTTTCTCGCATAATCATGTTTACTGCGGAGAAGTACACTTTACAAAAACTATGCTGCTTTTTCATAAACTCTGTTATCTAGCGAAAGAAGGATTGGTGAATCCGATGGTTATCAGGTGTCTAAACATAAGATTTGCCAAGTGGCATATCGATTACTATATAATGTGAATAATGATAGCTTAACATAGTAACCCTGCGGCGCATATTTTTATGGCATGTGTGTCCTTCAGGCCTACATGTGCCGCAATTGCATATTCCCAGAGTGTGTTGAATGAAGTCCCCCATGTAAAACAGCGCTTGTAAAGACGCACTCTCTTAAGGGCTTCTGCTTGAAAAAGTACTGCCTTCTTTTTATGTTCATTTTATGGAGCTTATTAAAATCACTGTGCGCCTGTGCCCTACAAGTACACATTAAAACACAAAAAGAAGGAAAGTGTGCTGTGTTGAAGCATCATGTAGCTCAGCATATAGCTAAAGAATACATTGCGCGAATCGAATACATATGCATGACCTAATTTCAGGCTCCATATCCTTATGGAGTAACGGAAAGAAAATTTTCAGTTTTGTTATACTGGTATGCAAAGTTTCCGTTGCGATAGCAAATTGTTTCACATGAGGGGCTTCGATCGTCATCATCGTCATTATCAGCAGTATATAGGGCGTAGCAAGAGATAATAAACAGAATTGACAAAAATATCTTACCGAAATTCATCAACCACATTTTGTATTTGAATAGAGAGGTCTATTACTCACATGCCCTCGTTTGTTGAATCAGCAGCAATCGGCAAAGAAGTCAATCGGGCGAAAAACTGCTCCCTACAATGGGTCGGCCCGTTTTTCTCAAGTATCGTTTCGCTTAGCCGTGGCCTTCGGTATTTTTCGTCCACATTTGACAAGCTAGAGATAAATGCTTCTGAAGAGGAAGCCAAAAGGAAGGCCTTCGGAGGAATCATTTGCAAAGCGGCTACGAACGCAAGTGCCTCATATGAGGGACGAAAAAAAAAAAAGAAGCACGACACAGAAAATGTACCAGACGCATTCGGACTCTGTGTCGTCGCTCCAAGGAATCCAAATAGACCGCATTCTTTGAGGCCTGAATTTCCGGGTGGAAACGGCAGTAGTCGGCACATAAAATGGAGTTAAATCTGTGCTTTTTCTTTTTCTCGGTCGTTCTTATGTCCCCTACGAGAAAAAAAAAGGGAGGGGGGCAGGCTGCTTCAGGCTTCCGCAATAAGGGTTGTCAGTCAAAAGCTGAAAGTGTTTTCTTTCTGTAGCCGCTGTAGTTTCCTAAATGTTTCCGGAACAGATGCAATGTGGTTGACACAGTTTAGAAAAAAGACGCAACGCACGTGTATAGTTTCGTTTTTCATTGTACTTCGCTACTTGCCTTTACCAGATATACCGTTAAAAATTACCATAATAAACAAACAACCAGTGCTCAAAAAGTTGCAATTTCTTATAAATGCGAGTGCAGTTAAAGTATTTTATATCTTTTGCGTTCCACGAAGGCAACAGGGATGGTCTCAATTGTGTTTTTCAAAAGAAGCGTTTATTTTATGCGAAGCATTTCTTAGCGAACTTCAACGACTTAAAGCATGTCAGTCTGTCTGTCTATCTATCTATCTATCTATCTATCTATCTATCTATCTATCTATCTATCTATCTATCTATCTATCTATCTATCTATCTATCTATCAAGCCGCCTACGACTTTTAGCTCTTCTGGCCGTTTCGATAATGGTATCGATACCAAACTTGGTATGGCATAGCATGACTGTATGAAGAACATATCTGAGTAGTCATAAAACAAAAATCATGAAACTTATGTCATGAATGTGATGATTTTCATTTCATGGTGCTGCAGTTCTTGCGGTGGTTTCGTTCACATGGCATGTTAGAAAAATGGTATGGTATGGCATGGTTGCATGGCGAACACAAGCGACAGGCCCTAACATGAAAATCATGACATGCGTGTCATGTAACAACATGACTACATGCCACGCTCATGATGCGCTCGCGGCCGTTTTGCGAGCTTCACTTATACCAAATTTGGTATTACGGGACGCGAATGAATGACGAAGGTATGATACTGGAGCAAAAATGATAAAGATGAGATGCGTGTCAAGCAACAATATCACTACATGCTGCTCTCATGGCGCGCTCGCGTTTCGCTAGCTTCACATGGACCAAGCTCGGTATTACGCGACGCGAACGGCCGACATAGGTGAATGACGCATCCAAACATGATAATTACGACATGCTTTTCATGTAACAACATGATTACATGCCATACTGATGATGCGCTCGCGGCCATTTCACTAGCTTAACATATGCCAAATGTGTTATTACGTGACGGCAATGGATGACGAAGGTATGTGACTGGTGAAAACATGATAATCATGAGATGTATGTCGTGTGAGAACATCACTACATGCACAGTCAACATTCCAATACATTTCGACGTGACGCGGTGCACGTGCTCGCCGGCGTTCATTTCGCCACGTCACGCCGGCGTTGACACGCCAGGCGCCGGTCCTGCCATATACTTGTAGGCGCTCGCCATGCTGCGCTGCTTTGACGCATGCGCGTTTCAGCGCGTCCGGCGTCCCTCCGTCACGAAAAAAGGGAGACGTGGTGTTGTCTGGGCATCGGCGCAAAATGCAGCATGTCGCATTTCGCGCTGGTTGCCGTCAAGCCGCGCCGACCAACGCGCAACCGGCGCGAAGTGCGACATCTGTATAGATGTCGCATTTCGAAATGCGACACCTGAAATTTGGAATCTGTATAGAACAACAAAAAAATGACACAACCCAAGAAAACAAGAACCACGGAAGAACAACTAGCCCACCCTTAAAATAGCATTCAAACATTAAAACTTTAAAATGGCAAGCCCTAGGCTCGCTATTTTTATTAGAGCAGAAGGAACATGAGTATGGCCAAGTATTTTTGGACATATGCGACGTCAACACACAAGCAAGATATTTTTATTTCTTCGATGGTAACATAAATGATGTCACAGGAAGAGAGTTTCGCAAAGCTTCTCCTATGGGTCAGGCTTTGTACTGTGCAAGGCACATATTTCTCCTCTTCACGTTTCGCTGATCTCTTTGTACTTACCTGCAAATGTTGTTCCCGAGTCTAAGCACCATTTTTTGTCACCTGCATAAAGCACACCATAGAAAGTAGATTCAGATGCTGTCACATGTGCACAGACATGGCATTCACAAAAATAAAAACGATAACGACGCAGAGACAAGACGGAGCTCTCTATCGAGAAAACTTCTTGAGTCCCACTTTATCCCAGATGATGAACTACCGGAGCACCGAGAAGATGGTGTTGCCTGGAAACCACAAGAAAAGAGAATAAAGGGTGCTGTACCAGTGGAAAGCTCCCGACGATATTTTCTTGCCTAAATGAAGCGATAATCAAGAGCGCTTTGGGCGACTCGTAGCAACCATAAATCTGCAATTGCAAAATAATGATCCTTTTTTTTTTTATCTCGGAACTGCCCCAGTTCATTTTTGCCAAGCATTCTGCTGTGTTTTTTTCAGTATGTTGTTCTTATTGATTTTGTTGTCGTTTGTTTTGTTCTTGCATTTTCAGGGGGTATTCTTATTCTTGTTTCTGTTGTTTTATTGGCATGATATGGGGAGATTCAGCGCATAAATAAGGCACCCACATAGCCCAAAGTTTTGAAACGTAACAAGTTCACAGCACGGAAGAAAGACCTAACACAGAAGTGAAGACGAAAAAAAAAACATTCGCACAAGTATGTATACATGAAGATGATAAAGTAACACGCTACACATAACATAGGTTTCGAATATGTTGTCAGGACGCCCTTTTATATTTGTGTTCAAACCTTTGGTAAGCATGTTACACTCCAGAAAAACAACTGCTCAGCCAGAAGTAATCCAATCGAAGCTCGGAGGAATTCTTGAAATCTTAAATCATATCAGATAACTTCTGTATACACATTATTACTACCGGCGGTATATTCTGGACTAATAGCGGACTTTTGCTCCTGTTTTAGCATTTGTTTTGACCATGAATGCTGAGATAAAGGAAACTAAGGAATTTGAATTGGACTCTCCAAGCTACTTCTTTTACCCAATGCAGGTTATCGAACAATTCATGTGTTTGTCTAATTACCCGGCTTCGCATTGTTTAACTCTCTCCCCCCTCTCTCATTCTTACTTCCTGTCCCGAAAGCTTCAAGTTATAAACATACGCACACTCTGGCAATCCAAATTTCCTGAAAAATAAACTGAAAGTACAAGAGCACTTTCTCGATTGAAATCACAGGCTACTTTTCATTTCCTAAGCGAACTCGGCGAATTGTCCTATCTTCGAAAGCCCTATCTCTTGCGATGTAGACAGAATTTGTTGGCCGCTTTCTTTTCGGAGACATTTAACAGCAGCCAGTTAACGAGTGCGTAGCCGTTCTCCGTTAGCTCTACAAAACGAAACTTCCCCCTATAGATTCGTTTATTTAACCTTTTTTATGTATTTTATTTGTTTGCTAGCTTTATTTGCTCTACATCGTGAAGAGTACTCATCGTCTGTCACTCTGCCTGTCTCCCGGAACTCTCAAGCAGCCGAGCCAGAAATGTATATCGATCAAGTGGGTCACCCGGTGGACGTTCGAATGAACTAGAACACGCACCCACCGCTCACGCCTAGCAAGGGATGAGTAAAGCAAATCTGAAGAGGAGATGGGAAGGTGGGGTCGCTCACGTGTCCGACATAGCAATTCGCCTATGGTGGAGAGCCGGTGTCCTAAGTATAGTGTCCGTGCGTATATAGAAACCGGGACATAAGGCTCTCTAGGGCATGACGACCCGGGACCGTCAACCCGTTCGTGTTCTAGTTTAGGTGCATGCTATTACCGCATGCTTGTAGCGTCACCTGAATCTTTCGGGGCTTTTAGAGGTCACATGGAGCAGCCGCATGACACCATTGGACGTCCGAGCGGCTCCTATTCATGACACCGAGACATAAGGCACTCCTCATAGCAAGTTCCCCGCCCACACATGCATGCACGCACGCAAATTGAGGAGGGGCGTGCGTCTGCTTTTTCAGCTGTAAGCATACTTACGTTTGGAACCCCTATTCGTACAATGCACATACGCTAAAATTAAACACCATTAACAAATATTATTTATATTTATGAGAATATTAATACCAATTACTTCACAAAATTTTCTAATCATTCGCAAAGGAGGACTCGGAGGCGAAATTCATATTATTTTTCTAGTCAGTTCATGTATTGATCCTCCCCCTCCAACCTTCGAAAGATGTTCACACCTCAATTGATTTTCGCACTGTCTCCATGATTGGTATACCTTTGACTAAGGGATGAAGTCATGTGATGAGGTGATCTTGTGACGTCATATTGCCTCCATGATTGCATCTAAAATTTTGGCGATCTGTGAATTCATGATGGCCTCATGTTGTGTTGTCTATCTTCGCGTGACGATGATTTTTCGCATCATTCGCTTTGACGCTGGCGCTGCGGGACGTGAACGCTAAGGGTAAATTTCGGCATTTGATGATCCTGTGAGGCTTTCGGCCTAATATAATCATATCTGGAATTCGAAATCAAACCACAGTGGCCATGATCGAACTCACGGCCTTCAAATTAGCCGCAGCTGAGCCCCATAACCACTGTACAACTGAGTTACAAAGGTGACTGACAAAAATAAAAATCATTCACGAAGCATACCAACAAAAATGACGCTAACTGTTAAAAACGACAACCTTTGTGAGCATGACGTCGTACGAAAAAAAAACAGAAGTGCATGCGAAGATGCTGCATTGTCTTTGCATGGACGGGAACATGTGCCTTTTTTCACTTCTTCGTTGTGTTCTGTTACGGAGGGGTTTGCGTGAGGGTATAACTTTCGGGCTCGGTTTCATGAGAAGTTGGAGGTGCGCAAAACACAGGAGCAGTTGGCGACTGTTTACAAGTGGCAAGAGCATGCAAACTATGTGTAGGCATGCTATTAGCCATAATATGCAGGAACACTCTGTATATATTAGAATCTGCCCTTGCAGGTATTATTTGTACGCCAGCGATATATGTGTACGCAGTGTATTTATTTTTGGTTTATTTTTGTTATCTTTCACTTCATGTTGTCTTTTTTGTTTTGGTAATAATGATATCACAGTTTTCGATTATCGTCACCATGCACAGCCCATTACCAACAATGAGTGTAAGAGAACAAATATGACACTATCTTCCATATAACATTGATGGTAGTGTATGGGCAAAAAAAAGAGAGAGAAAGAAACACATATAAAGGACCCTGATCCCAGCCCCTCCTTTGATGCGTGGATTCGAAGAGAGGGTAGGAAACATGTGCATGCTAGCTTTAAGAAAATCAGTTGTAATTTCGAGGAAGAAATGTCAGTTTGTCGATACGGCGACTTGAAAACACAGCCGCTGAACCAGACTTTTTTTCATCGTAATTTTCCATCTTCCTCCTTCTTCCGTTTTGTTGTGTGTTGTGTTGCTGTGTTGAAAGGGCAACGCTGTGTTGAAAGGGCAACTAGATCTACGAACGGCATCGGGGCATATTGCTTCATAGGCCTGTCGGACTGCTAGAGGCAGCGTAAGAATTATGGGCTCAGAGGAGATGACCACTCATTTTTACGGTAAGAGAGAGAAAAAAATAAAAAGAAGATACAGGGAGGTTAACCTAAAATAACTGGTTTGCTACAATGTACAGGGGTGGGGAAAACGGTCGGAAAGAGGACAGATATATATAGAGAGAAATAAACGTTTATTTAGAAACAGTGTTCCGAGCGAGGCCCGGTGTCACCCTAAGGTGGGAGGCTTCCCTAGTCCAGGAACCCGCTGGCTTCGACTGCCCTTTTGGCCTTGGCGACGAGTTGTCACTGCTCTTCCAGGTCCTCGAGGACGAGCTTGGCCGGCCACGTTTCCATTAGGTGGTCGTCGTTTATTCTTGGGCTTGGTCCCGCTCCAGTTGCACGTCGTGGTTTGCATCGCACTAGCATAGAGATAGAGAGAAAAAACCACATACGCACACATTCAGGGAGTTCCCATCACAGTCGTTTGGACAGGCCAGTGGAACGCAAGAAGCGCAGGAGTGCCTTCACAACCTTCTTCTGCGACATAAAGTCCTGTCGGTAGCGCAGGATTCTTTCTTCCGAAAGAGTCTGGTTGGCCAGTTCGTCTAGTGCATTGCAGAGTTACTGGCTCTGCGAGCAGTATTGTGGGCATTCACACAAAGTGTACCAAGTTGTTTTGTCACTGCCGCAATGGTCGCATGCAGCAGTGTCAGCCATTCCTGTGCGGAACGCATACGCATTGGTAAGTGCGACGCCCAACCATAACCTGCACCGCATAGTAGCGTCTAGTCGGCGTAATTCTGGAGGAATTTGAAGACTGAGAGTTGGGTCTAAAACACATAATCGTGCATGGATGAAATGTGACTCGTTCCATTGTGACCTGGTACGGTTGCGAGCAAGCATGCGGAGTTTCTGTTCAGCGTCAGTTCTGAAGAGCGGAATTTATATTTGATCGCTTTCAGTTTGGGCAGAACGGGCAGCTTGATCGGCTCGTTCATTGCCAATTATTCCACAATGACTTGAAAGCACTTGAAAATCTCATTCACGTCCTTTCTGAATGAAATGATGAGTCTTTTCTGCAATCTCGAATACCATCTGTTCGCACGGGCCGGGGCGCAAAGGTTATGGAAGGGATTGCAGGGCCGCCTTTGAGTCACTGAAAATTGTCCATTTTTGTGGCTGTTGATCGCTCATGAATTGCAATGCGGCACGAAGAGTTGTGAGATCTGCTCCCGTTGATGTCGTAAGGTGGGAGGTCTTAAATTTTCTTGTCGTGACTTTTATTGGTATAACAAATGATGCCGTTGAACTCTTCTGTAAAACAGAGCCGTTGGTGTACACGTGTATACAGCCTTGATACGTCTCGCCCCGCCGCGATGGTCTAGTAGCTAAGGTACTCGGCTGCTGACCCGCAGGTCGCGGGTTCAAATCCCGGCTGCTGCGGCTGCATTTCCGATGGAGGCGGAAATGTTGTAGGCCCGTGTACTCAGATTTGGGTGCACGTTAAAGAACCCCAGGTGGTCAAAATTTCCGGACCCTCCACTACGGCGTCTACAATAATCATATGGTGGTTTTGGGACGTTAAACCCCACAAATCTGAATCAACCTTGATACGTCTCGTATAACAAGAGCAGAGCAAGCTGCCTAAGAGCAGGTGACGACATATCACATATGCTCTTTTCTGGATTCGAAGTATAGTTAGCCTGATGTTAGCCTGAGTCAGGCACCAAGTAGCAGTCGAAGGCCTGGCGGTGGGTGTGAAGCATGTTGGCGAAGAATCGCGATATGTGGTTACCGTATGACAAAATGACGAACGTGTTCTGCCTGCTGGTGGTGGCAGGGTGTCCGAGCAATAAGTCTTATATGTGTCCTGAGTGCCTCAACGTCAATATGGGTCGTGATGAGGTGGTCACCGGCAATTGCTATAATAGCCATTGCCGACGCACTACGAAGCAAGTCGAGGCAAATCCGGAGTGCCTTAGACTGAACACTCTGTAACGTTCGTAGGCTTGTTTTGCTTGCATTGGTGAATGCCAGTAAACTGTACCGCAGGAAACCGAGAAAAAGTACCCTGTCCAGCTGGAGCATTGCACTGGGAGGCCATCCCCAAGTCTTTCCTGCAAAAAACTTCAGTATATTACTGATGTCTATTTGCCGTTTCGTCATGTACGAAACGTGATTGCTCCATGATGAATTCCTGTCAATTATGACGCCCCAAAACTTGTGTGATCGAAGGTATCGTACAATTGACCAATGATGCTTATGGTGTTCTTATCCATAGGCTTTCGCGTAAAAGCTACGAGGGCGCATTTCTCGGAAGATATTTCCAAGCCTCAATTTCGGAGGTAACGTAATGTTTCAGTGACAGCTTTTTGGATTCTCTCTCACAACTGCAGACGTGTTACAGCCGATGCCCAAACTCAGATATCATCTGCGTACATTGATAGCCTGACTGTGCTTGGCAGAGGCTCAGTGAGAGCAATTAGCGAAAGATTCAATAGCACAGGGCTGAGTACGCCACCCTGGGTGACGTCACGGTGGCTGTAATGTGGAGGGGTTTGACCGTATTCAGTGCTTACAATGAAGGATCGCATCGACAAACTACTACGTATCCAGCGATACATCCGACCACCTACTCCTACATCTTCGAGAACGGTGAGAACAGCTACATGCGTAACGTTGTTATACCCCCCTTTGACGTCTAGGATCAAAGATGCGCAGAGACGCTTACGGCCTTTCTCGTGTTGGACGTAAGTGACCAGGTTGACTAAGTTGTCAATTGATGATCGACCACGCTGAAATCCTGCCATGGCATCTGGGTAGATTTTGTTGCACTCCAAATACCACTTCAGGCGTCCCAAGATCACCTTCTCCGTAACTTTGCCTACACAACATGCCAATGCGATCAGGCGATGAGAGATCCAATGGTGACTTGCCTGGCTTCAGAAGTGCAACTAGGTGACTTGTCTTCCAGCTTGTCAGGAGCGTTCCATCTTGCTAGAATTAGTTGTACAACTCTAGGAGCAGGATTCTCGCGCGTTCACCCAGATGACAAGGGGCCCTATAAGAAATTCTATCGGGCCCTGGTGCCGACGTGCGTCAACACAAAGCTAGGGCTGCTCTGAGTTCAATGATGGAAAAAGAAATATCTATGCGGGAATACAGTGTTTGTGGACAATTGGTCGAGGGCAATAGGCTATTTGGCACTGTGAGTGGTCCAGATACTCTGGCACAAAAGTCTTCTGCAACGTCAATGCCGCGTCTCAGTTCAGAAAGTGCGAGAGCCCTGAATGTTGACCACTGAGTGGGTTTTGTGCGGAAACCTTGTACCATCTTCCACAATTGGGATAAAACTTTTCGTGGGTCAAGCGACTCACAAAAAGCAGCCCAACGTTGTGACTCGAGTTTATTTATCCGACGCTGAATTTTCTTCTGTATACGTCGAGCGATCCGTAAGTCTTCCAGTGCCCCCGTGCGTCGGTATCTTCGGTCAGCACGTCGTCGTATTGCTCGAAGTCGTTCTAACTCGATGTCAAACTCCGTTACTTTGGGAGAGCATGTGAGGGTACACGTAGTGTGGTGTATTGTGCTTTTAATTACCTCCTCTATGTCAAGGTATCTGTTTGCTTGACACTGCTCTTCCATGCGAGACTAAAATTTCAACCAGTTCACTATCTGAATGCTATCACGTATCTTAGCATGGGACAATCCTTCGATTTTTACGTGAGTGGGAATGTGGTCACTTCCATGCGTTTCTATGTCTAGAAACCACTCAGCATGCCTGACAAGGCCTCGTGAGACAAAGGCCATGTCAAGGCAGCTGCTATACCTTGAACCACGCAGGAACGTTGGACTACCATCATTTAGCAAGAAAAGATCATTGTCGGAGGCGAAGGACACCAACGTTCCCCCTTTGACATTAGTCTTCGAACTTCCCCAGATTATATGATGAGTATTGAAGTTGCCGATTATAATGCATGAGTGAGGAGTTTCTGACAGGATACCTTGTAGCCTTTTATGGTAGAAACGGCTTGACGGAGAGAGGTACGCACCCACAACCGTGACGGTAAGTCTCTTCTTTACTGTTATACATACATATTGATTGTCGTCGTGGGGTGACACCGGATGAAAAATGTAGGTAAGGTCGCAGCGAATAAACATCAGTACTTTGCTATTTTCCGCTGTTGTAGGTGACATGAATGACTCACAACCAGAAAATCTGATTTAGTTCAGCAAATTTGGCTCGCAGATGACAATGATGAGGAGCTTATTGGTGTACACGAACCGGCGGAAATCAGCGATGCGTGATCTCAGTCCCCGGGCATTCCATTGAACAATTGCTGCCTTCCGGACCTCTTCTCTGAAAGACAGTGGCTGGTGAGCCATTATTTGCACAAGCGCTGCAAGTACTGGACTCAAAGCGTCCAGTAATTGTAATGCACTTCTTGCTGACGTTGTGTGCATGCTGCTTAACAACAAGCGAATGGCGTTAATTAAAGTTTGCAGAAGAACTATCACTTGCTGAACTGTGTTTCGCCATTCCTTCATTGCAGCAGCTCGCTCTGAAGAAGACGACCTCTGCTTCGGCTCTTCTGCGCGTTGTGTACGAGTAAGTGGCGGCTACTCTTCTGTAAAGACTTATCTCCCCCTTTGCTCATTTCCAACGTCTGTGTTTGCCATGCTGGAAACTGCAATCTGGTGATCTTTCCTGATGCGTCGACTTACTGCCTCAAGTTGGCGCTGTCTGACGTGAAGACTTTCGACAGCAACGTCGTCTTTGCCGGATTTTCTCTGCAGCTTCTGTGTGGGTTGAGCTGTCTCGTGTCACTGGCTTCAGAATAGAAAATTATTTCTTTATGTGCGGACATACTTTGGGAAAAGCCTTGTGAGCACCCTGACAGTTAGGACACTTCAGTGTGGTTGCGCAACAGTTGTCTTCCGCGTGTGGCTCGGTGCGCCGGGGGCACCCTGCGGAGCTCCTGCAAACACCCTTTACATGGCCGATCTTCTGACAGTTGAAGTACTGCACAGCTTTAGAAACAAACGGTCGAACTTGTTGACGAAAGTGACCAACCTTCCCATGTGCGGGAAGATGGTAACCTTTGAAAGTTTCTCTCACACAGCGTGAGTTACCAAGGCGTCCAACGCTGACAATGACGTTGTCCTGACTCGCTGGTTTTATAAGTATTGGAAGGTCTGAGTTTGGGATTTCCGTGTTAATATCATAAATTACTTTTGATGTGGTCACACCATCGGCTGGTATGATGGACCTAACTGCATAACTGCAATGTTTCCCAGCTGTGTTACTTGCTGCAGCGTGCTCACCGCATTCGGGTGCAGCACATCGACAGCCAGGATGTTTGTTCTTGTATTTAGCCGTACGTCTTTGATCTCGTTCGGCACAGTGTTCTCAAAATAGAACGAAAGTGCTTGCCTATTCAGAACACGCAGAATTTCGTAGCGTTCTTTGGCACGAACAGGATGGAATGGAGCCATCGCTGGGGCGCCGTTTTAACGGTGGCCATACTTGATACCGACGATGGATTGACGATCCGTCGCTTGGCCTTGCGGTGCAGGACAGGTTGAAAGCCGTAATCTGAGGACTCGTCGCAAGATGCGGAGTACAGCTCAGTGTCATCGCTCTCACTGAATGTGTTTCCTCGCTTCCTCGAGAACCATGGTTGAACCGGAGTCGAAGGTCACCTCGTGAGGTTGTACATCCATTACCGCAACGTACGGGACAATACACCCCACATCTGCAGCGAAAAGTATGAGCGAGATCTGTTCTACAAAGAAGCACTTCGTCTTCCTCCTTCCATTTTTACGGTAAGTCGAAAGTTAAAGGAAGGCGCCTGAAATGAATAACTACAATCCTGTCTCCCGTGAAGTGAAGCTGTGCTGCAAACGTTGGAAATGGTTTTGGAGGAAGAAAACTGGTTCTGTGTAAATCAAAGTGGACGATTGGGCAGGTTGGCGATAAAGACAAGGACAAGCTCAGTTCATGATCTGCGCTTGTCCTTGTCTTTTTGCCGTCCGTGTTCTCTCTTAGATCATAGATCAGGTTCTTGACAGTTGAAGAAAATTGAAGTCCTCCTCGGTGAATGGGCTTTCTTTCTTTCGTCCTGTGGTAAAGCAGATGACACATTTTCTTCTCATTACTTCAACTGGTTCTCCTGAGGAAGGGAGGAAGGAAGAACAAGAAAGAAGGCTGGAAAGTTAACCAAGCACACGCCCAGTTTGCTGCCCTACTATGGGGGAATGGAAAAGGGCACTATAAAGATGAGAGAGAGGGGAAAGAATCACGGAAAACGAAGAAGGACGGAATTTTACAGAGAAACAACCACTTGGAGGCAAAGGAATTACAAGTTATAGGTTCCACCCAATTTCCATCACGCCTCCGCTCGGCTCAATGTGCCGCTGGTCTGCGTCGCTAACCGTAATACATCGACTCCGAAAATGAGTGACACATCCCATCATAACTTGTAAAACTTTCGATAGCGCAAAAAAGTGGGCAGTTCGAAGATTTTTTCTACTGAAGCTAATAAAGTGTGTGACGGCATTCAAAGAAAAGCAAAACAATGAAACAGGCACCAGAGTTCAAAGGTAATGGTGAAACATGAGTGTTTCGCCCCGTGAAAGCGTCGTTTGTCTGCATCTTGTTTTTCTTTTTTGTTGTTGTGATTTGTGGTCTCCTTGACATTAAGTGTGTGCTCGTTAAAAAAATGATGGATCAACTTTCTCGAATCGCATAGCGCGAGCAAAAAAAAGTGCCTTCATTCGACCATATCTTCAACAAAAACACGTTGCTGGTATCTTGTTGCAACTGGAAAACTGTCTGCGTCGGCGCCCACCCGCGTTTTAAAAACGAAAATATACGAAGTGAGTATCTGGTTACACTAAGTGCGTGCATGCACTTTTTGTGCACTTTCTTGTAGATTTTTAGGCTATTTTTAATGACCGAATTGCGTTAAGAATCGGTCACAAAAGTAAGAATTTTTCATTGTGACAGCACTCACAGCCATTTTCTCGGTTCATATTTCGCCTCCACAAACAAGTTATTCTAACAGCGAACTTGTTTGGGCTGGTCTTAAAAACTTCTGTGTGCATAACAGGTATCACTATCGTTGTCAGGCATATGCCACAGAAGTGAGGTGAATGCCTGTGCTCCTCTTTGATCCCCTAAAAATTAAGAAGTCAGCTAGGGGCGGTACACACCAATCAACATTTATATATAGACAGAACCAGTAATTGCGAAAAGCATTATTAAACCATCCGGACTAACTGAGTCCTAAACACCGTGGCCGGACGTTTCAGCATCGTTGAAGCACCTGCACGAAACTTTTCGGCAGTACGTATAACAATAGGTCGTCAACAAAATTGGAGCTCACTCAAACTCGTTCAAGAAATATATTTTGAACTGAAGGCTTACTCAGATTGAGCAAAATATTCCTCGGCCGGACTCACTCGCACTCAAGATTCACTAAATATTTTCTCAACTTGACTCAAGCAGACTCAAGATTCACTAAACTTTTTCTCAACTGGACTCAAGCGGATTCAAAAATCAATAAACGTTTTCTCAACTGGACTCAAGCGAACTCAAAATTCACCAAACGTTTTCTCAACTGGACTCGAGCGGACTCAAAGTTCACTAAACTTTTTCTCAACTGGACTCAAGCGGACTCAAGATTCACTAAAACTCTTCTCAACTGTACTCAAGCGGACTCAAGAATCACTAAACTTTTTCTCAACTGGACTCAAGTGGACTCAAGATTCACTACACTTTTTCTCAACTGGACTCAAGTATACTCAAAGTCCCTAAACGTTTTCGCCACTGGACTCAAGCGGACTCAAGATTCACTAAAAGTTTTCTCAACTGGACTCAAGCGGACTCAAGAATCACTAAACTTTTTTCTCAACTGGACTCAAGTGGACTCAAGATTCACTACACGTTTTCTCAACTGGACTCAACTGCCCTCAAAGTCCACTAAAGTTTTTCTCCACTGTACTCAAGTGGACTCAACATTCACTAAAAGCTTTCTCAACTGGACTCAAGTGGACTCAAGAATCACTAAACTTTTTTCTCAACTGGATTCAAGTGGACTCAAGATTCACTACACGTTTTCTTAACTGAACTCAAGCGGACTCAAAGTTCATTTAACGTTTTCTCAACTGAACTCAAGCGAACTCAAAGTTCACTAAACTTCTTTCTCAACTGAACTCAAGCAGACTCAAGATTCACTAAACTTTTTCTCAACAGGACTCAGGCGAACTCATGAATCACTAAACTTTGTCTCAACTGAACTCAAGTGGAATCAAGATTCACTAAACGTTTGCTCAAGTGAACTCAAGTGGACCCAACATTTACTAAACTTTTTCTCAACTGAACTGAGGCGGACTCAAGCACCACGGCATATTACTCATCTAGAGTCAGACTCAGACTCACGGCTTGACTTGGCTTTTTGTAAACCTGAAGATGTCCACTCATGAGTCCGTTCACGTAAAATTAGCTGTTTAAATATTGGTTAAAATGCACTTTAACGCAAACATTTCACATATTTGGTGCTCTGTACAATACGCCATTTGATATTCTGTCTGCATGTACAAGTTTTCAGTGGTTTCAGTCCAGTAAGGACATTTTTTCTGAAATACGCGACTCTCACCATACATGTTTACCACGAGCTTCCCGTGAAAGAGTTTGTGGATGAGGATAGCTGAGCGGCTGAGTTGGCCAGCACGCCCATAAAAGGCGCGGAGGGGTCAGCGGAGCGCTAGATGAAAGGAAGAACAAAAATCCAGCGAATGCTCTACTTGTCAGTGGAGACAACGGATCGCATTGCTGCGCCACCTGTTGAACGAGGCTGAAGTGCTGAAGCTAATGTCGATCGAGCCGTGACTTTGCCTGGAAAACGCTCGCACGCGTTTACAGTTGAGCGACACGACGCTGACACGACTCCAACGAAGACACGAGGCAGACGCAGACCATCATCCGACGAGTCACCCACTGACGAAGTTGTTCAACCCCCTAGTCACACTACACTGACGACGATGACGACGCCTAAAAAACAGCATGTCGTCGTAGTGTCGTCGTAGACCGAGAACACCAGCAAACGCATCGACAGATCTGTCGTCGACGTGTCGTCAGGAGATCTGTGGCTGAGTGAAAATTTGCCTATGTCTTTGCATAAACGACCACGAAGGGAGAAGTAACAGTGCCCCCTCCGAGGCTTCCACGACTTTCGAATAGGCATCTTGCGCACCCCTCAAAAGTATATTCTTAGCTTCCCATTTGTGTCTACGCTCCCCCGTATCTCGACGCCATGGATTATCATGGAGACTGCGCCGCGTGTCCGTAGAGGGCTACGTGGCGTGCTTCAGCCGTGCTCCTTGCCCTGCGATTGTCCCTATCAGGCTAGGCAGCGCAGCTCTCACCATAATCCATGGTAACGAGGGACAGGGGTGGTGGACACAATAGGGAAGCGAAAAAAAGACTTCCATTGGGTGCTCGAGCTGCTTTTTCAGACGCCGGGGAAGCGTCAGAGAGGGCATTGCTAACTCCCCCAAGATTGCCTACTTAGTTGTTGTTTGACGCAGAAACATGGGGTGAATTTTCACTCAGCCACAGATCTTCTGAAGACACGCCGGCGACAGGACTGCGGATGCGTTTTGCTGGTGTTTTCGGTCGGCCATCATGTCACACTTAGATGAAATGTTGCCTTTTGAGGCATCGTCGTCGTCGTCGGACTAGTGTGACCATGGGGTTGGGTGACTTCGTCGGTGGGTGACTCGTCTACCGATGGTTTGCGTCTGCCTCGTTTTTTCCACCCTGGTCATGTCAGTGTCGTGTCTCTCTAGTGTAAACACGCCTTAACAGTGACCTGTGGAGTGGTCTGTAATTCCAGCGACCAACTCCGCTGGTTGGCCAGGTGTGTGACCTGTTACTATCGCTTACTTCATCAGCAAGTATCTGTTAAGGCACGTTTACATTAGTGCGACGCGACACTGACATGACCCCGACGAAAACACGGGGCAGACGCAAATTATCGGCCGACGAGTCGCCCGCCGACAAAGTCGCCAGTCCCCATGCTTACACTAGGCCGAGGACGCGTGTGATGCCTCAAACGACAACATTTCATCGTAGTGCAACATGATGAAAGACCAAAAACCCCACCAAAACGCATACGCAGACCTGTCGTCGGCGTGTCTTCGGGAGATCGGTGGCTGAGCGAAAATTCTCATGTCTTTGCTTCAAATGACCACGAAGCGGACCGTCTTGGGGAGTTTCAAAGGCCTTCTCGGAGGCTTTCGTGGCGTCTGAAGAGGGAGCTCGAACACCCAACGGAAGTCTTTTCTTCTCCACCCTATTATGTATCCCCAAGTCCGTTCCACGTTACCATAGCTTAAGGCGGGGGCTGCGTCACTTAGCTGGAGAGGGACAATGACACAGTAGGCAGCATGGCTGAAAATAAGGTACAGGTGTGCAAGTTTAGTCGGCGTCGATGCGTGTGCCTCCAATGCGACTACAGAATTGGCCAGCGAAGTACTCTGAGCATGACAAGGCGCGAGCGAGGTTTTCGAGAGACCACCCGGGGACTGTTTGGGTCTTTGCACTGTACATGAGCCGACGACAAAAGAAAAGACACTCTTGAAGACAGCCTGCAGACCAAAATCGGTGACGTGTCTCTCCAGTGTAAACGCACCTTTAGTTCCCCAGTGGACAATGTGCTTTTCGAATGACAGTTTTTCAGCCCGTTTTTTAGTCACGTATCGCATTTAAGTCACGTATGACGAAACAATATTGAGATTACTACCACATCGCTATTCCCAGCGCTATCATGCAACGGCAGTATTTCTTAAAAAATGCCTAGAAATTTACATATGTTACATCTCAACAACCCAAAGACAGAACTACTGCGCTTTAATCTCGTCCTTGAAGTTTGTAGAGCAACACGCGTTCTTGTTTTCTTCCAGAAAATTTTTACGCGTAGTCGAGTGTGAGCTTGCATTTGCATGACAACAGGTGGGGTGCACGCTACTTGTTTTCTGTGTAAGCGGAACATCTTAAAATTCGTCTCACTTTAAGTTCATTTAGATGCGAGTCCGGCCCAGAGTTTTCTTCTTTTTCTTCTTCTTTTCCCACATCCATTGGGCCCTAAACATACCGCTTGCCCAGACCCAATATTTCCTCGAACTTTTTCGTTTTTACCTTTCGGAGAATCGGAACTCTCCCTTTTGCTCTCCCTTAACTTCAGCCTACAAATCAGGCTCGGAATGCCACCGCGAGCACCCCCGGGGTTTTCCATCCAAAGTGTCAGCGCCCGCCATTTCTATTTGCCGAGCGATTCCATGCTGAACCCGTCAGGTGTGTGGGAGCGCAATAGTGACAACGCCTACGTGGTGTCGTCACTCGTGGCCAGTTTGGTCGGCCGGAATATGCGACAGATCGTGTCAGGGTTGAGTGCGACACGGTTTAATTAAAAGTGGGAACGCTCTCTCTCTCTCTCTCTTTACACTCTCTCCAATCACTTTTTCAATATTATTTTCTCGCCGCTCTCCGAAAGCTTTAACGCGTTCGAAAGAAGTGATGTAAGAATTATATCTGTGGTTTCACATCTCATATCCACGATATCATTATGAAAGACCTCGTAGTGCAGGGTTCCGAAAATTTCGCCCATCTGGTGTTCTTTGCCGTGCACTGATATCGTACAGTACACGACCGGACTTCTAAATTTCGCCGTTATCGGAATGCGACCGCCACCGCCGAGGTCAAACCCTCTGCCATAGCATCAGCAGCCGAGCAACTTATCTGCTGTTTCACCGAGGCAAATGGTCGAAAAAGTGCGTTGTTCGATATTTTTTGTCACTTTCTTTCCGTAGTTACTTCCGAAAGAGGGCGCCGCGTGGTCTTGAGGGCTCTTGGGACCTCCTGATGCAAAGGAAAAACCACACCATCATCAACGCCATCATCATCACTACACGTGCGCTTATGTATAAGGCTGCGCATCGCCCCGCCGCGGTGGTCTAGTGGCTAAGGTACTCGGCTGCTGACCCGCAGGGCGCGGGTTCGAATCCCGGCTGCGGCGGCTGCATTTCCGATGGAGGCGGAAATGTTGTAGGCCCGTGTGCTCAGATTTGGGTGCACGTTAAAGAACCCCAGGTGGTCGAAATTTCCGGAGCCCTCCACTACGGCGTCTCTCATAATCATATGGTGGTTTTGGGACGTTAAACTCCACATATCAATCAATTAAGGCTGCGCATCGCTATGTGCCGCTTCGTCCCGATTCGCACGAAAACGTAAAAAAATGAATAATGAAATATTTCGCTAGAATTGTATGTAAAACACAACTATAAACCGTTTTAATGCTAGATTTATTATTATAAAAGTCGTCCGGCATAATTCAAAACGAAATGATTGGCCATTTTTGACCCTGAAACAATTCTAAGCCGTTTCTTAAACCGACGCCACTCGCATGTGTTAGAAAAGATTTACATAAATGAACGAAATTCCTGTTCACATAAAAGTATTTCTGTGGCTTAGGCACGGAGAAAGTTCTTCATGTGAATGAGTCTTTTGTGGTGGTGTTTTTTAAAGGTTCAAAGCCATCTTATCTTCAGTCAGAGTTTCTCGTGTTTTTTCTCTTTTTTTCATCCTGCTTTTTTTTACCGTGAATGCAGTAACAAAATTTTCATGCTCGTCTTAGAACACTTCGCCTAAGATGCCAGAATACAAGGTCCAACTCTTCTTTCGCAAAAGAGAGAGAGAGAGAGAGAAAGAGAAAGGAAGTAGGTCAAGAAGGCTCGCCTACAAGTGGGCTCAAACAAGTTAATCCATTCTTCGCCGAGGCACAGGAAAACATATAGTCCAAGAAGAGGCGTCCTCATTTTCACGATCATGTAATTACACTGAGATATTTCCAGCGCTTTCTTCAAATAAGTACGTGGAGCGTTATTGTAACAGAACAGCTGTCACTGCCTCTTTTTCTCCACATCCCTCAATTACTTACGAGGCCTCGTCATTGTCCCTAGAGCCTCGATGCTAGATCCCCTGCGCGTAGTTTTGTTTGCCCGACGCGTAAACAAGCTTCATACAAGTTTTAGCACAATGCGTTTACTGTATAGTTTGCGTTTATTTGTAGTAACTTGTAATTGCATAAAACTATTAGGGAAAGAATGCACAGCACAACTCAGTGTCCTGTGGTTTTTCTTGTGTTGTTTTGTTGCGCTAAGTGCTACTGTTGCGCTAAATGTTAATGCACAATGTCTTCGTTTGTCCTTGGGTGCACATGTAAAGCTTAAACAGAACGCTTACCTTGTGTTTTCTTGTTTCTTCTTAATTTAAACTTGTAGATTATATTTTTCCCTGTGTGTCTGGAGTGTTTTAATACTGTTGCTCGTGGGAGCGCCTACTGGAACCGGTATTTTGAAAGCCTGTTTTTCTTTCCTTGAGTCAACTCGGTGACAGCCCTACTTACCTAACTGGGCTGTGCGAATTTGATTGCAAACACTGCATTATGGCATGAGCTGCATCTTTCCTTCCGCTTATTTCAAATGAAAAACTCGTGAGCATTGCTAATTAACGGAAGGGCCTTGAGTACAGTATAGAAGTGAATATAGATTGAATGAGACAAAATTTAAAAAGAAAATAAACTCTTAATTCCCAATTTCGGGGTTACTTGTTTCAACAAAAAAAAAACAAAGATTGATTAAAGTTTTGTCCTTATATAAACAAAAACTGCATCAAAGGCAGTGTAACACTTGGTTTGCACTTCCTTAACGTAGACAGAATACTGGCGGCTGTACGGACTGTAATTAAGAAGTGGCCTAGACAGAGCAACGTAAAACAAAGCAAGCCAAGGAACATTAACCCAAGTTTACTTTTCACACACTCCTTTCAGAAATAGTACAGAAAATTAATCTCCCTAATATACTCATCCCTGCTCTTCTAATTATGTTTTCACCTGCGCCTTCAGCCGCTGCGAGTTCACCGTGAGCCTCACTCAAACTTCACTCACTCACTCACTAACTCACTCACTCTCTCTCATTCAGACGGCTACAGGCCACCTACATTAGCTGTAGATGTCTTTAGTAAAGAGGCTTTTACAATAGCAAATTACACCTCTACGATTACACATTTGCAGGCGAACAATACACAGTTGCAACCTAAAGAACTTTCTTTTTAAACTGTAGTGTGCCTGTTCTTTCATCTCATCTTTGAATTCTTTCTCTTATCATTTCGAGCACTGCTCGGGTGTTCTTGCGCGCACTGTGGAATTCCGCCGTTTCTTTTCTCACACAACTGTGGTGCTACCCCTCTCCCGTTTTGTGTATGAGGGTTGAGGGGAGCATCACATATGTCACAACGTTGGCGAATTGAAGCAGCAAAGTTAACTACCGTGATTAAAAGCTGGGGAAGTTGGCTAGAATCTGTAGTTTAAAAGCGTGGAAACATAATTACAACAGAGGCGTTCTTTGTTTTTTCGCCTTCCTTTTGTGGCTGCCTTTCCACACTTTTCAAGTGTAGAGGTTAACTAAACTGCCTACTCGGCTTATTTACACGTAAGTTATGTGGATGAACTTGTAACGTTGATAGCCAAGAGGAATACAATGAATGAACTGAGTTCTCATTTGAATGATGTAGAGCAAAAAGGAACTCGATACACGGCCGCCATGGAACTTACCTCCTTTTGAGTGACCGCCTTATGCGCGCCTAATCGCAGCAGCCGTCATATTGCCCCAATAGCTTCTTGCGCCTCGCAGTTGAATCAGTCATTCAATATAAAAAAAAACGTCCTGTTAGTTGCCACGTCAAATTAGTGGTGCATTTTTAATCAACCGTGGTTCTTCGTTCTCGTGATTAGCTTCCTAACTTCCCTGACACGACGGCGGTGAAGGCCCCCCGACACTCCGGTCTCATTAAGGAGGCATTCGCAGCCTTCCGTGCGCGGCAAGCTGTGGCTCCAGACAATCAAGTCAAGAACTCGGAGAATTAATGAACGCAGGTGCACGCAACTCAGAAGAACCGTGTTTCCTTAATTGAACTACCTTGTAAGAAAGGCACCGGTGCTACCCTGACTAAGCACTCGAGAAAATTCAGAAATTAACTAATACTATAAAAAAGGGCTGTTAATAAATGATATTCTCAACGGGGAAATGGGAGGGGGGGGATTTACCTAGTTCTTTTTCGTGTAACGAATTCTTTTCAAGAACGTCTTTTATGAGCGTAATGTTTGCTTAAATGGGCATAGTGTTTCCACTTGTCACCTCGTAGCTTACGAAATGCGTAGGAACCTACGCTGAGCATAACAGAGACGTACGCTGAAGAAAAAAAGACCATGATTTTCTTCTTTTATCGCATTCAGGCAGGGAGATAGTAATAATTGTTTTTAATTGTGTTGTTTGCGTCGGGAAAACACCGGGACAAAACAATGTTTACTTTACGCCATCTAAAACGATTACGTAACAAATCGCGCCACTATCGCATGTTCCAGAGAGGCAGCATTTATTTCTTTCCGCTTTCACAGCGAGGTAATGCAGAACATGTTAGGCTAGGTATTAATGAGGCGTCGTAAGTATAGAACGCTTGTCTGTTTGTCTGTTTCTTTTTGTTCATTCTCTTAGTAACTTATTTTAAACAATAAAATTTGGTTTGCAGCAACTCTCTGACGCAGCAAGCAAAGTAAACTTTAACGTTTTTCACCACTTCAAGAAGTGTAAATAACGAACAAAAAGCAGGACGCCTCTTGGCCCTCTTCAATTTATTTATATTCTTGGGCGACCTGAAAATTTATGCAAAACGTCGTTGTGTCAATTATTTTAAGTGCGAAGCATTTCTTAGCGAACTTCAGTGACTTCGAGTGTATCTATCTATCTAGCCGCTTACATTTGGGTGCTCTCGTGGTGACCCTTTTAATTTGGCGTGAATCAAAATTTGCATTGAAGGGTAAGATGGTTTGACGAATATGACGCAATGGTCAAGACAAGAATAATGTCACAATCCCGTCCTGTACGTCGCCAAACACTTCCCGCCAGACAGCAGCACATACCCACGGGTGAGTATGTGCCGCTGGTATGCGGGTATGTGCCACAGGTGGCTAACACTTAGTATCTACCCAGGAACGGCGAGAACACACATGGGCAATTTTAACGCGTGAGCGTAAGGAATAGCCGACATAGGTAGCGTCGACCCGACGAATGCAAGGAATAGATGTCAGGGTCCCAGCTGGAATCGAACCGAATCATTCTGCGTGGCAATGAAGCATTTTACCACAAAGCTACACCAGGTCTTGGAACTACTTTTCAAATAGACGTTAATCTTCGTGAAACGTCAATAGTGGTTGCAGTGCTGCCTACTCAATTTTATAAACGTTACATATGTACTCCTTTGATACAGCCGTCACGTCTGGTTAATGTCAATTATGGTTAGTTGGCATACGCTGAAGTTGATTTATGTAACAATGTTCAGGGCCAGCGTCTACGCGAGCATCAGCGCTTCATATCAGCTTCTGGTGCTGCTATAGAACGCATGTTCCAGTTGGCATCATTGTGCAAGTGCAAACATTTGGTTATATAAACATCTGCCACATTTCAACATATCTCTGTGCGTGTAACAATCCTACGTATAATTAGCGTCATTTCATGATGTGTCACTCAAGGAAAAATTGCAACATGGTCACCTTCCTTCCGCATGCTTCGCATAACGTCGATTCCCAGGTACGTGGAATCTGTCTGATTTTTAACAGTGAATTCGTTTAAGTGATCGATTGCTTGTGAACCATCGTGCAAACTCCATGGGTGGGCGGAGCTACACAAATTGCACAAGCCCCAGAATACGTGTACAGCAGGTGCGAGCGCTCAAATAGAACTCTTCCCTACGTAGTGGAGTGCGTGAAGCAAGTCAAAAAGAGTGGGAAATGAAAGAAAAAAGGAAGGAAGAGAAAATGAAGATAGCGAAAGTGAGAGATAGAGATAAGTAAAGATAAAAAGAATGAGAAAGAAATCGAGAGAGATAGAGGTATAAAGACATAAAAAGATTGAAAGGGTTAGAAATAGGTGTAAAATACAGAAACAAATAGAAACAACCAAACACGAAAAAACGTAGAAAAAAAAACAGAGCGCTAAAGATAGAGATCTAACTAAGAATCACAGTCCAGTGGTGCCAACTCTACGGAAATGTTTCTAGATCTAGGGAATTTTGATTGTACTTAGGGGAAAGGGAAATTTGTCAACATCTAGATAAATTTTTTGCTTCGACGTGAAGCAAGCAGATCGACAGAAGGACCTCCCACTCACAACCTCTTTTTTTGTTCCTTCTTTTCCTGTCCTTCTTCCCTCTATCCTCCTCCTCCTCCATTGTTTATTCTTCCACCTTTTCTCTTTTACACCCCCTCTACACTCATCCAAAAGCGCTGTGCCAAGCCCAGTAGCGGTTCCGAGGGTGTGCATGAAGGCAACAGGGCCGATCTCCGTCTCCAACGCTGTGTCAGCACTTTCCTCTCCCCCACTTCATCGCGGTTCATTCTGTGCCGTCCATGTTCGACGTCGATAGCCTGAATCCTGGTTTGAACAAAATAAAAGTGCTCTCTCTCGAGCCTCCAAAGTAAATGTTTTATTTTACACAAATAACAACCCATTTTCTCGCCTTTCACCCGAGGCACTATTTGTTTGTATTTTTTATCTGTTTTCCTTTTTTGCGAACGCTGTCACATTGCTAGTGAGCTGCCCCCTGAAACCATGGGGCTCCGCCAAGGTCACCATGGTTTCTGTGAAAAGCGCGGCCAGAGCAGTAGGCTGTATGTATGTGGGAAATAGTTTTTTTTTTCCTTAGGCTTGCTTAGCCCTGGTGGTGAATGCAGCCTTTGTAAGGGTTCAACTTTCCAAAACAACTTTATGATCATGAGAGACACCGTAGTGGAGGGCTCCGAAAATTTCGACTACCTGGGGTTCTTCAACGGGCACCTAAATTCAAGTACACGGGTCTGGAACATTTTCACTTATATCGAAAATGCAGCCACCATAGCCGAACTTCAGTCTTGCGAACTTCTCAGTAACCAATAGACTACCGCGGTGGTGCAATCCGCCATATTGTAGGCACTGTCGTTCTCGTGCCAGTGCGCGGTGTCATTCTCGGTGAGCCACCTGAGCGGCGTCCGTGGCTGAGTACGACCCGCAGGTGAAAAAGAAAGTAAAATAATGCGGGAGAACCCATATTACTCGAAGGGCTTTAAAGCTAATCGTACAAACAAAAAAGAAGGGGTAGATATCGCAAGAGCAATCTGAAGATGAAGCAATTGGAGAAAAGAAAAACATCCTGGAGCTCAGCCAACGCTCATGCCGAAAAGCGCAAAAGATACAGGTTTTAGTCAACTCCGTAGGAGAAAGGAGTTTTAAGAAAACGAAGTGTTTTTAATTGACGAAAAGAGAGCGATAGGTTGTGAGGCTTTTTAACTTGATGCATTGGCGTTGACGTTAATCGGTTGTCGCTTATTGCATAAAGAAATGAGTGACAAGGAGATGTCAGGTATAGGCGAGATGAGGCAGTTCCACGAAGCTTGAATAAAGACGTGCACAGGAAGTGGTGGTAGTGATGAGGAAGGTCACGGTGAGGTGTGTAAAAGGAACCTATGGTGCTGCATTTGGAGACAGGCTAGTACGACGAAGAAGGATGAAGTGAAGTAGAGAAGAATAGAAGTTTGGTCCCGGAGGCAAACGAAATAGATCAGTAATGAGGGCGAAAGCACAAGTGCAGTAGGGCAGAAGGAAAATTGGGGATTGTGTGAGAATAAGACAGAAATAGAGAGAAGGTGGGTGGGTTAACTTTGTTAACAGCATGCATGTTAAAGACACGTACGTGAGAACATCCTCAATATTGTTGGCAATCGACGTGCGAGTCGGTTACACACAAGACTCAAAATTTGAAGAGGAAGGCCTACATGCATGACAAGTGTAAAAGTGCGCTATGTTAAGACCCTTGTGGTCGTGGTTGTACGAAGAAAGTGTAGTGGTTATTTTTCTAACAAACAATGCCAGTTGTAAGAGCTCTGCCCGCTTTCTGAGGTTGGACACAATTGAGGCATATTCGGGTAAAGGGGTGTCTGAAGAGGTCCGACTGATAAGGTTTCTCAACATGGTCAGCGTCAAGGGACAGGATTTGGGGTAGTCATCAGGGTGGCACACACAACGCCGCAGAGGCAATAGTTTGTTGTAGCTATGTTAAAGCAAGAAAGATAGCATTGGAACTGGCCCCTCCCATTTATCAGCTGCGTGAGGTACCAGTTTGTGGGGAAGAACTTGGGAATCTGAAAGATGCTGGGAGTTTATTTTAAATAATTCAGTGGAAGCGCCGGTTTGTTCCGACGCTTCCACTGAATTAAGGTTGCGAAGTTCACACCGAATAAGAAATAAAGTATGTTATCATTTCTTAACTGCTAGTAATGGCCGAAGAAGCAGCGAGGTCCCCTAATTGATTACCGCCAATACCACTGCGGGCAGGTACATAACAAAGCTTAACATGGCATCTTTTTGTGTGGAGGTCTCGTAGGGAAAGTTTTACTTGTGTGATCCTGCAGTCTGTGAGTTTAAGAGCAGCAAGAGCGTGGAGCAGAGAAAACAGATGGAGTACACGTTAATATCACGTTAGTTAGGAAAGTTTTATATGTACTTGACAGTCTCAATCAACACCATTATTTTACTGAATATTGCCACACGTGCTGTTTTTATTTTTATTTCAGCGCCCAAATACAATGCATATGTTGCCTTGCACAAAGAGCGCCCGAACGACTGGGAACCGTATTCATAATCTTGGATTCTTCTTCACGTATGCAAGACCGTCGGCCAAGGACTGCACGAGCGACTATTTATCCATATTTTTCTTGCTCTTCTACTTTTCTCTTCCTCTCTTTCCTTTTTATTATTCCCCTTTCCTCCACCCCACGCGTAGGGTAGCCAACCAAGCCAAGCTTGGTTAACCTCTCTGCATTTCCTCTTTATTTCTCTCTACCTCCCTCTCTTGTAACCTTCTGGTGAAATTGTTGAAAAAACAGGCCACTTACCAATGTCAAAACAAAACGAAAATGACGTTTCGGGATCCGTACAAATTTATTAGTAGACTGTGACCAAGGGATTTTTACTGATCACGAAACGTCATTTTTGTTTTGTTTCGACATTGGTCAGTGACCTGTTTTTCAACAATGCGTCTACCTCAACAGACGGTTTTCCGTCGAATTCTCGACTACGTCTTGATGAGATTATATAGATAACGGGACCATAATAGTCAGTTCTGCAACGTTCGGGGCCATTACACATAAAATAGAATCTTCGATCACATACGTATAAAAGCCGACGCGCTTAGCCACTTGTCAGTTTTATCGACCATCGACGCTCTCTTCGCTGCTACAAGTGCACAGTGTTCAAGGTGTGCTTGCTGTAGTCTGATCTTTCGTTTCATGGCTACAAGATTGGCCAAATAAAGAGTTTCATATCCCTGTCACACGTGACAACTTGAGTGCACTTTGAGCGAGTGCACTTAGCCGCGAGTGTCATTTGTGCGCAGTCGCACGCGCAAGTTTAGTGTCACTCGTTGCAAAGTATACACTTGCCGGCAAATGCGTTCTCCAACCTCACTTCACTGCGACGGCTGCGATGAAGTGTGTAGCCTCGATAAAAGCGGCTTGTACAGAAAGACACTCTTGCCTAAAGCGGCGCTCATACTATATTTACACGATTATTTTGTTATTATTGATACTGTTATGTATAAAACAAATCATAAAATACAAAAATGACCTCGCTACTTACACCATCGGGCTGTTTGCGACGACGTCCTCTAGGGGGACGCGGCCACACATGCACAGCAATGGCTGCGTCTGTCGCGTTGTTTACTTCCATGTACACTTGTACATGTGTAAGCTAGTTGTTCTTTAGTCATTTAAGATAGCATATGCCACAGCTGCTACTTCCACAAAGACAACGCTGTCCGACGATGACACACAGGCGCAAAAATAACAAATATACGTTGCGTTACAAATCTGTCAATCGCCACTGCCATCATTTCCAAAGTGCACTTCGCTTTCTCGTGTAGCAGCGAAACGCCAAAATGACACTTTGTGGGCGTAAGTACACTCGCTTAAAGTGCACGTAAGTTGCCACGTGTGACAGAGGGTATAAGCTTGCACACGCCGACCGTCAGGAGGGTAGCCAGGGGGAGGTACACCGAGCCTGTGTCACCTTCTGCAATTTTTTTTTCGCTGTGGCAAAAAAAAAGCGATATATGCCCCCACCCCTCCCATCAAAATCAAGGAGGGGCCCTCACCTCCAAAAAATTATTGCACGAACCCCTGCCAACCGCTTCCTTCGACAGCGTCATGACACCGCATAAGTATCACAATGTAGCGTTTCTTACTCTGAACTTGGCAATTTTCTTGACCAAACCTACCTTTTTGACACAGCCAGAGGCTGCCCCACAACCAGAAGATGCGTGTGCGCCGTCCATGTAGACATGAATTGTTCCAATGACATGAAGTGAGCTACGTGAGCCGTATGTTTTGTAAAAAAAAGGTGTATAACTTATTGGGACGACGATGCCAATTATCACAATGATATTGTACTTCTTTTTATTTCTTCTGATTAGAAATGTGATGTGCGGGAATACGCTATCTCTTTCGGTTTAGCAGGAACGTTCGGCAGCTGTTTCAGCTGCAACTGCGTCGTCACGGAAAAACAGCCTTCGCTTTTCGCCCTTACGTGCATCTCCTTTGAAAAAATAAAGAGAAAGATTTCTGATGGAGGCGGAAATGTTGTAGGCTTGTGTGCTCAGATATTGGTGCACGTTGAAGTACTCTAGGTCGTATAAATTTCCGGAGCCCTCCACTACGGCTTCTCTTATAGTCATATGGTGGTTTTGGCACGTTAAATTCCACATATATTCGTCATCAATAACGAGGAAGAACGAAGGCTACTTAGCTCCCCTTTCCTCCGGACTAGACACTGCTTGCGTGTTACTGTAATAAGTTTTTCATGGGTCAGCATTTATTTCTCAATATTTATTATTTCTTGTTTTATTCTTCTTGTGGGTTCTTAAAATATCAATATCATCATGTAAAAATAGCAGGCACTAACGTATGCGTTAGCGCCTGCTACTTGTACACTCTTAGTCTAATTCTGGCTACCTGTATAGCTTAAGTTTGCGTGCCTTCATATATGGTTTGAAACGCTACATCTGCGTAGAACACGCAGCACAGTATAGCAGCGAAGGCTGGAGGAGTGGCCTATCTAGAGCTGGATTTAAACTCCCGGGGGCCACTGTTACAGGCACATTTGCAGGGCACCCAATGCGCTACAAATCATCAGAATTTTGCGAAGTTAGGAAGCACCCGCTGCGCAATCATTCACGATTCTGCGGAGATGCGAGCTACTGACTTCCCGTCTGTAAGGCATTATGGGTGACGTATTCCTCGTTGCAGCTGTTTAAATCTACCTGCATGCCCATAACTGAAGTTCAGTATGTGTGCGTGTGGGTGTGCGAGTGTGTATTATTTCTCTATTTCCCGCACTGAATACTCTTGAAAGATCTCGTATAGCAAATGAGACAGCGACCTGGTTGTCTCAATATCATTATTTCTGTATTTCTCGCAATTTAACTTATTTCGCTACCCATTGCTTCATCATTATCAATCGTCGTTTTGGGACAGATAAGATGAATGTTAACTCTGGTAAGTTTACATGTGCTCACGTAACACCACTTCAAATTGCGTATAAGCAACTCTATGTACTAACATGACGATAGTTAGAGCGCGAGAACAGAACGACGACAAAGAAACAAGAAGGACACTTGTCGTCGTTCTGTTCTCGCGCTATAACTATCGTCATGTCATACCAACTAGCCCAAGCTTCCACTCTTCTATGCAGTAAGTTTGGCATCACGCACGCTTTGCAAGGCCCAGTGGACGCAACGACAATCTCCTGCGAATCACGACCACCTCGTATTATCCACAACTCATTAACGTGATCACTGCAGATCACGACTCATCGAGTGTCTCCTGTTAGCTCTTAAACATGCAGCGCTTGCGTGAACGTGTCGCTTCTCTCGTGGGTTTCTGTTCCCGCTTGTACCTCCCAGCCCCACAATGAGCCAACTTGCCCTAAGCTTTTTTGCTCTTCTCTCTTCCCATCCGCCATAGTGTAGGGCAGCAAACTGGATGCTATACTTCTGGTTGACCTGCCTGCCTTTCTCTCTTTTTATCATCTCTCTCTCTCTCTCTCTCTCTCTCGGATAGGGATGTTTGAAAAGAGAAGGCGCCGATGCTAAGTTTACCACGCTTCACCGCCCTTGTCTTACCGTCAATATTATCAGGTCCTACTTTTAAACGGTCATTAAGAAGCATTGACATCACATTCATTGTCTTCTCCTATAGAAAAAAAGGGGAATTGAGTCATAACTTGCATATCATGCGCACCGTTTACGCGCCACATATGCTGATGTCATCATCAACGTCAAATATAGAAATCTAATGTGAGGACACGACGAAGAATAACAAAACTTTATTTCCCAAAAAAAAGACTTCGTTGCCGCTAAAAAAGGGCAACGCCACGTGGTCAGGTCCTTATTCCAAGACTCTCGCCATTCTTTCAGCCCTCCTGAGTAGCCTTCGCTGGTCCTCAAGGGCCTGACTGGACAGCATTGCCTCCCACATCTCTCTGCTGTTGTCCCCTGTCTGTTCCTCGGTGTGTGTGCCATACATCCCCACATGATATGGTAGAGCGTCGGTGTGCTTCCACAGCACAGGCATATTGTATGATGTATTCAATCTGTGGATGTTTATGCATGGGTTAATTTGGAGTCGGCATAGCGCCGCAGAATTCAAGGCCGAAAAGTTCTTGTGTGGTGCTGGGTAATGTCTCCGCGAATCTCTGTAATAAACACGGCAATTTCTTTCTCTTAGCACACATTATCAGACTTGTGTATTTGGAAGCATTTAAGTACTACGGACAATAAACGTAGATGTAAATGAAGAGCTAGAAGCATGTAAGAACGTTTCCAGAGTTTCCGCTGTTGGTCACAACAACACCGATGCATACTTCACCACTAAAGAGCTAATACAGCATCTAAAGCTATATTTATATAAACTTCTTGTATACCTCAGATAAGGTACATTTGTCAGTACTGCCCTTGATATTCAGTTATTAATGCCATCTCCTATCAAGTTCTTAGACAATTACCCATTTAGTATATACGTGCCACTCTCACTGAAAGAACAAACAAACGCGCACGCAAATATACAAACGCCTCACGTGCATCGAAATGGTGCTGCTCTCGAAAACCTACAAAAACAACAAAAAAAAACATTTGGTTCGTTGCTTCGGCCCTGTGGGTCCCACAGCTGGCCCTGACATTTGGAGCTGACGCCTCTGCACCAGTGGCATCGGTTCTCTTCGAAGCCCAAACAGAATGCGCGTAGAGCAAAAGCAAAGGAGGCAACCATCGCAGCCCATGGTGGCGGCCGCAAGGGACGCCCAGGCTGGCGCACCGTTCCGCATCGCGCTGCTTCGGTGGCCTCTTCTGCCGTCCATTAGCGTAGCTGCACTCGCAAAACCGTCGCGCTTGCAACTTTTCTACCGCCCGCTTATCCAGCGTGTCCCGCGAATTGTCCGGCACACACTGCACATCCCCGAGAACGAAGTGAGAGAGCTCACCACTATGGCCCAACAACAAGAAGCGGGCTGAAATGAACTATGTTGTGCAGGGAGAAAAAAGCGAAAGGCTCTCTTCACGAGGTCGAAAAACTGTGAATATCCCTGTTCACTTAGTGGATAGCATGTGGAATCTTTTCACCGGTCTCATTTTTGATAAAGGAGACACACTGTGCCATTAGCTTGCTCTAGTGGCGATGCAAGTGGCATCGTTTGGATGGCCCGTCAGCTTTCTCGTTCGCTGTGCGCGGGATTTTGATTAAATCGAACTGCTGACGTGAACGTCAACACGCCCACTACGATAACATAAATGTTGTGTCTTATATAGCTGGTGGTTCGATCCGAAAGAGTGAGAGATGATGAGAGGACTACCAAAACGCTCGCACAAAGTGAAATACAGCGATGCGTACCGAAATTGTTTTCAGAGGGAATAAGGAAACTCTGAAAGATGTTCGCTGAATTAAAATGTCTTAATTACCGGAAGTAATTTCATGCTCAGCCATTCAGATCTCGCGTGCCTTGGAGTCACAGACTCAATTTTTGTGCAAACTTAAGTTTATATGTTTTGTGTGTTAATGTTTTTTAATGAAATTATAAAATATAGATAGACAATTCCAAATAACTTCCAAACTTGATGAAGGTTACTTGGCAACTACTTAAAAAAAGAGGGGGGGAGGAAAGGGCGGACACAAGTGCAATCTTCAACTGAAGTTTAAGGGGAGTAATAGGGTGGTTTAAGTCTGTTTTCTTCCCGTGGTCGTTTCTTAACTGGTTCGCCAATAACGTTTCCTTAGATTGCTTTTCCTGAACTGCTTTTCTGATTCCTTTCATTCTGCTCTGCCATAAAGGGTACAGCTATCTCAAATTTTTCATCCAAGGATAAAGCCAAGGTTCATATGTACTGTAGTATGATTCAAAAGCGCCTGCTAAAAATTAATAGCACTAAAATAATACTACCATAAAGAGAGAAAGAGACAATAAAGAGAAGAGGAAGGCAGGGATGGTCACCAGAAGGTAGTATCTGGTATGCTAATCTGCGCTGGGGTTGAAAAGACAGCGAGAGAAACAAATAGTACGAATAAAAATTCAACATTATTGTATGGATACCAACTTATGTAAAAGCATTTTGGGAGAAGAATAAATCAAGAAAACAGAAGAAACAGAGGCATTACCGGGGTGCACTTGGTTAGCTAACGTAGATTCGGGAATTGGAAAACGGTAAGGTTTTTGTGCCATGGTCCTCACATCTTATCAACTGCCAGTTATAGCGCCACCACCTGACAGCATTTTTTCCTTCTACCATGACAAACGTTACGATCTCGACCATGAACACTACGGGATACCTCTACTGCTCGGCTCAGAGCCAACCTCATGCTATAGCGTGCCGGTTTCAACACTGCACTCGTCGTTTTATCTCTATAGTTAGGCTCCCGCCTTTGGAGTTTTCGCTCTTAACTCTGAGACATAACATCGAAACGATTGCATGTGCTTCAGACTATTACGCATCGTCAGTCAGAGCCCGTTCTTACGCACTCATCAGCTACCCGCGGTATCTTCGTCCTTTCATCGTCTCGCTTCATAGACTAGAGGGATTGCGAGACGTAATGCCTCGGCTTCAGTAGGGCATTCGGCCTCATTTCCGTTGGGCAGTTTAGAAAAGGAATACCTCGGCAAACTCATCTCAGTGTAAGAAAACAACGAAAAAAAAACTTCCGTGGTCTCTTCTATGCCTGACGAAAACGACGACGACTAAAATGTGCAAGGCTACTTTTCTGTTTCTTTTCAGTGAACTGTGTTCGTCATCCCCTCCCCCCCCCCCCGCTTTGGTGAAACCTCTGTGCCCTTAACGTGGCTTCACGGTGCCTCCGGTATCGGACGCGTTAACACCTTTATGTACACCTGCTCTATTTTCACACTGCCTCTGGTATCGGAGACATTTAAAGCTTTTTGCACCTCACCTCGTTCCTCCATGCCTCCGGGATCAGCCCTCCGTTGATGATGCGACTGTATCATGTGATGACGTCATAGTGACCATGATGGCGGAATAAATATCGGGAACCTGTGACGCTTCAATACGTCAAGGGTGACATCTACACCTTATTTTTCGCTTCATCACTCGTGTTCACGCCAATGCCAATGAAATCAACGACCACTTTTCACCATTGATCTAAAAAAATATAATGGAACAGTAACGCAAAAAAGATCTAAGCTGAGATGTAAAAAACTGTACGCTGTGCTTACTAACTACCTTCACCATTTTGTGCGTGATGTTAACGACACGGGTTTGAATATGTTTCTTTTCAGCCGACTATAGTTCAGGCGTAACTCTTCATTGGCGAGTAAGCCGCAGCATCAAGAGAAAACACAAATGACTCAGGTAGCAGGTAGCCGGATTCTAAGAATAATGCTGAATGGCAATGAAACGATGCACGCTTTCTACTTGATTAAAATAAAATTATCTATGGCATAGTGGGGGCCATGCATGTGTACTTGTAGTAGTATCCCAGAAGTGTTTAAAGAAGGCGCTAGAGAGGCCACTCTTTCAGCTTTCGCTGTGACTACAATGAGCGTTACACTTAGGCCCAACGTGTTTTTTTTTTTTTGTTCTATACCAGCATACTGAAACTAGCGTACACAACACCAGGATGCAGACGTGATTCACACGAACCAGCGACCAGTAAATTCACGCCCCAGAGAATCTTTTATTTGCGTCCTCGTGTTACATGCACTAAATTTTCAAGATGTGGAAAACCCAACTAGCCCGCCTTTTCGTATTGTTACTATACGGCCGTATAATTGATAGCGCTCCTATTTTACAGCTTATAAGAACTTTTCAACGATATAAAATCTTAAAAAGATAAAAAGAAACACGTTTAGGACTCTACAGATAGGAACGATTCACGGTATTACTTCCAATAACGTAAAGTCTGATGCTCATATTCTCAAGCTAGAAACATAAAAAATGTGCCTTTTTTCTATAACCTAGAAATTATTCCATGACCATGAAAATAGAGAAATAAGGAGACAGAGAGAGAGAAATAGGACGAGAGAAAATTATTGCACGTAAGCTGCACATTGGGTCGCTATGTCTCATGCAGATGGCACGTGTGTCTATTTTTTACAAGCTTTTTGCCCTCATTACATCTTTATGCATTCATTATTTCTAGGTCCTGGTTTTTTGTTAATTTGTTATAATTTTTACATCTCGGGTTTTTCTACGTGCAGTCTTACATCAACATTTTTTTACAAGTTTCAAGGCAAAGCCGTAGCCGACCCATCACAATAGTCCGATTGCGAAACATTTCGTTAATATAAACCTTTAAAGAAAGAACCAGAATCAAATGTATATTTCACAACTAAACTGCTATTTATTCGTAGCTATTTTTCTCGCTGTAGTGAGATTTTGTTATACGGTAATATTCTTTCATAGTTCAGTAGTGAAAGCAGTAAGAATACGAGTGTTATCAGCGTATTCCTTTTTCGCTTCACAGAACCGGCCGACGCTATGTTCTATGCCTGAGTTTCCATTGTTCGATATGAGTTTTTATACGCAATCGCAATACTTGTAACCACGTCAGCCAAAAGCTTGTTTTCTTTATAACGGTGCCTCCCACGCCTCATTTGAAAGACCAGCAGATATCCCAGCAGTCGTTGCAAACTATTTAAAAATGGCTCGTCAAAGCATTGCACCAATCCGGCGTCCGAATGAATGCATATTCAGTGTGAAGGGGGCTTAGCTTCCTCGGTTGAAAGGGAGTAATGATTGCGAAACTCGGAAACAAAAGGGAGCCATGAAGGGGAGTGATTTCATAGCAGCACTGTGGTTGCAGCGCTTCCAGCATTTTTCGTGATTATGAAATGCCGGGAAAGTCAGCAGGCTAGAATCAAGGGGGTTAAAACTCGAGTACGCGAACGACGGGATGTAACCCTATTGAAAGATGTCTGACGTAAACTACCATTCATGATTCGCGCTGGAATAAACACAGGTGCCTGAATACAGAGCGAACATGTCGCTAATGTGAAAAGTTATTTTCTTTTATTTAGAGCCATATACAGCGTGCTTCCGGCGTTGCATGCAGGTTTGACGTTCTAGAGATGTTTCTAGAAAAAGAAAAAATTGGTACATTCACGTACAGCGAGAATGAATGATATGCGAAGCAGGAATCAGCGGGGTTGAATTGTCACGTTAAAATTGGCACAGCATAACGAAGTGGACGTAAACTATGCCGTACATGACTTGCATGTCATGATTATCATGTTTGCGCCTAGAATTTGTGCTTAGTCGTCCCTTCACATCACGTTATACCAAATTTGGTATATGTCAAGCTAGCGAAACGGCCGCGAGTTCGCTGTGAGTGTAACTTGTGGCCACGTTTTACGTGACGCGCATCTCATGGTTATCATGTTGGGACGTGTCATTTATCTTCGTCATTCATTCACGTCACGTAATAGCAAATTTGGTATATATGAAGCTGCGAAACGACCGCGACTGCGTCATGAGCGTGGCATGTAGTCATGTTCTTACATGACACGCATGTCATAATATCTACGTGAGGGCCTTTTATGTTCGCCGTGCAGTCATTTCATACCTTACCAGTTTTGCAATACGTCATCTGAACCATACTACCGCAGGAGTAGCAAGGCCCAGACATGTAAATCATGACATTCATGGCATCCATGTCACGATTCTCATGTCAAGACTAGTCACTTATGCTCGTCGTACAGTCATGTTATGTCATACCAATTTAGGGATAGGTCACATTATGCAAACGGCCTGGAGAGCTAAATGCCGTAGGCGGACAGACAGACAGACAGACAGACAGACAGACAGACAGACAGACAGACAGACAGACAGACAGACAGACAGACAGACAGATAGATAGATAGATAGATAGATAGATAGATAGATAGATAGATAGATAGATAGATAGATAGATAGATAGATAGATAGATAGATAGATAGATAGATAGATAGATAGATAGATAGATAGATAGATAGATAGACCGACAGACAGACAGACAGACAGACAGACAGACAGACAGACAGACAGACAGACAGACAGACAGACAGACAGACAGACAGACAGACAGACAGACAGACAGATAGATAGATAGATAGATAGATAGATAGATAGATAGATAGATAGATAGATAGATAGATAGATAGATAGATAGATAGATAGATAGATAGATAGATAGATAGATAGATAGATAGATAGATAGATAGATAGATAGATAGATACGGTCAAACTCACTTAAGGTCGCATATCCACGAAGGAATCTACGACATATCCACGAAGTGAACAATGATGAGTGGGCGTAGCAGTGGGATCGCTCACTGTTACCGTAAATAGCCCATCACATTGACCGCTTATACATGTAAATGATTGCCAGGCGGTGCACAGTTATATAGAATGTTTATTGGTTATAACTGGTATGATGTGTTGAGATGCGAATTTCGTTTCGCCTTCAATATTACTGCTTTGGGGGATCGAGTCTAGCCTGACGCTGATCTGGCCCACTGCACGAGCCAGTTGTCGTCCGCGATCATCACTGTCTTGAGCGTCGTCGTCATCGTCATGGCATATAGTGGTCACCTTTCATGCACTCTGCCATGATGCAGAAAAAAAAAAGATTGTGTGGTCTGGAACGTGATTGTTTTTCACCATCGTCAGCATCATCCTCAGCGGCGGCACACAGTGCCATTGGACAAACCTCGACCTTAAAAGAAAGCCCTCGAAAAGAAAGAGAGGAGGAAAGGAAAAAGAATCCGAATAAAAACAAACAAGGCTCTCCAGCAGCTCCACGCTTCCTTCAATCTTGTCATCACTATAAGGTGAAGCTGCATTTTTTTTAAACGTTAAACAATCAACAGGTGTAAGGTGTGTGAAGGCAGAGAGACGTAGAGCACACCGTGGACCTCCACCAGTGCGTGGCAGCAGCAACAATCTCCTACAAATACGGTAGATGTACACGGCTCTCTCAAGGCGCGGGCTGGGATAGGAGGCGGCCCTTCTCAGCCATGACCTCGCCGATAAAGTGTAGGTCGTCCATCACATCAAGGCAGTCATCGTGTTCACAAATCCCAGGCCGTCACCTGTAGGCGGGAGTGCTTACGTTCGTACCCCGCTTCCTACCGGTGAACATTTTCAATAAAGTTTCAATTCACTCAATCCGTCCTCGTATTTGAGAGATCAACGAGAAATATATGCAAACATTGTTCATGTATTTTTATACAACTTCAAATTTGGCCAGCTCACCTTAAGTTGCAGGTAGTAACAGCGCTTAGTGTGAGCACTGCCATTACTACAAGTATGTGGAACCTCTGAGAACCCAAAAATTCATTGCAGTATTCCGGATAAACCCTGATTTATCCTCACTCTTCTACTACCCATCGGAGAACTCATGTACTCGCCTGTTGACTACACCTTGCGGCTTATAACCGAAGTATGACACTGGTCTGTAGCTACAGCAAAGACGCTATAGCCTATACATGCAAGAATGTTGGAGGAGATGCAAAATGCATATTTGGCAGCCTTCAAAAACTACAAAAAAGAAAAGTGCGTACGAAAGTAGAAAAGAAACGTCAAACATGCATAACGGGAATTTTAAAACTGTCACCATGAAGTATTCTATAGAGAGACTTTTTTAAATGAACACACTGCAGAGACACTTATAAGATCGTCAAGCCAGCGAAAAGCCCTCGGAGCTGATGCGCATTTCTTAAAGTATTCTAACTACTCTGCTTAATTTGTTTTTGACGCAAGCACGTTCCGCGTTTAGCACCCTCTCCCCTCTCCTGCCCTTTTGACTATACTATACCGCTCATCGCAAATACACGCACCATTTCCCCAAAGAAAGCTTTCTCTCAAGGTATCGAGAAAGCAAGGGAGCTATCTTTGCCTCCTTCCTCCTTTCTCGACGAAACAACGAATTCGCTGTAGGGAATTGATGGCTGCAATGCTAAGACAAGACTGCAAGTAGAAAGAAAGAAGCTGTAACAGTGAGCCCCCCCCCCCACTCCTCATTCCAAAAAAAATAATAAATCATGGAAAGGCATAAAGCACTTTGGTCTTTACTAAAAAGACTGCTTTATAGTAAGGCCTGTCGTTGATGTTGTCCGTTTACCACCGTACACTTACCTGCCATCATAAACGCTGTCTATTTTTGTATTCTCTATCTCTTGGGCCCTATTTTTTCCTGCAACTGGAGCAACTCTCCTCTCGACGTAGTCTATCCAGATGAAAACAAGAGATATGTTGCCGCTGAGGCATTGCAAGATACATTAGCGGCTATGGCTATAGAAAGAAAGAAAGAAAGAAAGGAAAGGAAAGGAAAGAAAAGAAAGAGAAGAAAGAAAAGGAAAGAAAAAAAAGAGAAGAAAGGAAACAAAAGAAAAGAAAGAAGCTAACTACCACGGGGTAATCAAGCGTTGCCAGGAACTGTAAACAAGCACTGACTGCTATAGGCAAGGAAGTGTAAGAAGATCAAAGCTGACACGCAAAGCGTGGATAAACAAAAGCGAGGAAAAGACGGCACATACTTGTGTATACGCGGGCACCGTTTTGAAGGAGCACTGTCTTCTTTCGGAGTGTGTGTTCCAGCTTCCGGTGTCGCCATTACGTCGCGCACGCTTGCTACTTTTGTTATTGTTCTTGCGCCTGGGCGAGTGCGATGTTGTCTCTTATGCACTGCCGGCCCTAATCATTTCTCCTCGCCCGGCTTCCGGCTTCGTCTTCTCTCACTATTCGTTCATTCTCCAACAGGAATCGTGGGTTGTGCTCTCACCAAACGAGCGCAACACCGTTCGCGGAAAGCATGCTCTTTCAACGAGCTAGTGTGCCATAGGTCAAATGCCATAGGAAAACAAATATAGGCGACAATGCGGCACAAGTTCACGGAAAAATAAACAGCGGACTAAAAGCGTTTCTTGGACATAGCAGTGATGACACTGCAATTACATTGAAAGTTGGGTGAGTTGGTACGGTATCATCAAACGAACTGCAGAGCAGGACACCAGGAAAGAGGGAAAGGAAAGTTTTGAGTCTGCGCTCACCTCTCTGTTCTTTCCTACTGCGCATTTTGTGAGGAGGTATCAATACCATGTGAACTTTATCCCATAAGCTGGCTGCTAGAGGGCGGAAGCTGCAAGGCATAAGCAAGCCGCATACCTGTGTGCCAGAACACTTTCATATTTAGTAGCTTGTAATTGGTAAAGTTGACACAATTTTGTTCGTTTTACATGTGCTACGTCACCGTTACGCATGATACTCTGACACAGCTTCGCATGCATGTCGTATGCATCTAATTATTTTATCGGTAAGCACCGCTAATTCTCGTAGTGAAACAGCATGGCACAGTCCATGCAGATGCGACGTGGTTTTTAACTTGACCGACTTTCTTTATTTATCTCCAATAAATTTTCCACCACTTTTTTTTCAACAGTTTTTTTTTCTGTGAGATCAAGTCTGTATTATAATAATGGGAAGTTGAACATGCATCTGCTCCTCCAGTACAGTCATGGCAGCTGTGCAAACTATCGAGCTATCGAGTAACATTCGTTTAAGTTTATCTGAGCACGCGTTACATCAATCTCGTTTGTATAAGTGGTGAGTGAACGTGTTACTGAGACTTACACAAGCCGTAAAATCTACGGGGACACCTTACTGTAGCTTTGTAATTATTTTATCACTGCAAATGTGCCATTTTTCATGCCGAAATGTGACTGTTGTATCAGCAAGGGCGCTGTAAAGAAAAAAATATAAGCGCAACCTGAAAAATTGGCCAACTTACAACACTTATAACGCGCTAAACTATTGCATTCTGAAGGCTAGACGTCACTTCATGTTCAGAATTGACGTGAGATTTGAAGATTTCGCAAGAAATAGCAAATAGGTCAGCCTACAGCAGAAGGTGACAGTGCGCCATGATATATTTAAATAAATGAAACGCCAAGCTCAAACTAGAGTGGAAAATAAAAACGAGGAGGACGGACCATTGGGGTTCTACCTTTGATACTTTAACATGAATTGAAGGTTATGCAGACTTAATTACACTGCAGTCTTATTTACAAATACCTAATTACAATTCCTCTCGTACAGGGCTGAGCATAGGAGGTCCCTTACCTAGTTGTCAATGATCTTGCTGTAGAGCTTGTGAAAAAAACAACAAAAACTCGTATGGGCAGAAAGACCTACTAGGGGGGGGAAGTGGTTCTTAAAATTGGAAAAGAAAAGAAAAGTGAACCCCGCAACTGTCTGCAGCTAAGTGCGACACCTCAGCAGTGGTTCACATGGGAAGGGGAATGGGGGATAATAGACTTGAGCGAAGAGAGGAAAGAGAAAGGAGAGAGCGAGCAAAGGAAGGGGGGGACGCACAGATCGTCTACCAAAATCACGGGGCGCGAATTCTCTAAATTCGCTCACGCAGTCCGCTTCCGTCTACAAAGTCGAGCAGCGCTGAAAGGGCACGCTTGATATGCGCGCGGCCACTGTTCGGGAACAAGAGGTGCTCAGTTGTTGTCCGAGGCAGGCCGAGAGCTCCGTACGTTGCGAGCATCACCTGTCTGCTCGCGTCACCAGCCGGGCAATGAAGCAAAAGGTGGTCCAGAGTCTCCAGGTCGCCGCAGTCCATGCAGTATGGACTGCCACGCCCGGAGTGCCGATGTTTTCGCTCGGCGGTGTAGTTGTCTCCGGTGCGGAGACGGAGAAGGAAACCGCGGTCTCGTCTTGGGAGTCCCTTGAGAGGGAGCCGCCGCGGCGGCTTTCCAGCTGCTACGCGAGGGTCGGGATGACGCTCGCGCACGTAGCGGGCGGTGAGGAGACGGCCGGCATCCGCGGAGCACACGAAGTTGGTGACGCCGGTGTCGGGGTCGTGCGCATCCCTCAAGGCACAGTCGGCCGCCTCGTTGCCGGGTATTCCGATGTGCGAAGGCACCCAGTGCAGCGAAAGGTCGCAGCCCGTTTGCTGCACGGCGTGTAGCTTCCGGGCAACTCTCTGCGCAAGGAGGCTGCCGTCTTCCTCGCGCGAGATCGCGGCCAAGGCCGCCCGGGAGTCGCAGATGATGGCTGCAGCGCTCATGGGTGCCCGCTCACTCAGGAAATCGGCTGCCAAATTTATAGCGGCGAGTTCCGCCACAGTGGAGGAGGCGAGGGAGGGGAGGCGGCACTTGAGAACCGCGCCGACTGATGGCACAACGCAGGCGGCGGCCGCGGAGCCGTCGCGAAGCACTGACCCGTCGACGTAAACAAGCAGCCGGCCGTTCAGCTGTTCGTGAAGGAGGGCGGAGCACTCCTGCTGCATCGCTGCCAGCGGGGTGCGCGCCTTCGCTTTGATGCCGCCAATGGTCTTGGTGATCACCAGAGGGGTGTGGCGGTAGGGTGGGATAGCCAGCCAGCTGGGGTACTGCGTGTCTGGCACAACCGTCAAGAGCTCACTCGCCCGCTGCCCCATGGATGAGTGAGGTAGAGCATATAGCCTGAGAAAGACCTACTACGTGACGCTTGTATCCATCTTATCTGCGTTCCTCTAAGGTGCCTTCAGTACAAGGCACAGAGCTCAACACGTTCAAGAGACGGAGATGATGATGATGATGATGATGATGATGATGATGATTCATTTGTTTTCACTGTAGGTTATGCACAAAGCTCGCCACCGAATCGAGAAACAGCCAGCCTTTCAAGTAAGTATACCATGATATACCACGCGTTATTTTTCACTATGGCATGTGAAGAAAACAAAGAAAAAGCAGAATGAAAACTTCGCGTCAAAACGTAGTCAACAAATATTTTCGCGATATTATTGCGCACGTCACTTCACGTACAGTCTCCATCCAGATCTCATCCAGGACTCATCCATGTCGCGTATGGTCTCATCCATGTCGACACCAAAAGTGAGTCAAAGATATTTTCTCTTAATTTTCTTTGAAGTAAAAAAAATGTTTCTTCTGTACGCAAAAAAGTGAGGTAGTTTGAGAAAGACCACCGGCTATATTGTGATGTTTTCATATTTTCTTCTATAAACTACACAAACAAAAATAAAAGCCTCCATCTTGCAATTTTTCAACTTCAAACTGATTTCTTGTTTATTGGCGCACAAGATATTAAACTACCGAATAAACACTGAGCCTTTGTCTTGACAAAATGTGAAGGGTCGTGTCATTTGTCAAGTGAATGGCGCAATCATTATTTGACAGCCAGTGCATTCCGTACATCTACGTTAACATAACATTTCCCTTGTTCTAAACTACATGTTGGCCGAGCCTACGCACTCGTGCCTTGCCCTCCAGAGGCAGTGAAATTAATGCTTTAATATTTGTCACCACACCCCTCTTGTAATTTTTTTTCTTTCTATTCAATTTGAAATATCTTAGTTGGCACAGGCCACTTCATAAAAATGCATTCAAACGAAACCGTCTAACACTTGTATCGTTTATATCGTCGCAGTGTTTCAAACCACGTGTTCCACATAGCTATCGCTATGCAGAGGATGAAAGAAGCCATTCCATTATCGCACATTTATCACATATATGTCGCAGTGGTCACGTCATGCACCATGCATTTGGAGTTAAATTTAGCCTTTCGCGCGGCGTTCAGAGAGGCATCGCTGAACAGCGCTTTTATCGATCTAAACTGGCGTATAGTCGCGTTTGAGGGAGTTCACTCAGCCGCAGCCGGTGTAATCGATCAAACTGAAGTTTCTGCTCCTCGTGAGGTATAAGGCTGAAATGTAGGCAATCTCCTTTTTATTTTATTTAGTTAAAAGTGTTTCACTGTTTCACGCTTGCTCGAACTTTTCATTCCCACGTCCGACGAGTGGAATCCAGAAGTCTGCTTCGGTGGCCGTAAAACAAGTTGGAAAAAAGTATGTGTTTCTAAATACAGTTTATATATTCGTGTGTGTGTGTGTGTGTGTGTGTGTGTGTGTGCGCGCGTGTGCGTGTGCGTGTGCGTGTGTGTGTGTGTGTGTGTGTGTGTGTGTGTGTGTGTGTGTGTGTGTGTGTGTGTGTGTGTGGAGAAAGAGAGAGAGAGGAGGTAATCAAGGTTGTGCGAAGCTGGCTATGCAACTCTGACTTTAAGCCGGTCATTACGATGTGGATAAACGGGTTTGTACAAACTGAGTGGCTCTGTACGCGACGCTGGTTTATCAAGCACGTCGAGTACGCTTTGCCAAGAAAACGTTAATTCACAAAACAACCTGTCGGATATCCACCTAACAAAAAAGAAGTTTCGACCATTTAGCAATCAAGCATGGTTCCTAATATTTGCTCTCGCGAATGCGAATGTGCCCCTAACAGTGCGCGAATTACTTTGTTTTTGTTTTATTTTTTGCACAATTCTCAGAACCAGCCCGACTTTTGTACGCAGTAACCTGCGTTATGTGATGCTTCTTTTTTTTTCCTAGTTCAACAACAACGCGGCCACCAATCCCAAAGTAAGTCAAACTTTATACAATTGGGATGTTTCTTCAAAATTCGCATGTGATAAGAACCCAAATAAGGGCGATAGTTTCAAAATGTACAATACTTTCTCTCGCAGAAGAAAAATGACTCGAGCGTAAGAGAGAAAACAGAGACTGTAATGGTGAGGAAAAAAGTAATCGCTCCCTGCCGCGTGGGTTAAATAATGAATACAGAAAGACAACGTTGTGAAGTGCAGTCGAGTGTTTACCGAACGTGCTTATCAGCGGCTAACCGGCAGTTACCAACCTACGCCTGACGCACTCGTCCGGAATTTCTCGTTATCGCACTTTTGCGCCGTGCACCTAACTTTGCGCACGCGTTTCCCGCGCTTTGCCTAACTCATGCAGCAACGATCCCCGTGTGAACTTTAGCCAGTGAACTTGCGACGAGGAATTGTGTTTGTGATTTTTCCTCTATAGAAATCCCTTTTTCTATTGCTTCTCTCATTTCAACGCGTGATGTTCATCGATACTGCTTGGTTTGTGCAACATTTAAGACTGCAATAAGTTAGGCGAGTAGGTTGTGTTTTTGAAAAATCCTCGAACACGTGGTGTGGGTGGAGCCATGGTCAGCCATGCTTTCCGTAGTATCCCTGCATATGATCCCGCATGGAGCAGAGTCGCACATAGGTCGGTGAAGCCACTAGTCACACGCGAAAAAAGCACACGGTGAGATGTGATGTTAGTGTTCTTATCAGCCAGTCACGAGCGGAATGCCGCTACCCTAATAGCGTGATAGCGTGAAAGAGCTCGTTTCGCAGAGATTCCAGCGTCGGTTTCGGCGTCGTTGGTTGTGAGCCGAAAATAATCACCTCTTGCGAGACGGAAAAATTTAGAACAATGCAAATAAAAAAAATAAATTTATTTCTGGGTCCATGTGTGGATAGAACCCGAGTCGTTTGCTAAGTAAGTGGTTGTTCTTCCACACAGCTTGTGAAAACAGCGAAAATAACTTCTGCTTAGAAATGCTGTGAAGGCATCTTTCATGCTTAACAAACACACGTGTCCTGCATACATTCTACACAATTTGACGTGAAACATTACAGTAATAATCCGTGCTACAAGCACACATTGTCATCTGGCGTCAGAACATGGAATTATCATAACGACTTCATGGTTTAAAGCTGGTCACCGACTACACAGAGCCCACACGTTACTGCACGTATTTCTATAAGGCCCCGTAGTGGGTGCATAGCGATTTCGGAAAGATTTCATGCACTAAGTGTTTGAACTACACACTAGGGACAGTATATCACTATCGCGTTCAACTCTTAAAGTTGAAGCTTAAGGGAAGCCTAATTTTTTTTACGCGTTGTCCAAGATTGCACCCTGAAAGAGAAGCAGTATATGAATATATGTTCTGGCAAACAATGTGCGTGAAGAAAACGACGCGGGCAAGAATTTACAGTGTTCAGGAGCATCATTGTCGTCAACCTCTGTCGGGATCAGCGCAGGACATGCGTCGATTAGCGGCTCATATGTGAACGAAATTCTAATAATGTGAACGAACTTAGAAATAACATGAATTAAATGCCCTATAAATCGACTAAAAGCGACGGAGTTAATTGTGAACTCAGCTAGAAAAATGTTAAATTGATTCAAATGAACCCAAATCGAACACAAGGTATAATGTATTTAGTGCGATTTTGTGGCTAGGATCTGACCAAAAGAGCATCCACTTGTGGAGTCGCGTCCACAAAGTTTTACAGCGGAGCCAATTTTAACACCCAATCTTTCTGATTCTTGTGATGTTCGAACAGCTAAAGACTTCGTAGAAGAATCTGTTGGTACATACTTAGAAAAATGAAGTAACCCAACACGCTGGACATGTCCGCAAGAGCATGAACCATCTCTTACCTCACGAGCAGGGGCAAATTTGCTTGCTCATTACCGTGTGTGTGGCTGTTCACCTGATCTGAAGAGTATGCATGTTATTCGCAAGGCAACCACGCAAGACGAAGGAGAAGTAACTAAAATGTATCAAATATGAAAATATGGTACCAACAAATCCACTAATGTATTTTTGCTATCAATATCAAAGAAAAAAATCACTTATTTAGAAAAATAGGATCACTAGATGTCATACTGCGCCTTTGGAATTAAACGTGTTTTTTTCTGTGACACATGGGCACTTGATATTCCTCCGAACATCATGTGGGGTTGTTTCATTAAACTTGTTGCCAGTCCCAGCGTGCGTCTGTTGTTCTGTCTTGTGTACGCTTCCATAAAGCTTGGTTACTTCGTCTCTTCAGTGGTTCGCTTGCTGACACACAGTATATTTGCTGCCACACAGCGAGAACCTTGCGATTATTTTTTACCATGCCCATGGCCTCTCACCTGAACGTAATCTACGGGCTACTTGTCTGCGAAGGCGTTTCAAGGAAACATCACACACGTATGGTCAACAATCAGGTGAGTGCGCTTTGGCCACATAAGCCACCCAATCAGTGACCGCCGCCGTAAGACTATTGCACGTGCGGTAACACTGGTGAGCACTGAAAAAGAACTATTGGTAATTCACTATCATGAACAGCTGCTTGACTGTTAAAAAAAAGCAATCACGGAAATAAGTCGAGCGTGGGCAACGACATCGTATCTATAAAGTTGCCTTTGCTGCGGTGAAATTGAACATTCGACGTCATTTTGCCCTTCGTGACCGCACACGCCGAACGGAGATGCGAGGAACCATTATGCGCTACTCTGCTATACTTGCGGTTTTATATACGAAAATACGAGGCTTACACATTTGGCCTCGTCTTCCTGATAGTCGCAAATGCCTACCTTAGAGATTGTGTGTGCGTGCTTCGTACCCTTTCCGCCATTCGAGATAGAAAAGGAGGACAAAGTAAGTATAAGTTCATATCGAATCGTTAAGCCCATTTTCGTGACGCATATAGTTTATTATATGCGAAGCACTTGCTTATCGGGCTGCAAGCACTTTCAATGTTTCTATCCATGCGTCTGTATATCTGGCCGCCTAGGTCTGGGTGATCTCGGGATCACATCTTTAACTGGGGTTAGACCAAAATTAGCATAGGAAGGTAAAAGTTTTTGACAAATATGTTTTGCTAGTCATGACGTGACATGAACTCCGCCGCGTTCGACGTCCTATCTTTTCCTCCAGGCACTGTTACGAATGTCCGTATACCACGAAGTGCATGTGGTATGGGAGTTTATCAAGGAACGGCGGGAACAGACATTCGTAATTAGAATTTGAGAGTGTTGAGAAAAACTGACATCGGGCAGTGCTGACCCTATAGAAATGCAAATAATTATCTGAATCATAGCAGTAATCAAACCCTTCCATTCTTTGGGGAAATCAAGCATTTTATTACAGAGCCACATTACGTCTCAAAACTACTTTAAAAAATGTGTGGCGTAATATTGCAGAAACGTCAATTGTGATTACAATGCTGGCTATCTAATTTTATAAATGTTACATATAGACTACTGTGGTATACAAGCGTCACGTCGTGTTAATGTCGGTTCTATACTTAAGCACCGTCCGCAGAAATGGTCTACGTAGCACTGGTTACCGTCATCGCAAGCACAAGCGCTATACACACCTGTGGGCCACTTCAGATGTTCTTAATGACCGTGTTACCGTTAGCATCGTTACGCAAGTGTAAACGACTGGTGAGATAAAACATATGCGCCTCTTCAGCATATTGTCTTGGGGTTGTAACGCTGATAAAGGAATAGAACTGCTTGTCTAAAATGAAACTCTTTATTTGTCCGAACTTGTGGCCGGTAAACTGATAGTCAGATTACAGCAACGCACATTAGCACTGATAGCAGCGAACAGAACGTCACCCGTTGATCATCTGATCATTGTCGTGACACGCCGTATTTTATACCTCGCACCTCGAACTTTCTATAGCCTTATCAGTAGCTGTCGTGCAAGCTACGGAAAAATCTTGAGTGTTTTTGTCCCGAGCGTAATCTGAACAAACTCATCTACAAGAAACGTGAAGGTTCTCGAACATTGAGGCGCGATCTGCGCCGAGTATTGTTCTCAGTCTTTCTGGGTATAAACCGAGTACATCAAAATAATACTCCTGGCAACATGCATGTGCGTGTAACATTTTTACATACCGTTCGCGTCATTTTGTAACGTTTCACTCTATAAATGAATTACACCACAGTCACTTTCCTGGGCATGCTTCACATGACATCGATTCCCATGGAATGCGGGATCTTCCGAATTTGTTTTTTTTTTAATTTTTGAAATTGTGAATTGCTTTGTGTTAAAGCCTGCTTCGTCTCTCCACTTTTCGTCGTGTTTCTCTCTTCCTACTTCCCCTTAGTATAGAAACGCAAACTAGATTTAACTCTTTTTTTTAACTTTCACTCCATCGTGGTGGTCTAGTGGCTAAGGTACTCGGCTGCTGACCCGCGGGTCGTGGGATTGAATCCCGGCTGCGGCTGCATTTCCGACGGAGGCGGAAATGTTGTAGGCCCATGTGCTCAGATTTGGGTGCATGTTAAAGAATCCCGGGTGCTCGAAATTTCCGGAGCCCTCCACTACGGCGCCTCTCATAATCATATGGTGGTTTTGGGGTGTTAAACTCCCCATATCAATCAATCTTTTTAAGCCCCGCCGCGGTGGTCTAGTGGCTAAGGCACTCGGCTGCTGACCCGCAGGGCGCGGGTTCGAATCCCGGCTGCGGCGGCTGCATTTCCGATGGAGGCGGAAATGTTGTAGGCCCGTGTGCTCAGATTTGGGTGCACGTTAAAGAACCCCAGGTGGTCTAAATTTCCGGAGCCCTCCACTACGGCGTCTCTCATAATCATATAGTGGTTTTGGGACGTTAAACCCCACATATCAATCATCATCAATCAATCTTTTTAACTTTCCGGCCTTTCCCATTTTCATCTCTTACTGTATAAAGGAAACAGCGCAACACATTTCCTTTCAGTTGAGAATGGCACCACCGAACGAGATTCATACAACTGTGGAGGAATGGAGAGAGAGAGGGGAGAGAATAAAAATGAGTAGCTGATGTTCTCCGTGCTGTGTGTCTGCAGAAATTCTTGTATACTACAATAAAACGAATCAAGACTCTTACACAACACATCATATCTATAAACAATGATACATGTGCGTTGTACATACCACGTATTTTAATTTACTGTTCTCCTAACCTGACAAAGCAACGTTTGCATAAACAGGCATCCGGACATCGGAGATCACACCAGCTTTCAATTCTTATTTTTTATCGGGTTACTGTTACGTTCAGTTTGTGTAAATGGCTGCCAAAAGGGAGCTATACATGACGGTAGAGTGCTCTGTTTGATCTGACATGTGTATTTCCGTCTGACAATCACTTAAATAAGTCAAGGTGACCTTGAAAAATGCCACGGGAAAGAAGGGTATGATGGAGCACCAGTGGGCTCAAGCACACGATCACGCAAGAAGCAAGACCGAGAATTTCCCACATAGTCTATTCAATCATTCTCCTAGCTCCCCCCCCTCCCAAAAAAAGAGGGATTCATACCCTTGTAAATTTTCAATACTTTATTTTATTTAACCTCCCACACCGTTTCTCTCCACGGCACAACCTGTCACTCATCCTGTCTAGGAAGAAAAGTTCCTTGGACAGAATATTTCCCAGAAATAACCATGACCGCGCGCGTCACAAAATAAGAAAGATGACAGAAACGCACGGAATCAATGCGTACTGTCGTTTCGATGCATATTGCTTCGGTCATGAAGAGAGAGAGGAAGCGCTGGGGTCGATATCATCCTGGCGATGGGATCAGAAATGCGCATTTCGATGGCGTCGCCGAAGGTGCCTACGTCAGCCTCTCGCGTCGCCCTCTTGTGTGCGCGTTGAACGTTTTGCCTTAAAAGAATCGAGTACGCGTGGGTAGGTAGCTCCGCATCCTTATCCCCTGTTCTCACACGATGCGTCAGCGAATTGTGGGGTGTACAGCTCTTAAATGTCACTTCGCCAATCTGATTCAATGATGCCAAGTCGCTTAATTCATTCGGACCTCGTAACTATATATGAAACGATAAATTGAAAACGCGTGCATAAAAGAACTACGTGCCGGAGGAATCAATGCTTTACTGAATGAGTGGAAAAGAAAAAAACTTAGCAACCTTTTTTGTGTGTTTCAGTCTTTGTCTGACTGAATAACAACGGATTACGATGATCTCATTACTATGGCTTCTTTTTTTTTTCTTTTTCTCTCGTTTGGTTATCGGTCTTTCTTTCCGGGCTCCTGAAGTGAGGTCCAGAAAGAAAGCAAAATTCAAAAGTATTATAAAAAATCCTAGCTCAGTAAACTTACCCTAGAACAAATAAAAAAATAGCGTTAGGTGGTCCAAGTTCAAACTGCCTAGTAACAGGATTTCTAACTTGCGACCGTGAAAAGAAAGGAAAATTCGATACGCGAGATATTTGGGAGGGGTTATGTAAATGCATAAAGACCAAAATAAAGCGGAAGAGCTCAAGGCACTGCGCGCACGCTGGGCTGATTATACAGCCTTCAGTTGCTCACCAAGGTATTGTAGCGAAACAGCCTTAGGGGATAGTTGGTAATGATTAATATTAAACGAAAAAATGGGGCTTATAGTACAAAACAGGAGCAAAAGGAGTAATGATCACACATGCGCACAACAATGTGAATTCACAAATATTTCGCGTAATGTGGAAAGCATTTCTGTTTTCACGTGAGAGAAACCGTACCATGGGCTTAATTTGTAAGTCATCCATAGTGGGCAGCGCACAAAAGGAAACACACAAGAGAAGGAATCAGGACAAGCGCTGGTCTAACAACTGAAAGTTTTATTTGAAAGAAAGCATATATATACATGTGTACACAGAAAATCATGTGCTACGCAAGATTACATCCGATCAATGAAACCAATCTCCTGTTCAGATAAAGAAACAGATGGCTGGCTAACGCAAATGCCAACACTCTTCGCCATGTGGTAAGCCTCAGCAATCTCACGTGTCCTTTGATTATGATGGCGGTCGATGATTGCGGTTTGCTCAAACGAAGGAATACAACCGCAATCGCGGCAATGGCTGGCGAGGTGAGACGGAACCCCACCCTTTAAAGAATTTTCATGCTCCCGTAGCCTAATATTAATACATCTACCGGTCTGTCCTATGCAGACACTCCCGCACGAGCAAGGAATTTTATAGACTACACCGGTCGAACATGCGGTATACTTCTTAACGTGCTTGATTGAACAAGTGTTATCAACCGCCCACGTAATACCCTTTACGCGTCTTTGAATCTTGCCACATAAGCTACCCAATTTATTTCCACCTGAAAAAACAACATCAACACCATATTGCCCCCCAACTTTCTTTAATCTATGTGAAATGGAATGTACATAGGGAATCACTGCAACACGCTTTTGCTCGCGTTGAGAGGTTGCTGGTAGGTTGGTGGGCTGCGCGTTACTTTTTACTTTCTTTAGCAAACGCTCGGAAGCAGAAACGAGAAAGGCGGTGGGAAAACCCGCTGTCTTAAGCCGATCACACTGATTACGAAAGCTTTCCTCTGTGGCATGGAAACAGGATTTTGCGACAGCTGAATGAAGGCATGAAGTGACTATACCATTTTTTACCAGTTTTGAATGAGCAGATTTAAAGTTTAGGAGGGGTTTAGCCGATCTGGGAGCGTATAACCAACAGACATGCGCGTCCTGGAATCGCAATGTTAGGTCAAGGAACTGAAGCTCATTTTTTTCATTGGGGACTTCACACGTAAACTGAAGACCATGCCCCCTTTCCCTAAAAGCCTTGAGAATGTTCACCTTATCATGTAAGCTAGTGACACTATCCAAAAAAACCAAGTAATCATCCACATACCTAAATATACGTGTACCCCGACCCTCAAACTCTCGTTCTAGATCGCGATCAATTCTACTCAACAATATGTCACTTAGGACCGGGGCAACTCTGGAACCTATGCATACACCTGAGGCCTGAACAAACAAATCCCCTTGCCAAGAAACAAAAGTAGAATCAAGATAAAAACGAAGAAGTTCAAGGAAACTTTGAACAGAAATACCACATTTGTCAACAAACCGCGTTTCTTCATTTAGTTCAGTGATAGTTTCCTTAACACATAGTAACAGAAAATTATGCGGCAGTGAGTAGAACAGGTCCTGAACATCGACACTGAAGGCAGACTGTTCAGGACCTGTTCTACTCACTGCCGCATAATTTTCTGTTACTATGTGTTAAGGAAACTATCACTGAACTAAATGAAGAAACGCGGTTTGTTGACAAATGTGGTATTTCTGTTCAAAGTTTCCTTGAACTTCTTCGTTTTTATCTTGATTCTACTTTTGTTTCTTGGCAAGGGGATTTGTTTGTTCAGGCCTCAGGTGTATGCATAGGTTCCAGAGTTGCCCCGGTCCTAAGTGACATATTGTTGAGTAGAATTGATCGCGATCTAGAACGAGAGTTTGAGGGTCGGGGTACACGTATATTTAGGTATGTGGATGATTACTTGGTTTTTTTGGATAGTGTCACTAGCTTACATGATAAGGTGAACATTCTCAAGGCTTTTAGGGAAAGGGGGCATGGTCTTCAGTTTACGTGTGAAGTCCCCAATGAAAAAAATGAGCTTCAGTTCCTTGACCTAACATTGCGATTCCAGGACGCGCATGTCTGTTGGTTATACGCTCCCAGATCGGCTAAACCCCTCCTAAACTTTAAATCTGCTCATTCAAAACTGGTAAAAAATGGTATAGTCACTTCATGCCTTCATTCAGCTGTCGCAAAATCCTGTTTCCATGCCACAGAGGAAAGCTTTCGTAATCAGTGTGATCGGCTTAAGACAGCGGGTTTTCCCACCGCCTTTCTCGTTTCTGCTTCCGAGCGTTTGCTAAAGAAAGTAAAAAGTAACGCGCAGCCCACCAACCTACCAGCAACCTCTCAACGCGAGCAAAAGCGTGTTGCAGTGATTCCCTATGTACATTCCATTTCACATAGATTAAAGAAAGTTGGGGGGCAATATGGTGTTGATGTTGTTTTTTCAGGTGGAAATAAATTGGGTAGCTTATGTGGCAAGATTCAAAGACGCGTAAAGGGTATTACGTGGGCGGTTGATAACACTTGTTCAATCAAGCACGTTAAGAAGTATACCGCATGTTCGACCGGTGTAGTCTATAAAATTCCTTGCTCGTGCGGGAGTGTCTGCATAGGACAGACCGGTAGATGTATTAATATTAGGCTACGGGAGCATGAAAATTCTTTAAAGGGTGGGGTTCCGTCTCACCTCGCCAGCCATTGCCGCGATTGCGGTTGTATTCCTTCGTTTGAGCAAACCGCAATCATCGACCGCCATCATAATCAAAGGACACGTGAGATTGCTGAGGCTTACCACATGGCGAAGAGTGTTGGCATTTGCGTTAGCCAGCCATCTGTTTCTTTATCTGAACAGGAGATTGGTTTCATTGATCGGATGTAATCTTGCGTAGCACATGATTTTCTGTGTACACATGTATATATATGCTTTCTTTCAAATAAAACTTTCAGTTGTTAGACCAGCGCTTGTCCTGATTCCTTCTCTTGTGTGTTTCCTTTTGTGCGCTGTCCACTATGGATAAGTTCCAACTCGCCCGCCTTTCTGTGCTACAACAGTTTATTGTAAGTCATGTGTGGCCTCTTCAATAAGTCAAGATCACAACCCTCCTACTGCTAGTGTGCGTGCAACTGTGCCGTCTTTCTCTTCTTTTGTTCCTGCTTTGTATTGCGCCCCAATTTTTTTTTGTCATTTAAGATGTCCACTAAGTTCCTGTTCTTCACTAAGACAACTAAGGCATGCTCCTGGCTGCCATGTTGATGCAATACAGTGATACAACTCCCACCCTTCCCAAGAGGCATCTCACAGAATTTGCAGCCACAATGTTATATCATGGACTTCTTAGCACACTGTGGGTACCCAGCATGAAAAAAAAAGAACAAGGTAAGGGTTTACTATTTGAATTGTTAAAAAAAAATGCCACGCTTGCGCGTTCCACGCAGCACAGTCACAGCGAAAGTTGGAAGAGCAGCCTTTCAGAGTCCTTTCTACTCTTTTGATAACTGCTACAAGCACACTTGGTGGGTACCCACTACTCCAAAAATAGTCATGTTATTGTGTAGTAGGTCATCATTTATTGTGCTATTCTTCATTATTTATTGCAGAAGCGTGGTACCCGCTGCTCATTTGCAAGAAATATTTTGTAAATCTTTTATGCAGTGGCTGACGATGAAGAATTATGACTGAAAGGGGTAGGCGTCATAATTATTAGGGGATCAAGATCAAGCTTTCGTAATAGGTTGGAGCATTGGACGACCCACTCGTTACGCAATGTTTGACCCCTGGATGTTCCTTTGCTGTTCTAAAATCCTTTATTACTCGTACTAACGCGATTTATTTCTTGGCGTCAATCCTGCCTAAGCCAAGTTTTCAATGGAGTTCCAAGCGTCGGCGTGGCTCTGCGAACAAAAAAAAAGTTATGTCGTCTGCATAAGCCAATACCTTTTCCTTATTGCCTAATATATTGAAGCCGTGAATACTATTCAATTGAATTGCGCTGAAGCATAGCTGTTCAAGATAAAGTGCAAACAGCATTGGGGATATAGGGCAGCCTTGCTTTACAGAAGAGTGAATAGGTGCTCGCTTTGACAGGTGGCCAATAGTCGAGTTGAACAGTCATTGTAACAAAGTTTCGCACTTTCCAGCACAACCAGCGAAGCCTACATTTGCACGTACCAGATGGGAAAAGAAAAAAAGATTGACTTACATGGTCAAAAGCTTTGGCAAGGTCTATCTGCATCATAGCAAGCTTTCGCGGCGGACAAACGAACTGTTGAAAATATGTTATTCACAATAAGCTAATTCGGCGTTGTATCCGGGGCCTGTTTGAGGTCATATAAAACTTTAGTATCATGGTTTCTATCTTGAGATAGTATGCCAGAGAAGTTTGCAGGAATTAACAGGACTCGTATTCTACCAGCCTACCTTGGTGTGCCACTAGATGCGCACAGATTCAGTTCAAGTTGCTATAAAGAGCGCGTTCCTAAGCTTGAACCCAGACTTTTGTTCCGCATCGCTTTTTCTTCTTTGGGAGAGCTGATGCTTGCAATACTTTTTCAGCTACAAAGCCTTACTGTGTACTGCTACTTATTCACAACGCTTGATCTCACATACAGTGTTTTCATTGGACTTTCACAACATTCGTCTCATCTTCGACTTTTGAACCAATGAGATGGAACAACCTAGTCAGTCTTGTAATAGATCGAGGGATGGGATTACTTCGTCTATATTTATGGCAAATAGTTTCGAGGTTCTGCTTTTTATCGACAGTTCCCATCCCATAATTTGATTTTTCTTGCAGATTATATTTGTCAATGTCTTACGCCTCTTGATTGCTTCTTCAAATTTCTTGGTACGCCTGTGTTTATGGGGATTTATGCGGGAAATTCTGATCACTGTCCAGTTTCTCAATGTCCGATTTTCCATAAAATACGTACACACAGTTTCGCGCAAAAAACTCCATAAAGATTTGTTATCCGTTGTTTTTCCACCTCCACTTAACTGGTCATTCTACTTCAACCTTCCAGGACAGTATGTACTAAAATGAGTCTGCAAGATGTATACTTCTTCTTATACTAAAACCTTATTTTATAAACTTTATACAGATACGCTGCCGATTAAACCTTGGTTTCAAAACAGGGCCATTTTCATTTCTTTATATTATTTGCTGTCTCTCTTACATACCAGAGACAATAGAACACTACTTTATTAGCTGCAAAGATGCCACTTTGTTTTGAAACATTCTTCAACGAACCGTTAAAAAAATATTTAACATTAATTCACGAACTATCCATTACCTTCTCCGAACGTGTCTTGTTGAAGTGTCCTTTAATATGTTTTTTTTTTCTTGTGTGGCTTCACAGTCTGCGGAAAAAGCACATGCAAGACCGAAATGCGGAACCAACGACTGCATTAAATATGCATTTCATGGATATGGCTCTTCAGCTAAAGGGCATTTACAAATAACTTGATATCAAACCAGACTGGCACCCCATCTTGATGATGTGCTCATCCTTACCAACCGTTTGAAGAACTCTTTTTTTTCTGGACTTGCTGAGCATATATGTACATAAGCCTTCGATGTTTGTGGAGTAATTGTACGATTATTGTCGCTGAGTGAATATATCACTACGTATATGTTATCATTTCAAATACGCATTATAATTAATACCATCTAGAAAAAAACTAGCGTGTCTCTGCGGCAGAATACTGGGATGGCACACAAGGGAACCGGGTTTCAATCCCGTTGTGTGCTTGGTATTTTCATTGTGTTTTTTTATTCCGTGCGATAGTGATTACGGACACCGGCTACGGCAGACAAGTGCGACGCCGCATGGGACCTTTGCTGTGCTCACATAACCGCTTTCGCTGTAAAAACTTTGTTTGATCCGTGGAACACACGTGCTGCTGTCGCGCACCCGAGTCAGTCTGAAGTAGGGACCGGCAAGCCGAGCCTGTCGTTACCACGCGGTCCCACTGCACAGTCATTAGCTGATCCTCGGATGCAGGGCTGCATGGAAGCGTCTCCCACTCCTCTAAATATAAGCTTGAGTCGAAGGCTTGGCAGTTGCTAAGAATACGCTCGATTGCGGTGTGATCGCCACATGCAAACCACTGGCTGCTCGGAAGGAGGTACGTCCGGGTAGATCTGGTGACGGTGGCTGCTGATGTCCCTGAACGCGTGAACGGAAGCGACAGTGAGTGCCGTACGATATGAGAGGAAAGTTTTAAGGAAAGGAGGTACGTCCAAGTAGATCTGGTGACGGTGGCTGCTGATGTCCCTGAACGCGTGAACGGAAGTGACAGCGAGTGCCGTACGATATGAGAGGAAAGTTTTGAAGAAAGAAGGTACGTCCGGATAGATCTGGTGACGGTGGCTGCTGATGTCCCTGAACGCGTGAACGGAAGCGACAGTGAGTGCCGTACGATATGAGAGGAAAGTTTTAAGGAAAGGAGGTACGTCCAAGTAGATCTGGTGACGGTGGCTGCTGATGTCCCTGAACGCGTGAACGGAAGTGACAGCGAGTGCCGTACGATATGAGAGGAAAGTTTTAAGAAAAGGAGGTACGTCCGGGTAGATCTGGTGACGGTGGCTGCTGATGTCCCTGAACGCGTGAACGGAAGCGACAGTGAGTGCCGTACGATATGAGAGGAAAGTTTTAAGGAAAGGAGGTACGTCCAAGTAGATCTGGTGACGGTGGCTGCTGATGTCCCTGAACGCGTGAACGGAAGTGACAGCGAGTGCCGTACGATATCAGAGGAAAGTTTTAAGGAAAAGAGGTACGTCCGGGCAGATCTGGTGACGGTGGCTGCTGATGACCCTGAACGCGTGAACGGAAGTGACAGCGAGTGCCATACGATATGAGAGCAAAGTTTTAAGGAAAGGAGGTACGTCCGGGTAGATCTGGTGACGGTGGCTGCTGATGTCCCTGAACGCGTGAACGGAAGTGACAGCGAGTGCCGTACGATGTGAGAGGAAAGTTTTAAAGAAAGGAGGTACGTCCGGGTAGATCTGGTGATGGTGGCTGCTGATGTCCCTGAACGCGTGAACGGAAGTGACAGCGAGTGCCGTACGATATGAGAGGAAAGTTTTAAAGAAAGCAGGTACGTCCGGGTAGATCTGTTGACAATGGCTGCTGATGTCCCTGAACGCGTGAACGGAAGTGACAGCGAGTGCCGTACGATATCAGAGGAAAGTTTTAAGGAAAAAAGGTACGTCCGGGTAGATCTGGTGACGGTGGCTGCTGATGTCCCTAAACGCGTGAACGGAAGTGACAGCGAGTGCCGTACGATATGAGAGGAAAGTTTTGAAGAAAGAAGGTACGTCCGGATAGATCTGGTGACGGTGGCTGCTGATGTCCCTGAACGCGTGAACGGAAGTGACAGCGAGTGCCGTACGATATGAGAGGAAAGTTTTAAGGAAAGGAGGTACGTCCGGGTAGATCTGGTGACGGTGGCTGCTGATGTCCCTGAACGCGTGAACGGAAGTGACAGCGAGTGCCGTACGATATGAGAGGAAAGGTTTAAGGAAGGGGCCATGTCAGCGCCGTCTCGTGAGCATACTGAGAAGAGCACGCCTACACGGCTGTCACCACGCGCTTTGCGGGACGCAGGTGGAAGGAGAAAGACCTCACTTTCCTACACGGTCTCCTTTGGGAAAGCGAGGGCTTTCTGCTACACACACACACACACACACACACACACACACACACACACACACACACACACACACACACACACACACACACACACACACACACACACACACACACACACACACACACACACACACACACACACACACACACACACACACACACACACACACACACACACACGGTTTTCCCGAAATATAGAGTGCCACTGTAAAACGGTACAACAAAAGTGAAACGTCAATTTTTTAGCTATGGTGGTTGAACCCTTTCGAAATTGTTTGTTTTTGTCAATAAGGGATAACCTGTCGGAATTCAATATTACGTATCGGTTCAAATCTTGCGCGTCAGACAAGCGGCGTTTTTTTTTTTTTTTGAGAAAGCGCGGAGAACATTCCTGCCGTTAAAATAAATAAAAAGCCCTGGTCACAAGAATGTGCATTTTTGTTTTATTCAGTTCTCCGTGAAGCGTGTGGCAGTTCTTGAAAGGAATGAAAATAGGAGGAAAAGAACGGCAGGGAGGTTAACCAGCCTATAGTCAGCCGGTTTGCTACACTGCGCATGGGAGGAGGATGGGGGAGCTGAAAGATAGAGAGGAGAGAGGGAAGAGAGATAAACACAGCACATTCGGCAGCACACGCGCGCACACTCAGTCATAGTGCAGTCTTGTCTTTTGCGGGGTATGATGGGTTTATTCGGGAAGGCAATGTGGCTGAACGCGCTTCAACGCTACTGAGACGTTTAACACAAACGCACTTGTTCTTGTTTCCGTAAAAGTACGAAACGTTAGAATGAAGCTCTATACCCGATGAGAACAAAGGTGTTTGAGTTCCTCTCACGTGGAACTTGGGGAGGGGTGAAACGTTCAGTGCGCACCGTTGTTCCCCACAGCAAAACGTTTGCTCTTTACTGCTTTATTTGCCGCCGGACCACTAGAGCACCATCACTCTTCAGATATATTTCAAGATGTGCATGGTGTTTCGAATAGATGAATTTACCATAGAGATGCAAGTTTGTGGCTTTACGCAAAAATTTTGAGCACGTTTGCGAATTTCGTCTTGGATTTGGACACCACTACCAACCTGAACATAAATTTTAGGAAGTAATGATGAAATTTAACTCATAATATACATAATATAGACCGGTGGAGAGTTCAGGAATTTACGCAATCTTTGTATCCTCTGCGTAAAAAAAAAAGCCATATGAAGGGGCGAGTACAGCAGTCCCGCTTTTCTTATATTAACTTCGTTGTCCACTTTATCTCAGTCTCTCAAGAGTTACGGTAAAAGCGCTGACGTGGGCGCTTTGATAGAAACGAACAGAACAATGGGCTCTAGTCGTATAATTGTGTCTCAGCAGTTTCCATCAGCGGGAATAATTACAGCCCACTGGCGACGGCAGGCATCTCCCGAAATCACTTCCCCTGCTTGCAGGGCGGATAACATGAACATTTTTGTTTTCTATGTGTTGTGGAACGAAGAGTGCCCCCTGGGTGTCGGCGCATTTTGCAATAAAGCATTGCACCATACTAGCGTGGCGTGCAGGTTGAAAATTCTGAGCTTCAATAAATTGAGCTTCCATTTCCGTATTTCGTTTATTTTCGCTTCGTTCACGCTCCAGACAAAGTGGGGATCTTAAGTAGGCTCGCAAGCGAGAGGTTGTGTTCATCGACATTTAGCCGCACCTATCTCTGAAGCGACGAAACGGGGAATGAATGCTTCAGGTAGCGATAAAACGTAATTTGAATTGCCATGCTGAACTTTAACTACTTATCGTTGGATGATCGACTTTCGTCCTATCGGATCCCTATGTTAATAGGGTCTCCACTATCCGGCAGCTTTCTTCTTTATTTTTGGTGCGGCATGATAATATTGGAGTGGAGTACTTGACAGCAAGATATAGCATCAGTGTAGTTTGGCCTGGCACTAGGGAGCCGGCAATTACTCCGCTTGAGAAATTCTAACGAGTGCCCGAAGGTAGGTCTTTACACATGCATATAGCTGAGTGTCGCAAAATGTAGACAATTAAAAGGTGCTACAACTTTTCACCTCGCAACCACGGAGTTTCATTAGGGCCCTTTATCTTTCTTCTCTTTGCAGTTCACTATCAGCTCGCACATATTTACGCTATGGTCATAAAGCGGGAAAATAAGACAGGCATAGAGAAAAAAAAATTTTGGTGAAAAAGAATGACACCTTATAAGATGTTGTACATTAACCGTTTTGCGAACGCTTCCTTATCAAGGCAACATATAAAAAATGAACCTTTTTTTACATTCTTCTAAATATCTTTATTTCTTAAACGTAACAGGTGTACTGAGACGTGTATTTTTCACAATACCTGCACAATGCACGGCATGAACAACTCCGTAATTTCAATTAACAATCGGTTTCGACCTATGAATGTGGCGTATTTAATCAATCAGTGCGTATATTTTGCGTATATTTTGCGTATATTTTTCCCCAAAACAAATTAAATGGCAACGAATGGGAAGACGGCAAAAAAGCTGAGTTACTGTAGCTTGATAGCCAATAAAAGTAACATGAGGCCTTTCTCACGAATTAGCACATGTGACCCTAAAGAGCGTATTCTAGGTAATGGCGTTCAACAATAAATCTCATAAATCTGCAATTTAGATATATTCTGTTAAAGCACAAGCAACATTTGGTTACTATTGCGTATTTTATCGTAGACCGTGTCTCTATGGCTGGGTTCTCACAGCAATCTTTTTTTTTTCTTTGGATGTCTGACTGAATGTCGCGCAAATATTACTGGACCAGCAAATAGGAATACCATAGTATTGGTTCAAGAAGCATTTCGTCTATCCTACGAGAGGTTACAAGAAAGTATTTTTTCTATACTCCATATACTCCAATTCGCGGCATACGTTTAATGCAATTCTTTTCCAGCTAGACAAAGAAGAGAATTCCACAGAACTTGAAAGAGTGAAATGAGAATAACCGTGTCGCAATAGAATAAATGACCAAGAGGAAATAGTAGTGCACATACAGTGGGCAATCGCTTGTTCCTGTGGAAAGTGTATGGAGGGGCGAGGCTTCACCCGAGCCCCAATGCGCCCTCTTCAAAAACAGTGTGATAGGCCGATGAGTTTTCTCTCAATTCAACATCTCTGACGCGTAGTTTGGCTGGTGGGGTGCTGGTGAAACTTTATTAAGAGCCTTGAGAGACGCGACTGCCTTCTGCCTGATCGAAAACATTAACCTCTGCTCCTTGTTTTGCATGGTTATTCTTTTTTTGTACTCCTATACTGGATCAGAATGTTTTTGGTTTTTATTTTTGTTCGGTTTATGTCCATTGGAGATGTCGAATTTGCCCTCGCGTCGCTTCAATCTCCGAGAGCAACTTAATCATTTAACCCTTGAGATTTGCCGCTTATTGAACCTACCGCTCTGAAATAAAAATGATTTGTTGAAATGGTCAGACAGCTTCGCTTCTCTTGAGTTACAAGGAATTTGGAGCAATACTTCGTTTAGCTCATAATATACATGGGCTCCACTACAGGTATGTCGTACATCTTTGACGGCCGCAGTGGCTGCCTTCCTTAGGGTATCATTCGCGGTTAGTTCTAACCGTACTTATTTAAAAAGAAATGATTGAGACACCATCACAGAAACAATTAGGTGTCCTTCCTCTAACGGGGAAGTGGGACCAAGTGGGAAATAACGAAGCTGTCATGGGCCAGGACCACAAGTAGAAACAGGGCTTATTTGAAAGCATGGTGTGAGATATAAACAATTTATTTGTATTTTACACCATGTTCGAAAGACATGCGATCATCGTCGTCTTCCATCTACGAAGATTTGTGTGCACGCACAGTGCAGATTCGCCCTGACGCAGTTCCGCAATCAGCACATTACAGCAGAGTGAAGCTTGGTGCATGTGAACTGAACTACCAATTCTCTTTCCACAACAATCAGGCGTCAAAGAAGGCGAATTGTGTAAATGGGTGCCACAAAATATTAATTGCATCACGAGTGGTGAACGACATCTTCCAACCCATGACGAAGGCCTCAGTCATAACTCATCGTCATCAGCCCTGAATCAAATATAGAAGTAATGGGTACGTCGCAGTTTTACTCGTATCACTAGCCCCAAAAGTGTTTGCAACTGGTTCTAGAAATTATATATCACATCACAATGCGAAATGCTCCCTTCACTATCTTCTTCTTCTATACGTTGATTTAGACCTCTGCACGAGAAACACTCCCAGCGCAACACTTCTGTTGATCCAGACAACGACCATGGTCATTGTGCGAGAGAATAAAATAAATGCAGCAAAGAAATGTGGCAACGTGAGATGATTACGAGTGACTTCGATGAAAGATTGAACTACCGCATCTGTGACACTGAACGCCGATGAGCCCATATGATCGAGTGAGCACCAATTGTTCAAAAACAGAGCCTAGAAGTACCCATGCGACCGATACACCATCAGTAGCTGGACTTTCGTAGACCGCATTTCTATGCACCCGTCGCCGCCTGAATTTTTGTGAACCATGACGTTACCACCATCAAAATCTGTAACTCAAAAAGCTTCGCTGAAAAAATCTTCGCGTCCATGCGTGATAATAAAGTCCCTATCTGATGGACGATGAAGTGATCTCGTGTAGAGATGTTGGGGGTAGAGCCCAACTTTTACCTAAGTGACAGGCTTAAAATGCAAGCTTGGTTTCGCAGTCATTCCGGAAGGGTGCAGAAATGCGGACACACACACACACACAAAAAAACGTCAAGGCTCCACGAACAATGACTAACAACTGCAAAGGCACACAACAGCGGGGGAAAAGGAAGAAGGCATGAAAACGTATCTTCGCATATATGCGTGCAGTAGGTGAAACTACCAGTCCGGCACGCAAGCGGATTTGCTTCAATATGCACTATTTACTACGCCTGTAGAGTATGCGTGGATCAGTTTACGGGCCTTTTTTTTCTCATGGTTGTGCATTTTTGCAGTTGTTAGTCGGTGCATGTGGTGCCTACTTCTTTGCGTCCAGGTTTGCCCACTCTGTCTTTTAAAATGAGTGTTCAGCAACTAACTCAGATCTGCTATTCTTAGATTTGCAGGACTTGAATTGAAAATCGTTCTTATTAGATGTCCTTTTTCTGGTTACAGGTTTGCAGTCGATATTACTAGAAACATTTATCGCAAGCTGCGCTGTTATCGGACGCCGTTTTTTAAGTTTCATCTCTGCAATGCACTGCGCATTGTTCTCGTCTTTCGGAGGATACACGCGTGGGCCACGCGCACGGCTAGACAGTCCGCGCGATTGCTGTCCATTTATGGAAATGCAGAAATTCATTGTTCAAGTTCATTATTGCTCCGAACTTTTACGCCGGCGACATTTTCATTTCAATACAATATTCCATTCCCTTAGCTCAGTAACTATTGAACGGAAACTTTTTAAAGAACAAGGCGACGGAAGGAATTTCTAATCACACTCGAGTCAGAGAAGCTAACAAGCTGTTCATAGCTTTTTATTATTTTTATTCCAGAGGTTACGTATTATACAGGAGGCAGGTTGCCTAGGTACATATAGCTGCATCTCGTCCCAGCCTCATTTACTTATCTGGTTATACGAACTTTTTCGCAGTGTGTCGACAAGCGTCTCCCGACTGGCTGTCAGAGGCTAGAAAAAATCATTGCTGCGAGCGTAACCGAATAGCAGGACGCTGCGTCTGACTGGCACAAGAATTGTTCCACAATGCAATTTTCCCCAGTAGGGCGAGCTGTATTTCCTTGGGGATAATTTTTCCTTAAGAAAGATTTCTCTTACTATTAAGTTTTTTTTTATTTCGGATGCTCCCAGCAGTGACATGCAGATTGCTAACAATCACAACTGAACGCACTCGACTGCACTTCAACCTTCATAACCAGATGTGCCAGTATGTTCCAGCAAGGCTTTTTTCGAAGTTGTCAAAAATGTTTTTTTTTAACTTTCCTGTACTTCTCGCCTTTCGGTTACCTTGTTTGCATTCAACTCACCCTAGATTTCACCTATATAAATTGCATGACAATGTTAAATATTTGTTGTATACCATTATAAGGGAATGAGACATGGACGGTCATATCATAGTGCCGACGTCCACTCCCTAAAGAAATGAGCCAAATATATATACAAACAGCTTGCAAGTTTTTGAAATGAATGATCACCACGACGCACTCAACACCCTTTTTCCTACCTTCCATCCACTCCGGCGCTCTGTCATTGGCATCTTGCTTCACTTAATGCATGATCAGAGGACGTAACGGACGGCCTCCAACACCATTACGTAGCTTTGGATGGACAGCAGAATGCTGGAGGTGAGGGCATCGAACAAGGGGTGATTGTCTATGTGCGCCGGGAAAAGAATTTCGATGACAAATACAGATAGACTAATGACCACTTCTCTCTTCCTGCAGCTTTGCTTTCTTGTCGAGAGCTTCAGAAAGGTCAAGGGAATCGCGCATTCTTCTTCTCTGCAGCATATTTCCTTCGCGCTTTCACCCTTTCCTCTGTTCTTCGTCCTTCTTTCAACTCGTCTGCAATTGTTCCGCTGTTTTCCTCCGTTTTCTTAGATATTTTATTTTGTTTGTTTCCTTCTTTGATTCTTTTTTTCCCTTCTTTTGTTCTTTCTCTTTCTTTCTCACTATTTCTTTCTGTATTTCTTTTCAAATACTGATGTACGCGGTATTTCTACTTGTCTGTTGCTTCCCGAGCTCACCTCGAAATCACCCAAAAGCTGACCAAAAAGCACGAGCTGGATGTCCAGTGTACAGCAGCCGGTTGCAAAAACCCGGGACCTCGACGTCACCGCGCGGACGAAGAGTTTTGTGGCCTTGGCAGAGATGGATTGTGTCTCGCCGCTTTCTTCCTTCGCGCATCTTGAGTCAATAGCCTAAACATCCCGAGTCAGGCATGCGTGCACGTGCGAGACATTCTGCCATAGCCACGCCGACCTTCAAGGCACCGGAGCCCGCAACGGCGGCGCCTCGCAGAAACCCTCGTCTCGCACTCTCTTTGTATCTTCTTATGGGAGATTCCTGCAAAGGCTGAGTCAAACCAGCTCTGCAGGGATCAATAGATAAAGCGACTGATTGATGAAGGGGAGCTGGGAGAAATTAATACATGAGAGAATAAAATGTCACGTCCTATTCAGTACACCCAAGTATCACTGGCTTTTAAAACATAACCATACAATTGGAGAATCCGTGAAAAAAATATTTGAAAGAAATAAAATGACAACTAAAAACATTGGACCAGCAGGCAGGCTAGAATGGGCACAGCCACCTATGTTCGAACGTGTTCAAACCATCAGGCGAAAGCGAGGCTCTGTGTGATTTTTGAACACTTTTAAAAAAGACTTTCTCTCTCTCTTCTTTCTCTCTCTCTCTCTCTGTGTGCGTGTGTGCGTGTGTGTGCGTGTGTGCGTGTGTGTGCGCGTGTGTGCGCGTGTGCGCGCGTGTGTGCGTGCGTGTGCGCGTGTGCGCGTGTGTGCGTGCGTGTGCGCGTGTGCGCGTGTGTGCGTGCGCGTGTGTGCGTGTGCGTGTGTGCGTGTGCGTGTGCACGTGTGCGTGTGCGTGTGTGTGTGTGTGTGTGTTCTGAAAGATGACAATGCTGAAAATATTGTCTGTTCGCAACTGCATGCAGCTGCGAATATCTCTATAGTTGCTATAAAAAGCAGATCACAGGTGTTTCAACTTTGATGTGGCATCTATGCCTATATTTCACATTTACGTCAGCATTACCATATGTTTGCAGAACTATTTATATATCTTCTGTAGTTAGAGAAGACTTGGAAAGAAGAGAAAAACTTGGAAAGAAAAAGAAAACTTGCAAACTTGGGGTTCTTTATTCATTTGTAGCGTGTTTTTGTTGAAGAGCGCACGCGAAACAATTCACTCAAGTTTAGCTTAATTAAGCATGAACGTGAAGCAAAAGTGAACCAAACAGGCTGCACGAAATGTGTTGAAGAGTAGCTGGCACCATTCATTTCAAAGAGTTTAGCAAAAACAGCTGCAAGCGGTTAAAAAAAACGCTGTTTCAAATTATTTGAATTTTGAACATGGCCTAACAGCGATATGATGATCTGGCACGCTTCAGCGAAAGACTCTGAACTGCTCTCGACAACCTGCGGCTGTTTAACCTAACGTTTTCGCAGTCGCAATCGAAGGCGACCATAGTGACGGGTAATCGAACCCACGCCCTGGCATCTGGCAGAAAAATATTATAGTGGCAAAGCCACCACATTGAATTCTCGTTCCTTTATTAATGCAGGTGTTCAATGCCATTTCGAGAAGGCGCTGTTTTTACGTCCCATTCCCGGAGTTTCAAACACACACACCCGGATTGTAATTGGTCGTGACTGGAATTGAGTTTATTGCCCGCGACTGACTTATTTGCGCAAGCTGAGGAAAGTAGCTGACGATGGTGGAGAAATCAAAATTACTTTATCGCTGCTGTACAAGTGACAGTATCCCCTGTAACCCCATGAATGAGCGTCGATAGAGTCCTGTTCGTCTCGATAAGTAATCTGAAATCCCCGGCGCCGAGTGGTGACAGAACAAGTGGCATGTTTTACGGAAACGTTTTATCGTCGCCACTACACTAGTTGAACAGCATTAAACAAAAATAGACCCATTAAGCTAACCTCGTTGTGCATCACATGAATAATCAAATGAGGCGTATTAATCTTTTGCTCAAGGGTGTTTCTGCGCAAGCTGCTGAAAAATGGAGTAGTACAGAGAAACTCATTCAAGAATTCGTCACTGAAAACTTGAGAATCCAACCAGGTGAAATAGAGTGAACCCGTCGGGCCAAGCAATGCAAACCTGATCGCATTCAACCTGTTGTTGTGAAATTTATAAACTTCAAGAATAGAAACAGTATTCTGAAAAGCGCATTCAAACTAAAAGACCCGGCGACACCTCGTGTTGAGATCGAGGAGAGCTTTTCACCTCGTATACAATTAATTAGAAAAAGTCTTCGTGATATCGCTCGTACACAACGACTAAAAATTAGAAGTATAAGTGGCACTTTGATAAGCTTATGATGGGACACAAAAATTTAACCTTCAATTACTTGAGTAATGAATTGGGGTCCATTTCGAGACATGACGCTGCCGCGACAAATGATGGACGCCTCGCTGCAACAAAAAAAGCTATCTATTATTATGAGTAGTTTTAGAAGTATTTTTTGTAATATAAGATTACCTTTGCACATTTGTCGAATCCTGCTCTGCTGAGTTTATAGTGGAACCTGAAACATGGCTGGCAGTGACGTGTGTAACCATGAATTGTCTTCCACTAAAAACTTTATCTTGTTTCGAAACGACAGAACGGAAACTCGAGGAGGTGACGTGTCATTATGATTGCAGTTAAGAAAAACGAAATCCAAGCGCGTCTACTTTATACAAGTTTCTGTATTAAATTTTCTAGGTGTTGGTCCAGCTTTCATGCGTAAATTGTGCCATCAGGGTTTGTTACCGTCCACTTGACTCAAAAGAAACGCTCGTTAATTGTCTAAATGAATCCCTGAGCTTCGTATATTATGACGCATTTCCTAGATCTGATGTGATTGTCGCGGGTGACTTTAACTATTCTGAAATAAACTGGTGGAAGGGCACAAAAAAAAAAAACGCCAGGCCTGCGTGGAAGGCGCAGCACAGACACAGCGAAAGCTAAAAGAGTGGCCTTTCAGAAACTTTCAAAACATACATTGGGTGAATAATTCAAGCCCACTTGCTTGATACCCACTAGGTCAATAATAATAAAACTTTTTGAGTAGTAGGCTGGCATTCGCTACGCTATTTTTCGTCATTCCTCTGAGAAACGTGGTCTCCGCTAAACACTTGCAAGGAATTTTGTGCTAATGGTCCATGCAGTGGCTGACGACGATGGGGAATTATGGATGAAGTGGTTATGCGCCACAGTTCTTAGGGAAACAAGAACAAGCATTTGCAATGAGGCTGCATCCCCGCGCTGTCACGTAAAGTCAGGTGTTCCTCAAGGCTTCGTCTTGGGTCCATTGCTATTTTTGATTTATATTAATGACTTAACTACTGTTATTAATAGCTCTATAAAACTTTTTGCCGACGATTGTGTTCTATATCGTGAAATAACAAATCAGCATGATAACGTTATTCTTCAGTCATACCTAGGTAACATATCTAAGTCGTGCTCACAATGGCTAATGTTCCTAAACCCCATTAAATGCAAAATCATGTCTTTTCCGCGTCGCTCTGGCTCATCCACTTCTTTCGGCTATACTATCAATAACATCAGTCTTGATTACGTAACCTCATATAAATATCTCGGAATTCAGGTAACCAATAATCTTTCTTGGCATGCGCACATCGAATACATCACTAACAATTCCAACAGATCTCTCGGTTACCTACGCAGAAAACTTTCCAAAGCCCACTTCCATTTAAAATTAATGCTGTACAAAACGCTAATTACACCTAAGCTTGAGCCTGCGTCATCTGTGTGGGACCCCGGTCAAAAAACATTATCAATAATCATTGAGTCAGTTAAAAATCGGTCAGCACGTTTCATTAATTCAAACTATACCCGCACATCTAGCGTTTCACTAATGAAATCAAACCTTGGACTAATTGATTTGCGAGTTCGAAGAAAAATTTCTCATCTATGCCTTTTTCACTATATCCTTTACCAAAATATTTCGCTTAAACAGGAACTCATCTCACAACCTTCATACGTATCGTCACGTCTTGATCATCAGTATAAAGTTTTTATTCCTTTCTGCCGTACTAACGTTTTTTCCGACTCTTTTCTGCCAAAGACCAGTGCCGAGTGGAACCACCTTCCCCCTCCATCGCCTCCATTGAGGACGTGTCATCCTTCAAGACTGTACTAACAGATCATATCTTAAGCCTCTATTACCTTAATATAGCTTGAACATGTATTCTAATTAATTGGTTGTATTATTGTGTTCTGTTATTGCTGCATTTTTGTTATATTACCCACCCCCTCTGTAACGCCTTTATGGGCCCTGAGGGTAATGTAAATAAATAAATATATAAGTAAGGAGTTGGGGCATTGGACGACCGATTCATTGCGCTATTCGCATTGTGCGACCACTGGTTATTCTTTCGCTGCTTTAAAACGTTTTGGGGTCGTAATAACGCGACTGCTTTCCCGACATCAAGCCTTCCTAAAGCAAGTTTGCCAACAAGTCCCAAGCACTGGTGTGACTCAGTGGTAGAATACTGAGTGTGGCCTTGCGTACCTGGGTTCGAGCCCCACTATGTCATTCGTGCTAGGTTTTTTTCTAATTTTGTGTGCGATGTGGTTATGGACACCGGCGGTGGCAGCGAAGACGTGCGACCCGAGTTGAGATCTCGTAACAGCTTTCGCTGTAAAAATGGGGGCGCAAGAAAAGCTGAAAATAAGAACTTTCTTGACGTGATTTCGTCCTATGATTTAGGCCAAATAGTTTATATGCCAACAAGGGGGGACGCTATATTGAATTTTGTGCTCGAAACTGAACCGTCAAACATGTTTGTTTATGTGTTAGACAACATCTGTAACCTTGTTGTCATTCATTGTGAATTAAAAAAAAGACGATGACCTCAATTTTGGATCTGGCACTCCCATGCGGCCAATGTTCCATGGTGTGTGTGTGGGGGGGGGGGGGGGGGGCTCCAAAGAGACAAATCACTTCGTCCTGCCGAGCACCAGGCCATGAGCGCTCTTGAACGTATTTAACCAGTAGGCACCTGGCAGCGGCGATTCTCTGCCCCCCACTGTAGAGGCGGAAGCTCAACTGTTTCACCAAGGCTGTGGTGGGTTTAAGTGCAGCCAGGGGCCTTCACAAAACCCTACGGGGCTACTTTTCGAGATGAGCACTCAGAAACAACCGAGCGCCAGGTCGGGGTACTCCTCAACCCATCGGGAAAAACCGGTGGGTTCCCTGTCGGCATTGGGAATCTAACCCGGTACCTCCCTTATTGGAAGCGTACGCTCTAACCGTGTAGTCACCGCTGCGGTAACGCGTAAAGAAAGCATGCAGAAAAAAACAATTTATAATTTACGCGCGTGCAGATGTAGAAATTATCTGCAGCGAGCTCTGGTCCTTTTGCGTAGAATTTTTAAACGGCATGCAGCATCGCAATAGCAATGACAACTGAATGATCTTCTGTGACAAACTAATCGGACGAAAAAATACATCAGAAAAATACGAATATTGACGTCTATAGAGAGCACTTGGTTTAGCTCCCACGGGAAGCAATGGATTAATAAGAAAAAGCGTTTTTACTTGCAGGTCAGAACAATAGAGTCTGATGATGTCTAGAAAGCTTATTGTGTGAAATCACTTATGCGAAACCGAAATCGAGGCAGGAAAAGCAAACTTTTTCAATTATGACACCTCTAACATGTTAACTAACAACACAAAGCAAGTCTTCAAAAGTCACAAATTCAAAGTTATTATCTTCATGCTTCATATTGATAAAACAAGACAATTTTCTTCCACCTTCTGAAGTCGCTAGTGCGTTCAATTTTTGTATTTGTTCTGTTTTTTTTAATGTGAGATTTCTATTCATGACACTATTCAACTCGGTTCCGTTACCTTTTTCATGGATGACATCGTCATCACTGAAAAGGAAAACGACGGTGCTATTGGCCGTCTTTCTAGCAGCTTGGCTCCTGGTCCAGATGATATTTGTTCGAAACTGCTAAAGTTCACTAAAAGTCGCATTTTTGCATGCTTTTTCCAACAATTGATTCAGTCAGGATGTGTTCTTGATAGATGAAAACATTCTAAAATGGTACCAATTTCTACGTCTTGAGACCTGTCATTTGTCACCAACTACAAACTCATCTCTCTGACCAGTATAACACTCAAATTATTAGAGCACATCATATTATCGGCAATTATGAAGCACCTAACAAAGCACAACCATCGTTTCAGCAACCTGCCCGGCTTCTAACATGGTCGCTCTTGCGATACGCAATTATTCGAGCTGGTCATACACATTTGAGAAGCCGTTGATGACTCATCGCAAAGAGGCGCCATTTTATCGACTTCGGCAAAGCGTTAGATAAGGTAGCTCATGGGCGTTTATTAGTTAAACTCTGCTATTATATTATACATCGTCAGTATTAAAATTAAAGAAGTGGCGCATGGGCTTGTAGGGACGCGCGACAGATGTAGAGAAAGAGAATAAGGAAGTAGAACGGCCGAGCTAGCCCTGATGGAGTAAACGTCGTCTTCTCGACCTATGATTACAGGTCCTTGCTCTCAACAGTCAGGTTGTGAACTGTATAAGGGGTTTCTTAACCAACAGGTACCAATTTGTCACTCTCAATAAATTTTATTTTTTACAATTACTGGTCGAATCAAGGGTGCGTCAGGGCTTTGTATTGGGGCCTATTTATTCCTGCTACATGTACACGACAGCAGCGATAACATTGTATCCACAGTTAGACTATTCGCAGACGACGGCGTAATTTATATACGAATAACTAACACTTCTGAAAAAGATGCTTTGCAATCCGACCTTACAAAACTACCTATTCATGTAAACAGGGTCACTGCCAAGGTGTTTTAATATGGTTCTGGTGAATAGAACATTAAAAATGTCTTTTTTACTAATGCACCGATTGTACCCAACATTACACGAATATTCTCGCCCGATTTGTGGCGTACCAGACACCTTCCGCTTATGATCCTCGCGTGCCCGCGCAGTAAACACACAGACCCATCGCCCTCGTAGAATAATACCTGTGACGCCGAACAAGCAAACGATCACCTTCTCGAAACCTGGGACGCCAAGCTTGCCTTGAAGGAGCTGGACCAACAACCATGTCTCGTCGCCGAGGCCAAGGAGACAGTGAAGGCCAGAGGATTCCCGGAATTCGAAGACCGTCTGCCTAGGGTAGAAGTGGAGCTTGCACCGCTATACCATTTTGAACATTACACGTTTATTCCTCGTCCCTTGAAAACTCCAGATGGAGAGCAATAAAATGTAAAATACAAAATATTAGTTTCTTCCAATTGGTGCTTTTTAGACCATAGGGTAAGTTTGAAATATCTTCTCCTTTAATCCCCTCACCCCTTCCCCCAGTGCAGAATAGCAAACCGGACGTGCGTCTGGTTGACCTCCCTGCCTTTCATTTCTTACCATCCTCCTTCTCCTCCCTTGTCAACTTTTTGGGCCAGTATTTATTATTTTTCTAGTGTTCCTTTGAAGCTAACTGTACTTTCACACTGCCATCTTGTCAACTTTTTTTCCTCCAAGTAGTGACGCTAAGTAGCTCTGAACAAACGCTCTTGAACCAATTTCGCTTGCTGTTTCTCAATCAAAGACGTACACTCCGTCTTCATATGGTAGCCCAATTTATTTCGGTATTCAAAATACCAGGCCTCTCCCAGACGCAGACTATAGCAGTGAATCACAAAAGCCAACTCTATCTTGCTACCTCCAAAAACCGCTTTCATCGTTCGTCTACTGAGAATCTCTTTTATCAAGCCTTGGAATGCTTGTATGCAAACTGATTAAGCAACTCTCAAGCAGGCCTTAAGTAGGTCGCCACTCTTCTACCATGTCTCCTGCATCATAAAAGCGGCTTCCCTAGACTGGCTGCTCAGAAATCTGTCTATAACATAGGTGAACCAAAATGTCGGGACGCGGGAAAGGAAACTTCTCAAAAATTAACAAAAATGTCATTTGCTTACTGTGGCCTCTCTCTCTGCACTGATTTGTTTGTCCATTAGCCAACCTTATAGCTGGTAAACAATATCGTGAGTAAATGAAGCGCCCCGAAGTTCCTGCCCCTTGCTTGTGCCCCGCACTGCCCGTTGCTTGTTTGTTTGTTTCCCTGGACTGATGGCTCATACCCACTCAGGGGGATTGGTCAAGAAAGCGTAGTGCAGTTTTTCTGTGATCATTTTAACTATGTGTATTTAATTTCTATTAAATGTGACTAATGTAGGGAAAACCACATAAAAAGAAAGCAAACGCACTGGTTTTTCTTCCACAACCTCTTCTTTCATCTCTCGTTTAGTATCTTCATTTTCGCTTCTAGTGCTTCATTTTCTTCTTTCATTTCTAGCTCGAGCACCTACCCCTCAATATCGCCTCGAACACCTCAGTGCAATTCAATCTCTTCTCCGGAACCTCAGTGTTCTTTATCGGCGTGTTCACCGTGCTGACATTGTTGTCGGTCGAGCGTACCTCCGAACTCCATTCCAGACATCGCACAAAAGCTGCTTTTGTTCTGATGTGCCGATACACAGATTAGGCGCGAACTGATTGCTCAAAGGGGTTCTCCGGTATGAGGGACAGGAAGCAAGACGAAGGGATGGTGCGGGTAGAAACCTTTCATTTGTTTCGCGTTTTTCGCCGAATTTCTGCAGCGAGTGCCATTCCTTTATCGAGAAGCTTGATTTCTACTAAGACAGACTTGCCTGACCTTTCGTGAGTACAAATTCATTCGCTAGCCTCGCAGTTCCTATTTTTTTCGTCCTTTTGCACAACTGCGTCACCTCGCCTTGTTCGTAGCGTGTTAATAAACAACAAGGTTTTCTAGCGGATGAGCAGAGGAAAGGCACTGCGAAAACAGAACGATAAAAAAGAAATTTTTTACGGGGAAATGTTGAAGTGGAGAAACTCAAGGCTTTCAGAAGCGATGCAGCTCCCACGAAATCTAACGTTCCTTGCAGCTGAAGGGCAGATACTTTAGGATTTGGTAGCCCTCAGGAATGCAATAGAATATCTACATTTTGGTTGCCTCCTGCGGCTTGGCCAATTGCATGGTCTCTTTCAGTAAGAACAGGACATTGAAGACATTGAAGTTATACGAACTTCAATAAGACGTTAAAGCGAACGCGTTGGTAACTGTTCATTTTTACGTAAAATGCGAAAAGATAACGATGAAGTAAAGAAAAAATACAGGTCTACGTTTTTTTTGTGCTTTACAATAAAATGAAGTTGCATGTTACGGCAGAATAAGCCAGATTTTGCATAGTTGGTATCTGGTCATTTGCGAAATATAGGGCAACTTATATCGCAGGCGAAGCCCGTTGCTAGCCCCGCCGCGATGGTCAAAAGGCTAAGGTGCTTGGCGGCTGACCCGCAGGTCACAGGATCGAATCCCGGCTGCGGCGGCTGCATTTCCGGTGGAGGCGGAAATGTTGTAGGCCCGTGTGCTCAGAATAGGGTGCACGTTAAAAAACCCCATGTGTTCGAAATTTCCGGAGCCCTCCACTACGGTGTCTCTCATAATCATATGGTGGTTTTGGGACGTTAAACCCCACATATCACTCAATCAGGCCCGTTGCTATAGGCTTCTGTTTGGGAGGTGAAGCATGCTTCACCTTACGTAAGACTACTATGCAACTGAGCACGCTTTACAGAGAGCAAGTTTCAATGTGTTGTCAAGTTGTCAATGGTGGATGTGTGACTGCCTTAAAGCTAAGTTTTCACAACCTCTTCTTTCCTTCCGCTATCGCCATTTTTAGGTTTTGGGTGCAAGGTGGTGGTTTTCGTGCACTAAAGGTCAGATCCGGAAAAGCAACGAATAATTTGGAATCCAAAGTGGCCCGGAACTTCACCTGATGCGCGTAAGCGTACATAAAAGCGTCGCGATAAATTCCTTCGCCTCCACTGAATTGTAATCTATCGTCAGCCTTGTTACGCCCATCGTAGGGCAAAAGTATCTGCCATGTGTCGCAAATCAACGTACTCCTGCGCTTGCAGCAGCCACGTAATTATTACCGCTAACATTTTATTTGACCTGGCCACCTAAGTTTCTGCGACCCCTCGCTTGCGTGCCTTCTCTTGGAATCTTGTCAGTTGCTATTGAGGACCAGCAGTTATCTTGCTTTCGTGCTACAGGTCCTACCCATTTTAATTTTAAGAGTGGAGCCCTTCAAGAATTTCCTTACGCCTGAAAGTGTGAACAGGAATTGTAGTTGGTTAGTTGGTTCCTCAAGACCTTGGCGCAACCCACCTAGGGGGATAGGCCGTGAATGGGATGGTCATGAACGGGTGCGCGCTCGCCTCCTCCTCTTCATCTTTTGCTTTACTCCTACAAGACATGGGCCAATTTTTATGGTGGGCAATACAAATCTATGATGGTCGAGTCCGTGAGGAGGTGACTAATAACTACATAACATTACGAAATATTTTGCCACGCATCTGCAATCACGTGCCAGCAAGTTATAACTAGTCAGGCAATTAAATATCACGTAAGTACTAGCTAAGTGACCAGTTATCACGTTATTGCATGGCATCACGTCGCAATTATCTAGTCATGTGACTGAGTATCATGTAACGTCACGTACTAACTGGTCACCCTAATAAAGTCGCATTACATCGCGTAACATGTATTCACATAAGTTGTAGCATGTAGTCACCTGATGCTATGATTTTTAGTCACGTGACCAGAAATCATGTAACATCTGGTAACTAGTCATGTGACATAGAGTTATGTGCTACATAACGTAACTACTCACGGGACTTAAATCATGCATCGCCCAACATCTAGTAACGTGACCGAAAATCCCTTGACATTCAGTCACGTGAATAAAGTTACGCAACATCGCGTAACAGCCAGTGAAGTGAATAAAATTCCGTCACGCAAAAGGAAGTCTTGTGACATGTCTAGGCAAGCCTAGCCATACTTACTACTATTAGCCATACTTGGTAATGTTATTATGACTCCAAGAGAAGTCAGACGCGTGAGAAGGAGACAGAAAATCAGGTGGGAACATGAGATTAAAAAGTTTCCAGGTATAACGTTGCCGCAGAAAGCAAGGACCAGGTTGATAGGCGGAACATGATAGAGGCCTTTGCTTTTCAGGGGGTGGCGTTGTCAGAATGATAATAACTATGACAACTACAATGACGACGAAGGTGACTCTTATCAAAAACTTAGCATACCTAAAAGAAAAGCTTAGCATTACTTGCAATATTTGCAAAGCCGAACACTAGCTACGCCGATGATTCCATCTGTAGGCCACTAGTGCAGTTGCGTGTATTTTTTTTTCTTGATCTCGACTAAGATTTCCTTAACACCCGCTTGTTCACGTACCCATTCTGCTCTCTTCCTGTCATTAACGTAAAAACTATCACTTTCCTTTCTTAATTGCAATTATCTCTCCGTTATCGTGTTTTCGTCCTCCCAACGCTGTCGCCGTTCAATAGCAATCATGCCGAATTTAACACGCCAGTTTTAAAAATGTAGTATTGGTCACTCAGTAGTAATCATATAGTTATCACCATACTGTCATCGAACACCACGAGTTTCTGTTAAGCAATAAGTTCATGTTGAAAATGTGTAGATCTTGACCTAGTCCTCAATGCTTGTATATTATATAAATCAATGCTTGTATCTGGTTTGTATTTTTTTTGTGTTATGAAGTTTTGACCTATGCGTAAGCAGAAGTTTACAGTTCAATATTAAAAAGGCCGGGTGCATAATTAAAACAAATCACGCTGGCCATGATTAAATGTCGGCGTTCTCCACTTACATGCGTCCCAACTGGCTTAGCCGGAGCTGCAACTTACCTTTTTTACCATGTGTATGGTAAGCTTCTAACCTGAAGGTCAAGGTATCGAATGCCGGCTCCGACAGCACCTTTTTGTTGGAGGCAAAGCTCTTCCACGGTGATGTTTTTCCCAACCATGTCGTCATTTCGAGATGTAAAACCCTTACAGTTATTATTATTATTATTATTATTATTATTATTATTATTATTATTATTATTATTATTATTATTATTATTATTATTATTATTATTATTATTATTATTATTCATAAATGCTGAGCACCGCTGCTACAGAGAGCCCATTTACTACCAGTATTTCAGACTATGCAGGGGTATTATAGCGTGCATTGCACTTACGTCTCATTATTAGTGACAGCGCCAAGTTGGTGGAAGACACTCCACTCGCTCCGATGTGAACGTCCTCTTCTAGCAACCTTTCGCACTGTTCCATCTTCTCGATGGATTGCGCGTCAGCGTGGCACAAGCATTGGTTATGCTAACTTGAGCGAGTACGTGGCGCACACTGTCGAGACGAGATGGTTCCCGTAGGCATCGCAGTTAACGTCAAAAGCATTCGTGATTTTCAGAGTACCGCAGCTGCTTACGCTGACTACCATATCCGCGGGGACAATCTAGCAAAATTGTTTCGCGGTACGGAGGAGACGTCGGCATGCCATTGAGAGTATCAATCTTGAGTGTCGACGTCAGACGTTTATTTCAGTGTTTTATAGTCTCCCTTTGTTGTTGTTGTTGTTTGTTCTTCGATTCATTTGCCAGCTTTAACCAGTGATCTCGCTTTTGTATGCCTGATTCCTTCACTCATGTTAATGAGTTTTGTTTACATAAAGATAGCGTTCTGCGTTAGTTTGCTACAAACACACAGTGCAGGGAGTGGCTTTTTCGATATTTACAAGGGTGAGAGCATCAACTACAGTTGTCGTTGTGATAGCTCTGTTTAGAGCTTTCTAATATTGTGTAGATAATTTATAGTGCATCGACCAGGCGTCCATAACCGGGTCTCACTGTGCATTACGCCCTGAAATTAACTACATAATGTCACTATCTATAATTGATATGTGGGGTTTAACGTCACAAAACCACTATATGATTATGAGAGACGCCGTAGTGGAGGGCTCCGGAAATTTAGACCACCTGGGGTTCTTTAACGTGCACCCAAATCTGAGCACACGGGCCTACAACATTTCCGCCTCCATCGGAAATGCAGCCGCCGCAGCCGGGATTCGAACCCGCGCCTTCCGGTTCAGCAGCTGAGTACCTTAGTCACTAGACCACCGCGGCGGGGCAGTGTCACTATCTATAAGCATCCCATTAGGTCAGGTAAAGTACAAAAGTACTGTCTAAGGTCAAGAACCTAAAAATAAAATGGTAATTCCTGCAAGAGTGTAGAAACATGTACGCTTTACATCATTCTCAGTTCGAAATACATCTGAAAAGGGAAGCATGGAAAACCTCTGACTAGGGGCTAAATAAAAACATTTTTTTATTAACTGGATTGTTTCTCTTCACTAATCATGTCGATGTCGACGTTGCGCTGCAGCTGTATCTAATTGTTTAACAGCTGCAGATGTTTCAAAACTTTCTGGGTGCATATGGGCAACAACGAAGAAATGAATAGTTGTCACTAGAGACCTGCTCGTTTCGGTATGGAGCTATACCTAGCAAGAGAAACGGCTGCTGCACACAAGAGCCTATACAGATCACAAAAGGGGTCTTCTGGACTCAATCGCTAGCAGTGATTCGCACTTCGACACCACACAATGCGGCAAGAATCTAGAACAAGGCCAGGTTCTAAGAATAAATTCAAGTCTCACTTTTTAATGCGTTAGTCAATGTCCCCTAGCGCAACTGCATATTATTTTAGCGTCGCAACCATGTTTCTGGCAATTTTGTAACAGCTAATGTTAGTTCCTTGAAGTATCGCTCTTGCGTTATTAGAAGTATTCAGCAACTTTAACTTACTTGCCTCCGAACTAAAATTCAATAAGATAAATTTCTTTGCAGCTACATTTAATCTGGCAGCACTTCAATAATGTTTGTACACCTTCACAGAACGTCTCTGCGTCTGTACCACAAACGCGCTTAATCAGTTTTTGGTGCAGAACGCGCGAAGGCTTTCGAGAACTCTGACAATGCGTCACACCTCATGTATTTGAGAATCAAGCGTGTGGCCATAATTTATAGAACTTTTCCTAGTTTCCTGTCCATGACAAATGCATCATATTTCGTCATTCTTGTCCCATCGCCCTGTGCACTAGACTCGTCCGCCAACGTGATTTCGAATACTCTTCCGTCGCACTAACTGAGCAAGTGCAAACGGCTTGTCACACTCAACCACGTCTCTTATTTCGCAGTTCAGTTCCTTCCACATCGACAACGACAAACTGCGCGCATTGAAACTTGATATTTAATTTTTAAGAATCACTGGCCATGTGTTAATCGATGCCTAGATATTCCTTGTGCAATAACACTCAAAGACTTTTCATTCGTTTCTTCCGTGATTTCACAAAGCCCTCAGTTCCTTTTGCTGGAGTCATTCCGCTTGCTCAAGCACTTTGTTTCTGAACACAGACTACGCAAAGAGCAAAAGGTATTACAGTGTGTCATTTTTGCGTACATCGTGTTCACTTATTTTACGCTTTTGAAGTAGCTTATGCTTCCTTAAATCTTACGGTTGGCCGAGTAGGCTTAATCCCGATTTTCCGCTAGCTTGTTTTATTGTTCAACTCCTCAGTTTCAGTCCTACGAATCAGCGTTTTTAAGCTTTTTTTTTATCTCTCTGCTGCGAATGCAGAATTAAAACTATCTTGTGCCCTACTACTTTCTTCACCGTTAATAGACACGATCTCTGTATTTGCTCTTTCCAAGTGACGTCCTCTCACTCAGTGCGCCAACTTAAGTAAATGCTAAGCTACGTTTTGTTATATTTGCTCGTTTTGTTGTTTTTTTTTTGTTAGCCGATAGCATCTACATGCCTTATATTTAACAATTTCAATGTTTTGTTCTACTTATTGTGGGGGGAACCAAGAACACCGCACCGTCGTGTTTTTCAGCAATCCAGCAGAATTCGAATGGCGTCGTGCGTAGCGACATTGTCTTAGCGTGGAGAAATGCCCCCTCTTAATTAGCGTTCAATGAGAAAGAGTTGGATTTCAAACAAAAGGGTAGTTTTTAGGCTCGTTACATCATTCACGCCCTTCTTTTTTTTTAAGAAAACCATCTCGGGTTGAAAGTTTGCGCAAGTGAACATTTCAGCGACTCATGATACGGGACTTATCACAGCAGCAAAGCCAGCTGCCCAGTGGAAAATTCACTTACGAAAAAGAGTTTTGTGAATTTGGCCTTCGATTTTTGTTTCGCGTACGTTTCTCGGCAGATGTTTGTTTCGGGAACTGCCAACCGTTGTAGCTCAACAGCTAAAGTGTTGCTCTCATAAGGGCGAGAGCGCAACCTGCACTGCCGCGCGTGGTGGTCTAGTTACTAAAGTACTCGGTTGCTGACTCGCAGGTCGCGGGATCAAATCCCGGCTGTGGCGGCTGCATTTCCGACGGAGGCGGGAATTTTGTAGGCCCGTGTGCTCAGATTCGGGCGCACGTTAAAGAACCCCAGGTGGTCGAAATTTCCGGAGCCCTCCACTACGGCGTCTCTCATAATCATATGGTGGTTTTGGGACGTTAAACCCCACATATCAATCAATCAATCAATCAATCAATCAATCGAGAGCGCAATATTTTTTTGCCGGCCACGTCAATCGCATTCCATCGTATTCCAAGACCATCTGAGTAAATAGCCTTCTCCCAACTTGCTCTGCCTTTTCAAACTGGCGTAGTCAATGTAGTATTACCTGTAATGTGTGTTGCTTTAAGTCACAGAGGCGAAGGTCTTTTTTGACTGCCTCGTAGCTACTAAAATAAAGTTACTAAATAAAATAGTGACTAAATAAAACAAATACGCCGACCAGGGGCCCTATAGGCCCCTGGACCTTCAGGATATTTTAAATAAAATCATTTTCACTTGCTCACTTTGTTGCTACTTCCCAATTTTTCAGACCAGCATTTCGCTGCAAACACTTGTCTTTGTGCGTGGGCGCGCCCACACGCGCTCACGCACGCGTGCAGGCACGCACATACGCATGTGCGTGCTCATTTATATCCATATATGACTTTTTTAAATGCGAAGCATTTCTTAGCGAACTTCGGCGACTTTGAGAGTATCTATCTATCTATCTATCTATCTATCTATCTATCTATCTATCTAGCCGCTTACGTTTGGATGTTCTCGTGGCCACCCAGTTTCCTTGGCGTGAACCAAAGTTAGCATGAGAGGGTAAGATGGTTTGACGAATACGACGCGCTTGTCGAGACATGAATAATGTCACAATACCGTCGCATACGTCGTCAAAACTTCCCGCCAGACAGTAGCACATAGCTACGGGCGGGTATGTGCCGCTGGTATGCGGATATGTACCACAGGTTATTGACACTTGCTATCTGCTCAAGAACGACGAGAACACGCATGGGCAGTTTTAACGCGCGAGTGTTGAGAAATACCCGATGAGTCCCAGCTGGAATCGAACCCAAGCATTCTCGGTGCCAGTGAAGCATTTTACCACAGAGCTACGCTAGGTCAAGGAACTACTTTTCAAATAGATGCTACTCTTCGTGAAACGTTATTAGTGGTTTCAGTGCTGCCTACCCAATCTTATAACATTACATATGCACTATTTTAACACAGCCGTCACGTCGGGTTAACGTCAGATGCGGTTAGTTGCCATGCGCTGAAGTTGATTTATGTAGCAGTGCCCAGGGCAAGCATCTTCGCTTGCATCAGCGCTTCATATGAGCTTCTAGTGTTGCTAATACGCATGTTCCAGTTGGCATCGTTGCGCAAGTGCAAACAGCTGGTTATATAAACATCTACATCTCTTCAACATATGTCTGTGTGTGCGACATTTGTACATTAATTTAGCGTCATTCTATGACGTGTCACTCAATAAAAATTGCCCGCAGCTTCCCTCGGGGGAACACTGAGGAGGATGCGGACCATATAATTGGTTAACGGGGTGTTAAAGTGCGACTTACTTGGGTCGATGGCTAAATTGGTTAACGTGGTTGTGGAATGGGGTGTTAAATTGCGACTTACTTGGGTCGATGGCTAAATTGGTTAACGTGGCTGTAGGAAGGGGTGTTAAATGAGTGAACACGTACACACGTATGCGAAAGGGCGGCGCTGGTCGAAGGGACGTCGATCATTGTGTTTGTGGATTCGTTGGAATTCATTCCACCGCGACCTTGGACGTCGACGCGCCGTACAAACCAACCGACGAGCGGCAACTGAGCGAGCGAGCGCCGACCTTGAGTATATATACAGCACGACGGCGCATGCACTGTCAGCTGTTGAATGTTCTCGAAGCGCGACGCCACATGCGCGTCCACTGGAGAATCAGGAAAATTGTAGATGCCGAACGCGGTGTGTAGAGGAGGAAGGGTGCACAGATGGTGGAGGAGTGAAGCGCGCGCGGTGTGTAGAGGAGGAAGGGATGCACAGGTGGTGGAAGAGTGGGCGACGGCGCGACGGCGCATGCGCGCGCGTCAGCTGTCGAATGTTCGAGAAGCGGTGCGGACGGCGCGGACGGCGCACTACAAGGCGCGAGTATAAGATGCTTCCGCATCTAAAAATTGCAACACGGTCACCTTTCTTCCGAATGCTTTGCATAACATGGATTCCCAGGTATGTGGGATCTGGCAAATTTTTTATTCACTTTCGTTGTTAGAACAATCCTAACATGTTTGCCTTTTTGAACGATTTTTTCTGCTAATCGTCTACGTGATAAAAGTGGACCCCAAAAAGCGTTTGTGCGTACGCGTGCTTTTCTACGCAATGGTCGGGGGAAGGGGGGGGGGTGCCATTTCGTTGCTAAGCCATGCCACAGATGCTAAAGCTTCTTTAGCCCTCTTGTCTTCGCAAATAGATGGGCAGAGAAGACGACGACGTGACCTTGAGTGCCCTCGTCAGTACCCCGAAATCATTACGGCCCTTTTTCGGAAACAAAACCACAGCAAAATTTAACGCCATGTTACGATGGCGCCAGCCGCTACAAAGAAAGTTTAATGCAGCAATAGCCCATTCCCAAGACGCTGTAGAGATAAGCTACGACGGCCACAATGAAAACATTGGAATGGGGCGCCTCAACGTGCCCCAATTAAACGCGTCGGAAGAAGCTCCTCGCATGGAAATAAAGATTGCGGCTTAAGAAGATCCGGTTTCTCTTGTAGTCTACGAGAAAGGCTCAAGCCTATATCTTGCTCGAGTAATTACACTGCGCTCAAGAAGACCACGCTGCTCTGTGTGCGTGTGTGTGCGTGTGTGTGTGTGTGTGTGTGTGTGTGTGTGAGTGTGTGTGTGTGTGAGTGTGTGTGTGTGTGTGTGTGTGTGTGTGTGTGTGTGTGTGTGTGTGTGTGTGTGTGTGTGTGTGTGTGTGTGTGTGTGTGTGTGCGTGCGTGCTCTTTTCTGGTCTTCCCTCATTGTGGACTTAAGGCTTAGCTATTTACAGTTCAAGTAGCGTAACCAATGAAAGGCGCCGTTTTTAGGCCACAAATGACAGTGACTGCTATATCAATTATTGAGAAAGATGCCGCTTATTTCTGCCTTTAACTTGGAGCAGTTGAAAATTGGCATAGAAGTCTTGAAAATTGTTTTTTTTTTCTTCTTTAATTCAAAGCATAACTTAGTAAACCTAAGGCAATCTCACTACTTCTATCCATCTATCTATCTATCTATCTATCTATCTATCTATCTATCTATCTATCTATCTACCTATCTATCTATCTATCTATCTATCTATTTATGTATGTATCTATCTATCTATCCATCTATCTATCTATCTATCTATCTATCTATCTATCTATCTATCTATCTATCTATCTATCTATCTATCTAGTAGCCTTCTCTAGGCGCTCTTATAGTCCTCTCCTGCGCTTAGTATATAAAAAAAGTGGCATAGAATAACATGAGTGTAAGACAAACACGTTTCAGAGATCAAGGCATGAATATCTTTAGTTGCCTCTCACGTACGTTATGAAGCCTTTTCCACGAGTCACATGTGGCACACACCCGTCTAACATGGCCCCAATATACAGGGATGCGACGCGGGTAATTCACAAAATTTATTAGAACAGCAAGAACAGACTTCAAAATTTTTATACGTGATGATGTAAAGGAGGCCTTGTTGCACAATATCCGGTGCCAGTGTCGACGGTGTTTTCGAGGCGTCAAAAGACCCGATGGCAACAGGAGGAGAAGGAGAAAGAAGCGTCTAATTGGTGAAGAGGTATCGTGGTGCTAATGCCGTTTTCATCTTACTTGGGATGGCAGCAGGGAACAAAAAAAGGAAGAGGTTCACGCTAGTGATTTAAACATTAAGAAACAGTGAAGCTGCTTGGTCTTGAGGGCTTAACATGTCCCTATTCGTTTGTGCTAAATCTTCCCTTGCGTATCAGAGTAGAGCCGACTTACAGCCCTGTCACACATCACTCAAGAATGCCTGAAATCCTGCGCCAGAAACTAACGTGCGAACTTGGCTGTTACGCCTCCGGTCGAAGCGTCGCTCGTGCTCGGCTCACGCCACGCAGGAAAAAGGCGGCGCTGCAGCGGCGCGGATGTCTCCGTCTGTGGGCGCGGCTTGGCAGATGCTGCTCCTCGGCACATGCGCAGTCAGGTAAGGTCAAACCAACGCCTCCTCTAGAAGATGCCTGCCGCGTGAGAAGAAAAACGGCTGCCACACCCTTTCCCTCCTTTATTTTAGAATGTTCTCGGTCGCTAGCGTCACCTGTGGCGGACGGTGCAACAACGCAACACTTTGCATAGCCTCCGAAATAGCGGTGTACAGTTGCAGGTCTCGAACAACTCTCGACTGACGCGCCCCTATGGGGCGCAGATGAAAAACGCTTAGCTGGTACCGCCCGCTGCTGTGATAATAGTCTGAAGGCCCCTGTCTTAAATAGTCTCGGTCGCAATCGCCACCGCGCGGCGCTTGCTCAAAACTGAAGGCAGGCCAACTCCGCTGGGAGCGCGAGCCGTTCCCCAGGCATTGTTTAGAAGAGGCGTTGGTCAAACACAAATGATGCACTGTCGTAGCTTGGTTATTGATAAACAGTGGCACGGATTCTTTTTTTTTTTTTTTTTTGCCGACAACGGGGTCATTACGGGCATCTTACCAGCAGACCTGCGAGGGATGCGCAGCGCAGTCACATCAAAAGCGGGAACAGCGGCATTTCTGGAGCCCCTTATAAACTCTCTTGGGACTACTAATACACTTGCGTGCAACTAATTACGCCATTAATTAATCACAACTATTGTCAAGCTGGGAAACACCCACTACTCTACTATTCATCATTATGTGGAAAAGAGAGGTATAGCCACCCCACATCTGCAAGGTGTTATATGCACTTTTTCATTTTACGGCCGATGACAATCAAAAATTATGACTGAGCCTTTTCTAATAGGTTGAAGGCATTCAACGACTCGCTAGTTGCGCGATTGGCTTTGTGTGACGCCTCGTTGTTTTGTTTGTTTTTTTTTACACTTCTGCCGCGCTATAGTATATAAGTTAACATCGCTCTTGAAAAATTGAATTGCTGCACAAACTTGAAGAAAAAACAAGAGAGACAGGAAAGAGTGCAGTACTCTTTCTGCACTCTTTCCTGTCTCTCTTGTTTTTTCTTTAAGTTTGTGCAGCAATTCAATTTTTCAAGTATGAACCAACTAGTCTGCAAAAAAGTATTGCTTTAACATCGCTCCTTCACGACTTAAAGCCGGTATAAGGTCCTTTTGCGAGAAATCCCAAGCATTAGCGTAGCTCTGTGGCAGTAAAATTAGCTGCCACGAAGTGGCTTGGGTTAAACTGCAATTCATCCTGAATATTACTTTTTTTTCTCTTTTATTGCGCGATAGCGGTTATAGACACCGGCAGCGGTGACGGTAGTGGAGAACTACGGCACAAAAAATGGCCGTTGTTTTGTTCTCGTAACAGCTATCGCTGTAAAACTCACAGGATAACTTGTGCTTCCACCGAAGACGACTTGAAGATAGCCACCGTAGCAGCGTAGCTGCCTTCGCCCAAGAAGAAGTTCCCTGACGTCCTAGAGAGTGTCCTTCTGCGAAATCTGAGTGAGCACTCGGGGGTTTCGTCTAAGGGTTGGTCGGATCTAAAAAATAGAGGAGTTTTAGACCAATTACTGTAAGTTTTGCTATCTGTCCTGATGTCGACAAATTCTCCAGGAGGTCGCCAGGGGAGGCCTCCGTATTGGTCGGCCTCTCTTCCACCTGATCAATGGCCACTTGATGCGTTCTTTCGCGGTAGTGTAGACAATATTCCTGTAGCTCAAGTACCCCTGCATAGAAGATTTATTCGACTTACCAACCCGAAAGCTGTACAACCTGAGCTCCAGTCGACCATGCGCCATAGCCTTCACATTACTGGTGTTCGGCAGTTTGGCAAATGTGGGATAATTTGTAGATCGCCTGGCCAAGCTTGTGTGCTCTACACAAGCTTGGCCAGGCTCGACATTCTGAATCAATGAAAGTGAATGCTTTCGTCCCGCCACGCGTTGCATGCACCAAGAGGATTGTTCGCGGCGTAGATATTAGCTTAAGCCCAAAAGAGACATTCGAGAAGCTTTCCGCCGCTGGTGCGATAGCTATATACCGGTGCAACAGGACAGTCGATAAACAACGGGTCCCCACTGAGTCGGTGATAGCCACATTTGGCGGTATGTGATGCCCTTCGGAAACCAAAGTGTAGCCGGTGATTTTTAGAGTAGACCCGCTTGCCTCACGTACATTGCAATGTCGCAACTTCTGGCGCTATGGCCATAGTATGGGAGGTTGTAAATCTGCTTTGCGTAGTTGTTCTTGTGGTGAGGGTCACTCCCCGGATCACTGCTCTGCTCAAGCCCTCAAGTGCTGCCTGTGTGGAGGTACAAACACGGCTGATAAGCCTACTTGCATAGTTAGAAACCAAAAGAGACAAGTATTAGATCTGATGCACAAAAGGCGATGCTCAAGCAGGGAAGCTATTGCAGCGATAAAAGAAATAGAACATGGTTATGCTACAGCGTAACTTCACGTCACCAGGCAATGATTTAGGCGAATATTTTGCAAGTGATCACAAAATCGGTCAAAAAAGCTATGGCGAAACTGATGGAACGTGTCGTAGAAACTCTTTCCGAATGTCTTAGTGGGTTATTAGCGTTAGAAATGGGGCTTTTGCCACAAGTGCGATGGGTGTGTTCTGACAGTGGATCACAGCCAAGAAAATGTTCCCTCACAATCAAAAGGTGTTCAGACGATGCCCTCGAATGAGGGTCCTAGTTCCAGCTTTTCTGCAAAGAGTGGTAGCTCTTCAGACTCACGAATCTACCATGCAGATTTACAGTAATGTGCAAGCATAGATGTTGACCCGCGTGCACAGAAACGAAGGGGACCTTCGCTAAATGTTTCCGATACCTCCACTAACTATAAATCAAAGAAAGTTCTGCCTCAGGTCAAGGGTACAGCTAAGATTTTGGAAGAGGCTGTAGTCTATACTGTGCTTTTGTCACCGGAAGACATATATGAGAGTGCTTCAGTGGAACTGTCACTTCGTATTTGCTGCTTCTACTGATCTCAACGTTTTAATTGCTCAGATTCATCCAGATGCTATCACATTACAAGAAACGTGGTTATATCCAGATAAATTCTTTAGTCTGCGTAATTATCGTCCATCGAGAGGAGGTGGTTTACTCACTCTTCTGTCTAATGATCCCCAAGAATTCTAGGCATAACATGTTGCGCTATCTCTCGGCGGCGGCCGAGTCACCTCACCATAACTGAATGGGAAGCGCACGAAAAAATTCATATCTCACGAACCAGGCACGATATCAAAAACGACTACCAGTTTATAATACTACGCAATCACCAGAACATTTCAGACCTAAATTCATTAACTTGGTACTAAGATCCTTCCTTCCCAGACAATCTGAATATTTTTCCACACAGCCTATGACAGCGGACCCAATTTTTACACACTTTGGCCTCTTTAACATCGATTGCAAAGCTTAGAAAATAGATTTCAAAAACGACTCCCGGTTTTAGATTGGCCGATAAACGGTCTTTCGATTGATGTAATGCGTTATTTCATAGCTAAATCCATGTAGCTTCCTGAGTCGTTTTTTGTAAACCTTATAAACCCTTTTCTTAATTTTCAAGCGGGCTTTTTTGCAATATACGCTGCATAACGAAGAAGCCAGCTAACATTTAGTAAATAGCGTATTGCGCTGTTTGCTTACATTCTGACCAGGAAAACACGTTCATGTGCAACTGGGGCCTCATTTCTACTTGATGAACGGAAGGTACCGCCGTTAGTTGGGCGAATATGCGGTGCAGGGAAGCGCACTTGCGGAGTACAAAATGTGCTTATTTGTTGTTTTCAAGGCCCGCATTTGCATCGGTAAACTCTGCCATGAACAAGGCTATCCTTTCAGCTAATGTCTTCGAAAAGTGAAATATTAGCAGTAAAACGAACTCTTCCAGGAGGTTTCAATTTTTTTGTAATGCATCTTTTCCTTTGGGTGTACTAAATACTCGGTCACTAGATTAAGTTCTTCTAAACTGTGGAAAAAAGATTGTGCTAGCTGGAGATTTCAACTCTCATCATGTATCATGGGAATTTAGAATAGATCAAAATGAAAAACGTCTATGTAACTGGGCGGCATTGAACAATTTCACCTGTCACAACACTGGATCATGAACATTTTCACGGGGCCAGTTTCGATCGGTGCTAGATCTTACGTTTTCGGGTCTAGGACTTTCGGTGTTGTCCTGGGAGACTGTTGGCACTGGTACGATTAGCAACCACCTTCCCGTGATATTTGAGATCCACAGTCCACAGTATAATGCACAGTGTGTCGATCGTTCGTTTATTAATCACAGTAGGTTTAAAATGAATTTGTGGGAAATTTTTACATCTTTAGCTGAAAATCCAAGCAGCGCAGGCAATGTTTGCTATATTCTTGACTCTGCAAGTAAGAGGTCGGAGTTCAAGATACAAGAAATGAAACGCCCTACAGCTAATAATTGGTGGAATGACGACTGCTCAAGCAACTACAAACGCCGGAAAGCAGCGTGGAAGCAACTCATGCATAATCAGTCTCCTAGTAGCTGGAACAACCACGAGTTTATTGCAGCGAGTTTCAAGCGTATACTGTTGCGAAAGCAAAAGATGAATATAACGTTCACCCTTTTGAGTTCCTTTGAAAGTCAAACAATAAAAGCGCATTGTTCCGGCATATCATATCTATCAAATGAATTCCACGTCTCTTAAATACGGAATCAATAGTGCATACTAACCAAGAAATAAAAGATTCACTAGGTGCAATTGCCAGAGATATAGAGGGTAGATTTTATACCTGCATTCATTCACCTCTTGTGAGGCAATAAACTCTAGAAAATACTGAACATATATCATTGTCAATCTTCTCGTCAGTTGTAGCACGTTTACCAGCGGCAGCACCACACCCTGATGGTATCACTACGAAGATGCTGAAAATCTTCTTGGATATTTCTCCGAGTGTGTTATTCGATACCTTAAATTATTTTATAAAACACTCAAGGATTCTTTCTGTGTGAACGGTAGCTTAAGTGATACTCCTGCTTAAAGATAAGAACAAGGGACTTACTTTATACAACATTCGACCGATTTCGTTAACATCCAATTTTGTAAAATTGATTAAGCGACTATTACATGCTCAGATAACTAAATTTGTTACTCTTATAAATAATTAAGTCCCTGTCACATTGATTTTAGAACAGGAATGTCTATTTGGTGTGCTCACGCTGATTTTGAGAGCGTAATTCAGCTAGCACGGCGACAGAAACAGTATGCAGCATTAGTTACACTAGATATCTCTAAAGCCAATACGATAGTGTTGAATACCCAATTTTACTAAGACGGATGAGAGAGATTGGCTTGCCTGACGTTTCATTGCGTGGACGACAGAGTTCTTGCTGCACAGGGATTTTACTTTGTACAGGGTGTTATATCAACAGAGAAATTCAGACAGACACGAGGTGTTCCCCAAAGAGCAGTTTTGTCCCCGCTACTATTTAATACCTTGCTTATAGCTCCATTCCTCATCATCAAAGAGTCAACACGTGTGTTTACGCGGATGGCATGGCATTCTTTGCATCTGCGGATGACATTGAATTACTTTATACTCTTTTACAAGCATACTTATTTACCTTGGAAGCTTGGCTAGACAGCATATTTTTGACTCTTAACGTACAGAAATGAGCAGTTATGGTGTTCTCCCCGCAAGGCAATATAAATATATCACTCTCATTCCACCAAGCAGATTTTCCCAAGTGCAAACACTCATGCACCTCGGAATCATCTATGATGGAAAGCTCCACTGACGGATGCATATTGAACATACAGTGACCAAAGCGTTACGTGCGTTAGGCCTACTTAGAAGGATTAGTAACAGTCGATAGGGCATGCGAACAGACGCTTTAATAATGATGTCCCAGATGTACATACGCCCTATACTGGAGTTTGGGTGTGCCTTATTTTCTGGCGCACCAGCATTGAAGATATGTTCGTTAGTTATAATATAGCGCCAAGCACTTCGCTGGTGTCTGGGGTTGCCCAAGTTTGTAGCAAACTCTGTTCTGTATACAGAATCACGAATTTCTTCTTTACCTGTTAGATTAAAATTATTAACAATTCAAACATTCTTAAGAGTCTATGACTCACCGATAAGACGAGAAGAATATATATTTATCAGTGATCCAGCTCTGTTTTTTACTATAACATGGCCTCGCTTTCATATTCCTCAGGTGATCGTTACCCAGAAGCTGTTGATTGATTTGATTGATATGTGGCGTTTAATGTCGTAATACCACCGTATGATTGTGAGAGACGCCGTAGTGAAGGGCTCCGGAAATTTCGACCACCTGGGGTTCTTTAACGTGCACCCAAATCTGAGCACACGGGCCTACAACTATTCCGCCTCCATCTAAAATGCAATTGCTTAGCCGGGATTCGAAACCGTGCACTGCGGGTCAGCAGCCGAGTATCTTAACCACTAGACCACCGCGGCGGGGCACCCAGAAGCTGTTGGACCCTCTGAAGGCTTAATGATATAGTGCCAGTGGTAGGTTCAGTGAATTAGCCATATCTTATAACGATAAATTCCCTAACAATGCGAAATTACTACCTAGTAATCTTCTGAATTGCATTTTTCAAGAGCTCTAAAATCAAATTGATTTCACGCTTGGCAGTGTGAAGAAAAGGCCGGGGTGGCTATTTTTTATACACAACTAGACTGGTCATTTTTTGTTAGGCTTCCTGATTCCACACAAATATTTTTGGCCGAGATTTTGGTTTTTATATTACCCCTATGTAAAATTCCTTTAACTAAAACTTCTGTGACTATAGTTACAGATTCATTGTCGTTGTGTTCGGCACTAACACTGCTTCAACAGATTCGGATATTATAATATTATCGCAATTACTTGTTCCTCATCATTTGAGAAAACTGCGATTAATTTGGGTGTCAGGACACAAAGGAATTGTACTCAATGAAGTTGCGGACTCTCTGGCGAAAGCTTCTCTGACAGGTCCGGTTCTCTCTCCCCTTCCTGTTACGGCGTTTGTTGCGGCGGCAAGCTTTAGAAAGTATGCATTATCTGTGCTTACTCCAAGTCTCGAGCGGACTTCCTGCACCTACAGTTTCCTTGGAGCAGGAAATGGTGTGCATTAAAACGAGCTGAAGTTGTAATAACCAGAATACGTTGTAGAATTCCAAATATAATTATTTACATGCACATAGCGGGCTTGGCAATATCCCCTTTTTTCTTATATTGCAACGAACTCGAAACTATCCAACAATTCTTGTTGAGCTGCCGATATTTTTTCTTGCATATAAATACGTAGTATCGAAATTATATTGCGGCAACGGGGTCTAGGAGTTACGTCGGCCGTTCTGTTATCATTTGTGGCCTTTGCGCTGGGACACTCGGACAGGAATAGTTTCAAAATTGTCGAAAAGTATATATGCGACTCGAATAGATGTGGTAGGTGTATCGACTACTAACAATTCTTTATTCAGCCTTCCTGGTGACAATATCTTGAGTCTCTGGGAGATTACACGAAATAGTGCAACTTAAAATTACAATTATTCATAAATAAAGTTACATTTAAAAAAATTATCTCAAAATTATTTTAGCTCCTAATAAATATTACTCATAAATCCAGACTGTATGATCCGCCCGACTCATGACCTATCCCCCAGAGTGGGTTGGTGCCTATGATCCAAGCATCATCATCATCATCCACATCATCATCATCATCATCATTCTCAGTCGATGTTCAAATCAGCAGGAAATACGGTATGTGGCCTAATTAGTTCATTGAAATCGCAGATGGTGTTCTAATGGGCACTTGTGATCACTGCGGCACCTGACAAAACAGATCCCAACCTTGCGTTCATTTCAAAGTGACCTCTGTGCTCAGCCTTTGAATGCGAATAAATCGGATCTTGCCCCGCCGCGGTGGTCTAGTGGCTAAGGTACTCGGCTGCTGACCCGCAGGTCGTGGGTTCGAATCCCGGCTGCGGTGGCTGCATTTCCGATGGAGGCGGAAATGATGTAGGCCCGTGTGCTCAGATTTGGGTGCACGTTAAAGAACCCCAGGTGGTCGAAATTTCCGGAGCCCTCGACTACGGCGTCTCTCATAATGATATGCTGGTTTTGGGACGTCAAACCGCACACAATCATTAAACCGGATGTTGCGTTAGGAAACACACCAGGGCACTCGAACGCCGTGGTGCGAGTGGCATTACTAAACCTAAGTTAGAGAGTAATATGGCCGCCGCCATGTTGTAATATTAATAATTTAGTTAGTTGTTTATTTATTTCGATACTTCCATATTTAGTTATTTACAATCGATGAATATCTCTACAAAACACCCATATGCCACTCTGAAAATGGCTCTTTCGCTTAGTCCCTTTCGTGTTGAAACAGTGCCTTTTAAAAAGCGTCAACTACCAGATGTGCCAGTACACATTTGCTTCGTCGCTCTTGTTCTATCCGTATTATATAAAATAACAAAGGCTGTTACCACCATAGGTCGGCGAACTCGCTCATCTGTCGACTTACTCGGACTCACTCAGACACCGACGAAACCGTGAGACTGAAGCGGAGTGAGCCCGGGTGAGTAATGTTTTGGTGGTTGTCAGTCCGAGTGAGTTTATCCCAGGAAAATTTTGGCGAGTCTTTGTCTGAGTGAGTTCAAAGCGCTAAGTATTCTCGAGTGATTCAGAGTGAGCTCCACCTTCTTTCGCCAACTTTGGTCCTATTCACTCGTCTTCAGCATCACTATCAGCCTTACCTAGATTAACGTTTATACTCATATTTATTCACACGCATCCCAAAGCAGTGTCGTTCGCACACCATTTCAATATATATTGATAAGAGGCGTGATTTACGTAGGGGTGGGAGGGGGGCGGTGCCTTGATGTCCCCCGCACCGCCAACTCTTCCAGGAAAGTCGTTGTAAATATGTCTTATGTAGTTATCTCTTCGAAGAAGAATAACCTAGCTTCACTTCACTTCGCTTCACTTTATTACCTTAAAGACCCCCTAGAGGGGGTATTACATAAGTGGTGGGAAACATAAACAAATGTAATACATATGCAGGAGGGGTACAAGTATGAACAGGGGTAACCAATACAGAAATAAAATAATACATGTGCAGGATCAGTATACATATTAACAGGCGTAACACCTTGCCAAAAAAAAAAGAAGACTAAGTGAGAACCAGTGGCACAAAAAGGAACAATGTAATGTATTCAAATTGAAAAGAAACGTGTTACGTTTTATGTAAATGTTGAGTGGCACATTATGGTGGCGAGATCAGTGGAAAGGCCATTCCAGTCCGAAGCTGCACGAAAAAAGAAGGAGGCGGAAAATGTCGTGGTACGGGCGCATTTGCTGATGTGCGAGTGCCCATAACTCGTATTCGAAGGCAGTACTTTATGAAACGCCACCAAGAAAAGCACCGCGATTACGTGAGACCTGTAAAGACCACTGACACCTTGGTTGAGAAAACCAATTTTAGGCTAATGGACTGATGAGTCGACCCGCTCGAACTCACTCAGACTCAGGCCAAGCCACGAGTCTGAATGAGTCTGGGTGAGTGGTAGTTTGGCGAGTGTGAGTCCGCCTGAGTTCGGTTGAAAGAATGTTTTGTTAGTGTGAGTCAACGTGAGTTTGGTGGAGGGAAATTTTCGGGAGTCTGAGTGGGTCCAAAGCGCAAAATATATTCCTGTTGTGTGTCTGAGTAAGCTCCACGGGTTTTGCTGAGCTGTGGTTACTTTATAACATATTGGGAAACGCACATGTCATTACTTTTTTTTTTTTAATCCTTCACAAACTAGATAGATATATTCTATCATTAGGACTGATTTTCCCATGCTGCGAAGCACTTAAGCTGTCTCCCCGAATTTAGCAACACGTTGAAGTGGACCGAGTCTTGCCTAACAATGCCTCACAGTACATGAGGGAGAGAATAAAAGATTTATTTCATCTTTCAAATGAGAAAATCGGAGAGTGCGATCCTTACTCTAGGAGCAAGCGCAACTAGACAAGGTGCTGGCATCTAGCGTCGTTTCCGCTTACCATCGCATTGAGTTATTCGTTCAGCGTGCGCACCCAACGCGGCGCGCGGTCGATCCAGAGCATTTTTATTAGTTTTCTCTTCGTCGCGTAGATGGCGCTCAGTGGACAGTACGCTAAAAAATATTTTGTATGCTTAGGGGCCTTACACGATCGGCCGCCTCTCATATGGTCTTTTTGATTATGCTTACAAAACTTCTAGTAGCATATACAACAACTCTTATTCTAACTATACCCCTTCATTCCCCGTTGTCGCTACACATGAGTACACGTCCACCAGCAGCGTGACCAATTGAATAGCGCCGTCCTTGCAAGTGTACTACACCTCCTCTCCCGTTTGTTTCTTTATATTATTAACAACCTTATAGTCGATAACAGCAATTGTTGATGTTTTATGTCGCAAAACAACTTTATGGTTATCAAGGACAATGTAGTCGAGGGTTCTGGAAATTTCGACGACCCAGTGTTCTTTCACGTTCGCCTAAGTCTAAGCAGACGGCCCTGCAAGATTACTCCATCTAGTGTACATAAACTATATACAAGCTCACAGAACTCATACTTGGCCTTCTTTTGTGTGTGTGTGTGTGTGTGTGTGTGTGTGTGTGTGTGTGTGTGTGTGTGTGTGTGTGTGTGTGTGTGTGTGTGTGTGTGTGTGTGTGTGTGTGTGTGTGTGTGTGTGTGTGTGTGTGTGTGTGTGTGTGCGTGCGTGCGTGCGTGCGTGCGTGCGTGCGCGCGCGTGTGTGTGTGTGTGTGTGTGTGTGTGTGTGTGTGTGTGTGTGTGTGTGTGTGTGTGCGCATTTTGCTTTTGTTCGAAAGACCAAGCAAGAGTAGAGAAAAACGTCTTATTTCTATTCTATTGCTGAACCAAAAACGAGATTATTCATTGCTAAAAATAGCGAAAGCTTGCCACAATACCGCTTTACTGCCATTCGGCTGCGAATTTCGCGATAAGATTCAAAGGCTTGGCTACTTTGGCCACATTTAGCATGAGTTATGGCTTCTTTTCGAATCTATCCAATGCCTATCCTGCTCGATATTTCACAGAAAGCTAAACCATTAAAAGACTGTTCGCCTAGCCCACACATGAAGCTGCGCTCAGAATTCGCATTAGCTAGTATAGTAATCGTTGTTGATTGTTTTCGTGTGTTCTTTCTATCTCCCTTCTGTGACATTTCTTTATCTGATTTCCCCAGCATAGGATAGCAAACCACACTTGCATCTAGTCGGCCCTCCTAGCCTTCCTTCCTCTTCCTCATCCCCTTCTCAGTAAACAAGGCGGTATGTAATCTGCGTACGTGGTGCATCTTTATTCTGATTTCGGAGGCATTCCGCTGTCGACTCAATTTCACAAAGAACAGGTGTATCCACAAAGCTCCGGCACCTGTCCCTACCTGATCCGAGCTAAACGTTACGCGTACAGCCGCCGCAAAATCAAACAGGTGTGCCATTCGCCACTCCGTTGTATAAAAACGACGTGCTTGAGGCCTTGTATACGCCTTTTCACAGGAAGGGAAAAAACACCACCATGATGGGCTGCGCGCGGGAGTACAACGGCTAAAGGTGCAGCGTTGTCAGTGCATTTTCGAGGGTACGCGCCAATTTGCACAGCCCAAGGAGGACTATGGCGGCGCCCAGGGAGGCGTTTATGAAAAGGTGAATACGCTTCGGTCTTCAAGTCGTCCAAAGCTGCATTAGGGATCCCAGTAATTTTTTGTGAAACTCTGTGCCTCCGGTACCCCGTCCTCATTCTAATGCTAAGACGTGAGCCGATGGCGTCCGGAACTAGATGCTACACCCCACGAGAAAGATCGCTCACCCTTCTTTCAATAAATATTTTTCGTCTTCCTCCCAAATTGGCGCTAAATTGAGTCTGGTTCTACCTCTACATTGTAAAGCAGCGCATCGGTCAAAAGAAGAACAAGAAGAAGCGCGTGCCACGTGTCTTGCGCGATAGCTTGGCCGCGTTTCGGTTTCGAACATCTCGCAGCCACGTACAGCGGTGCTACTGAGCCGTGTCACGCTGCCGTCACGTCTTGCTGTCCGGTGGTTTCTCCTCAAAGGTGAAACTTGAAAGATTTTCCCTTTGCCACTAGGACTTCGCAACATGTACGGATGGCCGCTTCGTAAGTCCGTCGTTTTGCGTCCCGTTAACAGGGAGCATTGTGTTTAAGTAGCCCTAGTGCAAGTATTCTTGTTTCCTACCGAAAAATTCAGTATCAGGACATTGCGTGGTTAACAACTTCTTTTCCAGCTGCTGTTTCTATGATTGCAGTCAAAACGAGAGCCCTGAAGGAGAGGTCCGAGCAGGATGGCTGCAGTGCATTTCCCGTCTTTCTGCGCTCCAAGAAGGCCTCACCGGCTGCACTCAAGATCCTCAGCCTGGCAGCGGTGTTCACGTTCGGACCAGAGCAAGGCCTCAAGGTCATGCAAGCCAGCGATAGCGAAAAGCACTTCGTAATCTACACCAGGTAAGCTTACCACTAATGCAAGCGTGCTTTTTCGGGTGGTGGCATCCGGTCTGTACTTCAACGGCTTGTTTAGTCGCGCTGCTTAACCCCACATGTTTCACATCAGACTCCCCGTGGCCGACATCAAGAGCATTCTCTTTTTTTAATTTCTTACACCTCGTATAACAGTAACGTCATATTAGTTTTTCTTGCCAGATATACAGTATAGTATTAGGAAGGACACACTACTCTATAGAACTGGAACTCTGAAAGCGGACAAAAAAAGTGTTTGTTCAAACTACTTTCTCCTTCTATGTCCGTATCGGTGTAGCACTTCGAGAAGCTCGCACTATGCAACCAGGCCCGTAACCATGGACCCCTACACCCCCTCCCCCTTTCAGAGCGATCGACGTACGAGACAAGAATCTTTTTGACAATAAGTTCACGCGAGACTGTTTTACGTAAAACGAATTATTCATTGGAGTTGAAGCTAAGGAACATTAAGCTAAGGAACAGTAAGGAACAGCTAAGCTAAAGAACAGTAAGAAACATACACGCCATCTCCAAACACAGAAGCTGCGTGGTTCCTGACTGCGGCCCTTGGCACCCGTCGGTGTTGCCTCACGTCTCAACAACGCCTCCCATCAGCTGTTCTAAGTACCCAGCTTACAGCCACACGGAAGTAAGTCTATCTGCTATGCGCTAGCCATAGTCAAAGTTTTCACAGAAGCCCGTATCGTCTGCAAGCTACATTCTATAAATAAAAGCAGGACACCAACCGTGAAAAGGCGTAAAAAAGATGCGTCAGCTCCCATGACGGGAGCCTTGTCCGCAATCTGAACAAGGCTCCTGTCAGGACAGCAGAAACGTTTTAGGGTTGAAGCTCCTAAAGGCGTGGGTCTCTCCGTCCCATATATGTATGTATGTATGTATGTATGTATGTATGTATGTATGTATGTATGTATGTATGTATGTATGTATGTATGTATGTATGTATGTATGTATGTATGTATGTATGTATGTATGTATGCATGTATGTATGTATGTATGTATGTATGTATGCATGTATGTATGTATGTATGTATGTATGTATGTATGTATGTATGTATGTATGTATGTATGTATGTATGTATGTATGCATGTATGTATGTATGTATGTATGTATGTATGCATGTATGTATGTATGTATGTATGTATGTATGCATGTATGCATGTATGTATGTATGCATGTATGCATGTATGTATGTATGTATGTATGTATGTATGTATGTATGTATGTATGTATGTATGTATGTATGTATGTAGGTACGTGACCGCCTATAGCTCCACCTTTGCCCACTGCCCCATCCTTGCAAACATCCCACTACGACCCATCACCGATCCACCAATTCACCGACAATAACGCAAGTACTGTTGAGAAGTAGCCAATATGAAATGCAAGATGGTCGTGTACTTGTATCCAGGTGCGCGTTAGAGAACCATAGATTGTCCCATCATGACCATCGCTTGTTTGTACGTGACCGCCTATACTTCTACTTTTGCCAACCGCCCACTACTTCATCCTTGCAAACATCCCACTACGCCCCATCACCGATCCACCACATCACCAACCATAAAGCCGTTATAATGAAGGAGGAACGGAAGAGACGTATGGATACCACTTACGAATAATAAAATTTCTTGTATAAATATATACAGTATTTGTCACGTGATGTAGTGGGCGATATTCGCGGATGGTGCACGGTTTAGCGATGAAACCCTCCAGCACTTCGCCCCACTCATCATCATTCACAGCGTGGATATGCTGTGATTTTCTTTCTTATTCCTTTTCACTGTCGCTGTCCTCCTTTTAATTCTGTGGGAAGTCGTTGTTATTAGCGAATATATTAGCACATTTGGTAGGCGCCTTTTGCAGAAAAGTTGTAGTGGGTGTTCCTGAGGCAATCCCTCAACTGCGTATGATCATCGTGATACGAGGTTCGTCGTCTCCCACGTGACGATGCCACCTAGTGGAGGTGGACCGAAGTTTTTAAAATATATGCTTGCTTTAGTAGCCTTAGCTCGCTGCAAATGCAAGAGTATACTACGAACTGTGCAACTAGTACCTATTCCGGGAGATTTCTTTGACCATATTTCTTAACGGTGTAACCGTTTTATTATTGTCCATGTGCCTATTCTGTTTATTTTTTTATTCTTTATTTATTTACTCGGTTATTTATTTATTTTTTTAAGGAAAGCAAGTGTGGTTTAGCTATGGCATCGTTTACGCTTGAGACATAAGATTCTTGTCTGTAGAGTAAAAGAATAAAATACTTTGATCGAGTAGAAAACATCACTGAACCTTGTTTTTTCGCAAGACTTTTAGCATATGAGCACGCAATCACAGTGACGACGTGTAAATTTCCTTGACGTCTTGGCTATCAGTGTCAGTGAACATGGATAAGCTAGCCTACCGTTGCATGCTTGGGGCAATTAGTGGCCTGCGGTCACATAGTACACCGTCTGATATTGCTTAATAGACGGAATCATCCGGCTTTTCAACTTCCTCTTCTGAGAGGTTAGCATGTCTACCAATATTGTAAGCCCTTTTATTGGCCTCATTGCATCGACTCCTAGAGTGGGAGGGTTCACGTTAAGCATTGAGAGAGAGGCTTCATTCTGTGTCTAAGAAGCAGTAGAGCCGAAGCGCTACGTTGAGTCTCATGCACACCTGCGAATAGAACCGGCCACGTGACCAAGCTAGTCGCAAAATAACTGATTGCACATAGATGGTCTATTTCTGAAGGTCACTACTTTGGCTTAATCAGTACGAGATTTTTTTAATCATGTGACTGAAGTCGCTAGATATGAAACAATCAGTGTCGCAGGAAATAGGCTATCAGCAGCAGCAGTTTGCGGATCAATGGCAGTAATGGCGGTGTAAGCAGACGCGAATTCACTATAGCGACGGGTATAGGTGGCAGTTGCCACTCGCAAGTGTGAACATCCATCAATTTGATCCTACTTTTGGTCGCCTGTCGTGGACAGCCGCGTGACCTATGTTAATGTGAGTGAGCAAATGTTAATGTTTCGTGTGTCTTTCATATCATTTTGTGTAACTCGGCCAGCAGTACCGCATACCCACTACTAATTTTCCGGATTCAAAGACGTTCCTTGTCTATTGTTATCACAGAGGAACAGGATTTTCATCGACACATCGGCCATGAAGGAAACAATTAACGGGACAACGGCGAGGCCACCAATAATGTGTTGCTATCACACCTTGTATCGGGCACCCGACGCCGACAACGACACCACGTGAGCGCTTTTCTTAAAGCACGCGTTCTCAAAGCATTCTACACGGCACATTCCGTGTAGAATACGTTCAGATGCTGACGCATAGTTCTTGTATTCTTCCCGTACTTCTTTTTTTTTTGGTCCTTGTTTGTTTCCGATCTATGCTACAAGCCAGTTTACGATGATGTATAGAATTGTGGTAGAAACGATTATGGCACACTCACTTTTGATTGATATGGGGGGATTAACGTCCTAAAACCACTATATAATGATGAGAGACGCCGTAGTGGAGGGCTCCGGAAATTTCGACCTCCTGGCATTCTTTAACGTGCACCCAAATCTGAACACACGGGCCTACAGAATTTTCGCCTCTATGGCACACTAACCTTTCGTGCCTTCAGAAGTGATAAAGGTTGCTTACCAGCGCAAAAGACAGGGCAGGAGGGGACAGAAGAAGAGACGAGACAGAGCGCTGAACTGCCAACAATTCAAAACATCGCTACCACCTGCCATGGCAGTGCAAGACAATCCTGGTCCATCCAACACCACCAGCCCAGTGCAGCCTCCGCCGTCGACACTGGCCATCCACAACCACCAGCGTGATCCGCCAGTATTCTCGGGTCTCAAGGGGGATGACGTTGAAGATTGGCTACACACCTACGACCTCGTCAGTGAGTTGAACAGGTGGGATACTCTACACAAGTTGCGTACGGTCACTTTCTACCTAACTGATGTTGCCAAAACCTGGATTTGGAACCACCTCCAAGATCTTCCCGACTGGGACACGTTCGCACGGCAGCTCCGTCAGATTTTCGGTTCCCCCAGTGTTCGCGCTGAAGCAGCAACAAAGAAGCTTGCTGAACGCATTCAGCTGGCGGGTGAATCATACACCTCGTACATTGAGGATGTTCTTGCCTTGTGCAAGCGTGTAAATTCAAGCTTCACGATGGTGTTTTACATCGCTATATTTACTACGTTGAAGGAAACAAATGGGTCCCCGTTATACCACGCTGTCTACAACGTCAGGTTCTTGAGACATTCCACGATGATCCTGCTGCTGGGCATCTCGGCTATCACAAAACGTACGACAAAATACGCAGTCGGCTCATCTGGCCTGGCCTCTCATCCGCGATTGCCAAATATGTTTCTTCGTGTGCCTCATGTCAACGGCGGAAACGACCCACTACTGCTCCTTCTGGATTTCTCTAACCTCTTCCTTGTCCCGCTTTGCCATTCGAAGTCGTCGGGATATACTTGTACGGGCCCCTTCCCGTGACCTCCAACGGAAATCGTTGAATTGTAACTGCTGTTGACCACCTCACTCGTTACGCAGAAACCGCCTCACTGCACGCTGGTACAGCCACTGAAGTAGCTGATTTTTTTCTGCGTAACATATCTTTACGCCATGGAGCTCCACGTTTTCTGCTCAGCGACCGCAGTAAGGTCTTTCTTTCCTCTATTCTTGCTGAGGTTCTACGCGCCGCCAACACCACCCACAAAACAACTTCTACTTATCATCCTCAAACAAATGGCTTGACGGAACGCTTTCACCGTACCCTATCGGACAAGATTGCCATGTACGTTAACCCTGACCACACGAACGGGGACGCCATTTTGCCATTCGTAGCATTCGCCTACACTACAGCTACGCAATGCACCACCGGCTTTTCTCCCTATTTTCAGGTCCATGGCCGCTCTCCAAGTGTAACACTGGACGTCTCCTTCCTTTCGGCTCCTGCTACCTCAGCAGGCCCTTTATGCGCACTATTTTTGTCTCGCCTCGAGCACTGCCGTCATCTGGCCCGAATCAACACCGGCATCTCTCAGGAAGCTCGCAAGTCTCGCTACGACTCAACTCACCGTGCTGTCACCTTTTCCCCATGAGACGAAGTTCTTCTGTGGACTCCCGTGCGTGTGCCCGGCTTATGTGAAAAATTGCTCAGTCGTTTTATATGGCCTTATACGGTGATTAAACAAACGTCCACCATTGCCGCGGGACAGAAATTGTGCACGTCTCTCGGCTGAAACTGTACACACGACGCTATTCCTAATATTGTCTCTCGCGCGGCCAGGAGGCCGCTTCCAGCGTGACGGGGAATTAGTGTGAGCGCAGTCACCGACTCTTCTTTATCAATTGGACGTGTCATCATCATCAGTGTGTGCCAGCTTGAGCTCGCCTCGAATAAAGCTTTTTCTCATATTATTATTATTATTATTGCTATTTCTGTTGTTGTTGTTGTTGTTGTTGTTGTTGTTGTTGTTGTTGTTGGGCAAGGGTTACGACACTCGCTACCTGAGAGTGAGGCCTCTATTAAGAACCCAACAACCTTAGTGTAATTATTGTTCGTATTCCTATTTCTTTACACTGATGTGTGTTACGTTTGGGGGATTGTATAGACGGAGAGCTTTCCTGTTTTGTTTATTCTGCATGAAAATATTTACCCATTCGAAGAGAAATCAACTTTGTGTGAGCCTGTTTTGTAGCTCTGTGCCACTGTACGTGAGTGACAATTCTTCATAGTTTGCAAACATTCTTTCTAACGAATTCAACAGCTCACTTGTACAGTAGCGAGAGCCGATGTGAAATACCACGCTTTTGTGCACTGCTGGCAGTACATAAGAAACTGTAGGAGCAAGAAAACACGCCATCGAAGCTTCGTTTTGAAGTCGACGTATTTGGATGTTTGTATCGTATAGGCTTTCGGATACCTGCGTGCCCGTCGGCAACAACACCGTCATCAAGTTCGAGTTCATCCAGTTGGTGTGCTCGGACGCTGACGGAGAGCCTGTGTACAAAAACTACCACGCCTTCGTGATCCGCAAGCCTGCAGTGGAGGAGCGCTGTGCTCGGAGCTTAGGCCAGCGGCGTACAGAAGGAGCCAGTGGTGGCCGATTCGTGAAAACGGCGCCGAAGCGCGGTAAACTCGCTTACAGCGTCATGCTGCTGGGCGCCGACTCACTCTCGCGCAACAACATGAAGCGCTCGCATGCTAACACGGTCAGGTGAGCAGGCTCTTTTTCATTACCCATACTGGACAGCACATGTGCGCTTGTGTTGTCCCGTGACCACGACTTGGGGACATCTGCACGCAGCGCCGTTTCTCGTCAGCCGAATTGGTGGCCTGCCGTAACTGAATTGAAAATAGGTGAAAAAATATTATATCTGACGAAACAAAAGCTAGTTATCAAAAACGACTCCCAGTTCTATACATCAGAGACTTATGTGAACAGCCTGGCAAAGTTAGTGTCGCACTAAGAACCACGTTGCTTCCCATCGTGCTGAATATTTAACAATGGGTTCCTATGAGTTTCTACGGGTGGTGTTCCACTGTCCTAGGAAGCCGCACAATTTATAGTGCGACACTGCAATTTTAGCCAAAATGTACCAGTGGGTCTCTGCTACATATAACCTGGAATCGTTTTTCATAACTAGGTTTCTTCGAGAGATATTTTTTGCCACCTATTTTCCGTTCAGTTATGGCAGGCTGCCGTTCCTGCCGCCGAGAGAGGGCACCACAGTCAGATGTTCCCCATTCCTGGAAATGCATGTTGCTTTCTCTACATTAGTGATCTCGGTTCTAATCAGGCTCTCCTTGATCGTGGCACAACACCTGCAGCGAGTACCTTTAGTTGTTGAGTATTTATAGGGCTTTTCTTCATAAATCGCGGGTTTGATCAAGGCCGCAGGATTCGCATTTTCGTTGAAGGCGATAGTGCAAAAAGCTCATGTACTTGGATATAGGTGCACGTTGAAAAACGCCAGGGGTCCAAAAAACATGATACGTAGAGTCATTCATTTCCCACTCGGTGCATTATTTTTATTTTATTATTCGTACTTGCAAAAGAAAAACGTGTCTTTCTTTTTCTCTTTTGTCATGGTTGTTAAAAAACTCGCTTATCATTTGGGGGCGCCAAATATGGAACACAGTTTGCGGGGTATCAAAATGGAGAGCACCAGCTCTTGGAGTGAACGGACACAGTTGACGCGGTCTAAACGAACCAAAGAACACACATTTATTTAACTATTTTACGAACGAACTTCGTGATATGAAGTAGCCGAGGCAATTTGCGCCTCAACCTCTCCACAGAAAAGCAGTTAGAACATAAAAGAACAGAACAGAACGATGACGTCGCCAGCCAAATGATTATACCTAAATTATGATTCACACGCTAAAAAAACCTTGCCAATTATTACCACACACTAAGCAGCATAACATAAGGACACACAAAAATCGGCGTCGCCAACGCTCGACTCGCCACGAGAGCCTACGGCAAACGACCTGTGGTGCCCTCTACCGTGGGCCCGCTGCAAAAGCCGACCACTCACTGCCAACCGCCACACACCAAAGAGAGCCGCTTATCTCTCATGGGCCATCGCTCGGGCTTGCCGCCAGGCGTCCCTGCCGGCGCGATCGCGCTCACCACGATGCTGATGATAACGCTCGCGAGCACAACGCCACCTACCGCTAGGTAGTTGCGGCCTATGGGCGAGTGACGTGCGCCACGAGGCTCGAACGACTTTACAGGGGGTGTTAGCGTCCCCACAAGTTACCGAGCAATGGATGTTCTGGTGGTTCGATTCAGCGGTGATAATCCAGGAATTGTCCAATTCAGCTATTTATATATACACCAAAAGAGCTTCTTCGGCTTGCCTGATTGGCTCAGAATGCGGCCATTGTAGAATTAGGTGATATGGCGGGATTCCACAAAGTCCAGAACAGTAGCTCGGGCTTCACTTTAATTTATTGGCAACGCAAGTGAATTGAGAGCGCATACGTTCACACAATTGTCGACCCTAAAGACAGCGTGAGTGAACCTGCCTTCTTTTTCAAAGCGCAACTGCTAGGCATCTGTTTCGGTGTCGAATGGCACCGCCATTGGCATTGGCGTCGGCATAACCGATAGCGCGAATGAGCACGAACGACAATTCTGACGCTACATCGAGGCGCCACGCTACCGTTAGAGCTATAGCCTATAACACTGTGTAGTCTAACCTGGCTGTCCTCTTCATTCACACTCACTGTCCCCTCAGACGAGCTCGTGCGCATGCAGGGATGGCACGTGCACTGCGGCTGGCTTCGATTGCAGTAAAGGGGCTGTCGGCATATCGCTTGACACGTACATTAACATGAAGACCAAAGCTTTACGCCACAATGGTGTAGTGTAAACTAAATTTAAAAAAAAACAGGTAATATATTGCTAGAGGTACGGGAGATTGCACCAACACGCCAAGAAGTAGTGCCGACGCAAGCGCTAAGCAATGACGGCGATACCATCGATTTGGGAAATTTTGAAGAAATGAAAATACCAGCAGCTAACTCTCTCAGGATTTGATCTCAAGAGGTGCTGGTGTTTTTCGTCGCTTTAACGCGAAGTAAATGGTGATAGTGCGGCCCTTACAAAGATAAGATAAGAGCCCCTATATGTATGTCGAGACAGTGGGCTCGACCAGGTCATTTTGATCGAAGTTCGCATCGGCTTTCGAGCGACATAGCTCCCCCTCCCCCCGTTCTTCGGACATTTATGGTCTTTTGGTAGACAAAAAGTGGGTGGGGCGTTTCTTCTCTACTTGAATATCACGACCATTCCAAACACGCGGGGCGATGTTATGGCATGTGCCCTTTGCCCGGCAGATAAAGCTGGCTAGTTTCACTTCTGCTTCAGCCGCATTCATCGCCAGTGCTCGCATGCGTTTACTCTCACGTACAACACGCGTGCATTTATTAGTTTTGTGTTTAACGTCACGAAACCATTTACGATGGAGGCGGAAATGTTGTAGGCCCGTGTGCTCAGATTGGAGTGCACGTTAAAGAACCCCAGGTGGTCGAAATTTCTGGAGCCCTCCACTACGGCGTCTCTCATAATCATATGGTGGTTTTGGGACGCCATATCAATCAATTAACGTCACGAAACCTCGATATGATAGAGACGCCTTCTTGGAGGACTCCGGTTATTTCGACCATCTGCGGTACGAGCAACGCGTTGTACGAATCTATTTCACCTTTATTCGGAACATGACGGCCATGCTGAAAAGCCATTAAAAGGGACCATATTATAAGGAGGCGGAAACTCTCATAACTTCCACCGGACGCGCTTTCGCATGATGATACGCTTCTGCAGTCGGCTTTCACCACTGTTGACTGCCGGGTATCTTACAAGAAATTCATGAAGAAAACGTTTCATTCATTGCGTCGCCGGGGGCGTTAGCAAACAGAGGGAAAGGGTGTCAACCTTGGGGAGGGAGATCGCCGTGATAGCCCTCTCTTCCCACTTCGCATGCAAGTGAAATGTGTTAGTGCTTTTTTTCACGTCGTCTGGTCACTCGAGCAACGTTGCCCTTCATAAAAGTTAGTTAACCATATTTTTAATCTTGTTGGCTTGTTGTGAAGTAGACGAATAAAAACTGACCTATTTCTCAATAGGGCAAAACTCGATCAATGCAACTAAAATTAGTCTTCTTTTTTAATCACACGTGTCGTACTAATAACAGAGATGTGCACGCAGTGTGAATAGCTGATCTGTAAGAGCAGCTTTATTTCGGAACTGAAATATACACATAATGAGCAAACACTGATCCAAGAATACCCGAACCAATGCAAAAATTTCGAAAACTCACGAGCACGTCACATCGTAGTTGACTGAATCAGGTCTTTTATGGCAGCTAACATGATTTCTCTCATATATTGAGTGCCAAAAAAGACGGTCCAAGGGAAAATAGAGGTGCGAAGCAATGAAAAACATTGAACAGCGAATGCCGCTGGAGAATATGTTCCGGCTGCTTGTTTTCGTCAAGGCATTGCATTGAGGAAGAAAGCTCTACTTTTCAAAAGTTTGGCCCCAGTGACATTCCCTGTTAAACTATCTTTCGAAGCATCAGTGAGCTCATTAGGTATATTTTATTGACAGTTTCAGAAGCAAAGGCCCACAAAATGTCTAGCTTGCTATATATGCAGTTCGACGAACAGGAAGGAGGCTATAATTGCTTCAGATTGTACTCACCCGAAATGGTTGATATGTGGGGTTTAACGTCTCGAAACCACCTAGGCATTCAAAATGAACACCCTGCTAAAACAAGGAACCCAAATACTTGTTCTCACCATTTGTCACTAGGAAACCTTGAAAACCTTCAAGGAACTGTAAAGCTCGTGATTAAAACACTGAGAGCCACGCATCTTCGTCTAATGCACGGTTGACCTGATTCACCTGGCGTACTACGGCTTCCGTTCACTCCGAGCTTTCACCAAATTCCTTGTATTTGCCACATTCGTTTTTGGTACGCTAACCGAGTGAAACAATCGAGCGCGATCCAACATGCGATATCGCTCAGAAAGTGACAAGGGGGAGCAGAGGCAAGCACTAAACACAAGTCTTCCCGCGCTTCGCCCGATTCGTAATTCATAAGATAAGGACTAAATAACACAAAGCAACAAACAATGAGTTCTCCACAGTTAATTCAATTTTTTATTTGTAAAATGGGGAAACACAACACATTCGAACATCCACGTTAACCTCTGATTGATTGATTGATATGTGGGGTTTAATGTCCCAAAACCACCATATGATTATGAGAGACGCCGTAGTGGAGGGCTCCGGAAATTTCGACCACCTGGGGTTCTTTAACGTGCACCCAAATCTGAGCACACGGGCCTACAACATTTCCGCCTCCATCGGAAATGCAGCCGCCGCAGCCGGGAATCGAACCCGCGACCTGCGGGTCAGCAGCCGAGTACCTTAGCCACTAGACCACCACGGCGGGGCTCCACGTTAACCTCACTTCGTTCAACCAGATGTTAGGTTGCCCGGCAACCGCTACGAGCGCACATGTTCCCTCAAACCGAAACGATAGCGCACAGTTTCCGGGGCCTGATATAATTGCGATGACAAGAAAGCTTTTGCACGCAGGTCAGCTACAAACCTCCGTGGTACGAGCGTTTCCTTCCTCTCGATTGGAGTAACGACGTCCGGGAGTATACAGTCAGCCTTAGGACGACTCCGGGCGACGCAGTGTTCGAGGCAACGGCGCGTCTTTTCAACGGCACCGTCACCGTCGTGGGAAAAGTTCTGAGCATTTCTCTCTACAGAAACAGCTCGGACTGTGTGCCCACTATGCCGTTCCACCAGTTTTGCTACTTCCTGCGGCCCGCCTCCCCATCGGAGTGAGCACGGCGCTGCTGTGCTCTACCGTCACGTACTTTGAAACCGGCGAACGCTCACTGCCCCGAGTCCGCAGCAGCGCGCGAACTTTCACTCTATCTTCTGCTGCATTTAAATATCCGCCAAGTGTGTTTCATAGTACTTGTTGATAATTATACTTTAATTTTGTAGTCTGTGTTACGTATAACTGTGTTTGTCGAGTCTACTCATTTTTTAAAAAGCACACACATATATAACGTAGCTGTGATACAAACAAGCATTCTGCAGAATTCGTTCGTGTGTATATCAAATGACTTCGGCAGTTTCATGATTGTGCCGTCTTTGCGTACTTCTGTGGAAGTATACAAACAGGGAGAGAAACATGAGAAATACGCTAATGACGGCCACAAAGAAAGGAGCAGAATGAAGTGCTTCAAAATGCCACAATAAACCGCGGTCCAAAGGAGCTTGTGCGTGGAAATAAAGATTGTGGCTCGTCATGCTGGAGAAGAGCGGGGCCTTTCGAGCATCGTTTTCATCTCGTCCCTTGGCTTCCGATTACAATCGAAGATATGCAACTTTGGAATGGCGCCATTTGCAAATCGCAAGTTAGAGTCGCTGCATTTTCAAGCACCTAGAAAGGCCTTGTGTATGATTAACCAGTGAAGGCCAGGTAAGTTAAAGCCGTAGAGTGCTTGAAGAAGGGCATGGGCCGCTGCTGAGGATCGGATATTGGCCTTAAGTCTAGCCGACTGGCGGCTGCTCAATAAAGCGTGCCTAGATTGGATTGGCGACGTCTTGTTTGCTTGTGCCCGTGCGTAAACCCGTCCTCCAAGGCTGGTTCGTTCAGTTATGATGGCGCGAGTGTAACAGCTTGTACGTGTGCCCATCGCGAAGTGTAGAAACATTTGGCCTTTCTCAGCTGCACATGCACTCGGCGTGTGCGGCTTTTGAGACTTCTGCGTATTGTCTTTGTACCCACCATTCGCCAGAATCACTCGTGTGCGGGCCACCATTGTAAAGTGGATTTTACCTAACTGCGGCACTGTAGTCCGTAGGATATGCGATAAACGTTTGTTGTGCTTACGTGGCCGTGGTCCTTCTCACTGCAGTCCCGCTACAGAGAAAAGTTTCTATCAAATAGGATCTGATACTTCGATAAACTGTCTTCTGAATAAAAAAATGTCAGGCCTGTGCGGAAGGCGCAGCACAGTCGCAGCGAAAGCTAGCAGAGCGGCCTTTCAGAGCCTCTTCAAAACACTCATCGAGTAACTACTGCAAGCACACTTGCTTGATACCCACTAGAGCATTAATAATAAACTTCTGGGTACTATGCTATTAGTCATTCTTCTGAGAAGCGTGGTATCCACTCAACACTTGCAAAGAACTTTGGGCCAATCGTTCATGCAGTGGCTGACGACGATGAGGAATTATGGCTGAAGTGGGTACGCGCCACAGTTAATAGGTGAACAAGAACAAGTTTTTGTAATGGGTTGGAGCATCGGACTACCCACTCGTTACGCTATTCGCATTGTGCGACGACTGGTTGTTCTTTCGCTGTTTCAAAACGCTTTAGAAGTGGTATTAACGTGATTGTTTTCCCGACATCAAGCCTGCTTAAGATAACTTTGCCATCGTTACAAGCCCCAGCCTAGCTTACTGGTAGAATACTGGGCTGGCAACCAGCAGAACCGGGTTTCAAGCCTCACTGTGTCTTTGGTGCTAGTTTTTTTAGGGGCGATGCTTCTTATAGCAACACTTGTTCGTCCCTCATAGCCGTTGTAGTGTGTAACAACTATAACATTTTGACCTCCAAGGTGGCGCCGGCGAGAGATTTCTTCTGTGCGTTGTTGAACACTAAAAAATAGTGCTCAAGGTACATGCCAATGGCTTCTAATGGGGAATGAGAGACAGGAGCATTCGGCTTTTAGTTAACGCGCACGCTGAGATCCCCATTAGCAGCCATTGGCATGTACATTGAGCACTATCTTGCAAGAAAGGGTTGCTACGTTATACTCGCTGGGTGTAACCTCCTTAGTTTTAGAAAGGTTTAGCGAGCGTTGAGCCGCAGTGCCATGAATACAATGAACTAGTATAAACCATAAACTCGAGGTGGTTGAAGATGGGAAGTACATACAAAGCGCAAGCCGTAAGAAAGTAAAAGCCGAATTCTGCTGTCTCTCATTTTCCATTAGCAGCCATTGGCATGTATATTGAGCACTATCTGACAGGAAAGGGTTGCTATATGTTATACTTGCTGGGCGTAACCTCCTTGGTTTTAGAAAAGTTTAGCGAGCGTTGGGCAGCAGTGCCATGAATACAGTGAACTAGTATATACCATGAGCTCGAGGTGGTTAAAGGTGGAAAGTAGACCCGATGCGCAAGCCGTAAAATAAGTGTGCGTGTGCCACCTCTTGTTTAGTCCTTGGAATCTCCGCTGAATGGCGGTGCTTCTATATGGGGAATATATGATGAAAAGATGCGAGATGGTGGTACTTGGGGTGTTGAATAGATGGACGAACGGACACACATACAGATGCATGGATGCACGCATGAACGGACGCAGGGGCGGATGCATGGACGAATGCAGGAACGGACGCAAGAACAGACGCAAGCACGGACGGGCGGATGGACGCATGGACGGTCACACAGACGGATGCATGGACGAACGGAAACAAGAACGGATGGACGGACGAATGCTTCGCCCCCACTCTCCATCATTCACTCCGTGGATATATGCTGCCATTTTTTTTTTCAATTTCGCGTGATGTGGTTACGCACAATGACGGCGGTGGCGGCGGACAACTGCGCGTGACCCGAGTTGGGATCTCATGACAGCTTTCGCTGTAAAAACAGAAAATGTAATGACGCGGAAGTGACAAAACTGAGTCACATGCATGCGCAATTTGAATTGGGGTGTAATCTATGCAGACACACCCGAGTGCTCAGATTTAAGCACGCTTTAAAGAACTCAGGTTTTCAGGACTCATCCAAACAGCGTGCCTTACATCTAAGACATAAAATTTCATGCAATACCTTTATTTTTTTATTATCCTGAATGTTTGTGCGGTGTTGTTAGATATGAATGGAATTCCGCGCATATTATTCGCCTAAAAACCGTCATTCCTAAAAAAAGAACAATACTCTCACTTTTTATAAATAACGCTTCAGCAAGCTCATGCGCATTTTTATCTTTCATAACAGTATTACTGAAAAGGTGTTGACATTCACATGATCTGCATTGGACCAATAGATAAAAGGGTGCGGAAACTTGCTGAAGCGTTTTTTATTCGAATCGAGGGGCCCCGCCGCGGTGGTCTAGAGGCTAAGCTACTCGGCTGCTGACCCGCAGGTCGCAGGATTGAATCTCGGCTGCGGCGGCTGCACTTCCTATAGAGGCGGAAATGTTGTTGGCCTGTGTGCTCAGATTTGGGTGCACGATAAAGAACCCCAGGAGGTCGAAATTTCCGCAGCCCTCCCTACGGCGTCTCTGAAAATCATGTGGTGGTTTTGGGACGTTAATCCCCCCGTATCAATCAATCGGGAACGAGGTTGTTGATTCTGTATCTGAACCATCCATTTGTCCACAGAAGCTCAATGATTTCTTTGACGCCCTCCAATTTTCCTGCGCATGCACTAGATGGTTTTTGTTGTGTTAATGTTACAGCGGAAGCTGGTATAAGATTACAACTCGAGTCACGTGCAGTGCCATAGTTTTCTGCCGCCGCCACCGGTGTCCGTAACCACATCACACAAAATAAAAAAAAAAACTTGTACCAATGACACAGTGGAGCTTGAACCCGTGTCCGCTGGGTGCCAGCCTAGTATTCTGCCACTGAGCGACGCTGGTGCTTGGGACTTGTTGCAAACTTGCTTCAGGCAGGCTTGGTGTCGGGAAAGCAATCTCATTAATACGACTTATAAATTGTTTTACAACAGCGAAAGAGCAACCAGTCGTCGCACAATACGAATAGTGTAACGACTGGGTTGTCCGATGTTCCAACCCATTACAAAAAGCTTGTAATGGGTTGGAACCAAGGAGGATTTTAAAAATGGCTGGAGTGGAAATGACTGCGCAGAAGTGAAGCCGTTCCTCTGGCAAGATGGTGGCTGTGGCGGCCATCTTACTAGGGGCATGATAAGTTATCAACGTTCAGCGATTTAAAACGAAGCATTTCCCTCGCATGCCCAACGAGTTTAATGTGAGAACTTTTTCGGACCGCATAGTGCTCCAAGTGCGTCTTAGTGTTACTAGTTTTCCTTCGTGAGCCTCTAATTGGAGGCAAAGTTCTTTAAAGATTCAGTCATCCAGACTAGTTTCTGTGTGCTAACATAGCGTTTACGCAACATAGCAAAGTTACTTGATCTTTAAGTGGGTACTATCAGAAAAGAGCATGTTTCCGCCATCTTGGCAGTGGCAAAAGGTGGTTTCAATTCTTCTGGCAAGGCATTGCTGGCCCTTCCGCTCCAGCAATTTTTCTTTAATCCTCCTTGGTTGGAACAGTTGTTGACTGTGGCGCATACGCAGTTCCGGCATAATTCCTCATCGTCGTCAGCCACTGTATGAACAATTGGCACAAACTTCCTCGCAAACGTGTAGCGGATATCACGCTTCTCAGAACAATCACGAAAAATAGCATTCCGAATGCCTGCCTACTACCCTAAAATTTCAATTATTATAGCCGTAGTGGGCACCCAGAAGGTGTGCTTGCACCGATTTCCCTATAAGTGTTTAGAAAAGTCTCATAAAGGCCGCTTTTCTAGCTTTCGCTGTGACTGTGCTGCACCTTCTGCACAGACCTGGCGTATTTTATTTTTGTCTGATTAAACAGCGTTCGTACTGTGTCCTTTTATTCTCGTGCTCTGTCCTTTCTGCGCTGATTTTGCACATCATGCATCAAATCCAACTCGCCCATCTCCCTACCTTGCTGCAATATTACATACATGCTGTTATGGTTCAGTGATCAACAGTCAAACGTTGCTCGACCCTGTCAAAATACGACGATGACCACCACTTATAATATGCAGGTCATCGTACCGTATAGCGTGCTTTTGGTCTCAATAAAAATGACGATTGTGTTGTTATGTCAGTACCGATGTTACGTCAAATCACAGGGCATGCCCTTTCGGTGCCCAAGTAGTCAACGTGCCTGGCAAGTCCTCAATATTTCCGCAAGTACGCATATGCATACATAGAAACATTAATCCGCCTTCAACTTTCGGTTTCGAGCCAAAAAAAAAAATAAATGCCGCATGGAAACTCGGTGACTGCTTGGCATGATGTCGACTTCAACAATACATGAGATCCGCAAGAAAATGTTGCGTTAGTTTCATGTATGGCATACACCATGGCCTCTGCGATTGAATGCAACCTCTTTCGGGCCTGCGGCACACAACGAGAGCTATGCGGTGGCGCTCCGGTGCTGGCCGGAGCTAATCACAGAGGCCAACCATACACAATAGAGGTACGAGGCCTGCCCCAACGCAGACGCCATCACAATCGGCTCCACTGGTCATAAAGCATCATTGTGTGAAAATATGAAAAAAATAGACACCATTGATACGCTTTCCCCATTGCGACGTTAGTGCATTTTTCTCGCATGTGATGCTCAATCGAAACTGACTTTTTTTTCCTGCATAAACAAGTATATCGGCCAAAAGAAGAAGAAGAATAAGAAGCGGCGCATGCTACATACCTAGGCTTGGTGATCCTCCCGAGTGGGTATATTTGCTAAAACTCCAAGGAGCATCACGATTATGTTCAGGCTTCACATTTTAGCTTAGAACGCCTCATTATTTCGTACAACTGTTTGCTAATGCGTGCTACGGTGTCTTTGCTTCTTGGGATCCTGTCGGTTTCTCCTCAAAAGCCGATCTTCAAGCATCTGCTCAGCACGAGTGCAGCTTTGCAACATGCCTCTTCAATCATTGCCTCGTAAGTCTGCGTCATTTTGTGTCCCGCTAACGACGAGTGTTTAAGCAGCCCTAGTACAAATATTCTTGTTCTATATTGATACGTTTAGTACCGTATTTACTCGGATGAAATGCCAGTTTTTTTTTTTTTCTCTTTTTCTCTCGATTTTTGCCACCTAAAGTGGACTCTCGTGCTACAATCGAATACTGAGGCACCAATTTCTTTCAACCTGGACGCAATGAAAAGCCATCTCCCATCGTTACGACTGTGGTAGCGTTGCGATTGAGTAAATGCGATATATTGCCACGCGCGTTTATCATTTTCACTTTTGTTCAATTTAGTTTCAAGTTCACTCACAAAGCCTGGGTCAGGAATGCTCATCGCAAACTGCGCATCATTGTTCGAAAACCTTCGCGATCATTGTAGATCGTTCTGACAAGATTGCTCGCACGGCGCGAACACTCGAGATTCTTTTAGAGCTTGTGCGACGCCCAGCGATAAGGCTGGGGCATTCAAAGACACACGCATAAGTTTGCCGACGCGTTTTGCCGCTTGTTAGTTGATCGCCGTCCGACGCTCTGTTCACCGCTATCAGTGCCCGTGTATTGCTGTAATCTGACCTCCAGTTTCCAGGCCGCAAGTTTGGCCGAATAAACAGTGTCATCTGGACATAAGGTCTGCTCCCTTCGTCCACGTCACGAGCCCGTGACAATATATGACATGGCTTGGTGAACTTGCTCGTCACTATAGCAGCTGTTCCTCTGATTTCAGGCAAACCGAGCTCACAGACGGGTGCCTGCGAGCGTGATGGCAGCAGCACATTTCTTACTTCTCTGCGCTCCAAGAAGGCCACGCTAACCGCACTTATGGTCATAAGCGTGGTAGCGGCGTTCACCGTGGGGCCCGACCTACGCCTCAAGATCATGCCAGCCAGCGATGGTGAAAAGCGCTTCGCCATCTTCACCAAGTGAGCTTGCCACTAGAAACCTCTTCACAAGTGCGTTTTTTCTTTAGGCTGGCTTTTAGCATTTCCTTTCAATAGTTCTTCATAGTTCCGCTATCTCTGACGTTTTAAGTCTCGAAACCACCGTTCTCGATACCACCGAAACCAGCGTAGGCTCAGGAAAATTCGACCACCTATAGGTGACCAACAAACATCCACCTGACCCCCGTATTCACAAACGCTCCTTCACTCAAGAGCTCTTCTCGGCTTGAAAAAGTTGATGGGAGCGCCGTCTCTTGGCAGACCAAGTCACTGCATATCGGCAATATTCTGCAATGATTCTTGAGAAGCGCAGCGTCAATTTCTGTCGAGCAGCGGCGCAGTGCTCAACTCAGTCAAGTGAAGGATCAAATTCGAGTCGAGGAGCGTTTCTGAATATGGGGGTGAATCTCGTTAGGCGGCACCGAACACTCACCAGAGGGAGCTGCGTTGCTCCCACTGCTCCGCCTCAAAGTTTCTGACATTCGCCGTTAAGGGCACGCAGAAAAGAGACGCGCGTCCCCAATGTATCGCGGGCAAAATCCGCCGACAGGTGCAGAGCGCAAAGTCTCGCGTCGCGTTCCACCGAGGCCGTCTCAAGGTTTCTTTTTTTTATCCGCTAGGCTATTTACTCTGGCGCTGTAGTCAGACTGGAAAACTCGACAGAACGGTGCCTCGGCGACAACTTTTCTTGGCATTGGAGCGAAGGCTACAGAGCCAAATAGCGGGCATCCTACCGCCAGTTATTGTATTTACAGAACAGCGCCCGTATTTTCACCGTCATATATAGAAATTCCCCTTTTATTTTCTATGTGGCGCTTTTTGAGACAGGACGCAGCTCTAACAATTGAGATATTCCTATTTACTTTAATTTATTCATTGTCACTTTGTGTTTTCGAACGCACGAGAAAGTCCTGCCTTTTTTAGGTGCACCTCAAATGCTAAGCGGCATCTGCGTTTATACGAAATGCTGATGGTGCGCCCCCGTCACTTTTCGTGGCGTTCGAGACGCGCGCTTAAACAGACTACTTTGCGTAGTGCTACATGTGCAGATACTCCGCCTCTGCAGCTTTTCCTTCAGTGGCAAGAAAAGATGTCGCCGAGTAAAACATATCCTCTCAATAGAACTGCGGCCTGTGCGACCTTCGTCTCGGCAACCTAGTGCCATTACCACCAGACCACCATGGCAGATACAATCTTACAGGTCCTTGAACTAAATATTTGTTTCGCCGATAGGTCCGTTCGATTTGCCTTACATTACGTGAACCAGTACCTGGCAGTTCAGATGGCAGTGTGGCCAGAGCTGAACTCATGCAGCACCAGTTCAGCGGGGGCACGCGTAGGGTGACACTTTGAAACGAACGCCGAAGTGCAGGTAGTGCACCGCCGGTAGCGTGCTGACGGCGCCATGTTTCTCACTTGTTCGTTGCGTGCTTGCGTCGGTTTGAAAGCGTTGGTGTGCAAGCTTTTCGTCCAAAATTTCGTCCAAAAAAGCCACGGATTCCATCGCAACAAGTGTAGCCATTGCGCAAAATGTTATAGAACTGATAAAAGCTCGATGATACATCGTCGCAGTTTTTACGCTCGTATTGACAAAGTTGCAACGCAACAGAATGCCAAGGTTCTGCGAAGAAGTCGTTGATTGATATGTGTGGTTTAACGTGCCAAAACCACCATAAGATTATGAGAGACGCCGTAGTGGAGGGCTCCGGAAATTTCAACCACCTGGGGTTCTTTAACGTGAACTCAAATCTGAGCACACGGGCCTACAACAGTTCCGCCTCCATCGGATATGCAGCCGCCGCAGCAGGTATTCGATCCCGCGACCTGCGGGTCAGCAGCCGATCTACCTTAGCCACTAGACTACCGCGTCGGGGCTGCGAAGAAGTCGTGAGTCAGCACCTTGATTTTTCTTAACCTTACAATAAGACTACCAATGGTCAGTGCTCAAAAAGTTAACGCGCTTGGTGTATTTGTGCTACTTGGGTGGACAGCGCAGTATACGTACTCCTCAACCGACCACTGTCGACCGTATACGTAACAGTGTCGAGCGAACCTTCGATTTTCTCAACAGCGTGAGTGCGGAAGTGGTTGCTTGTAGACAGGCAGGAGCATGCAGGAATGCTGCAAAGACGGTTTCCTAGCAAGTGGCGACATGGGGCCTAAAAACGCCATAGGATACGGAGGCGGCCGACATGTGGATATCAAATAATTGTCCCCGTATCTGCGTGTTAATCTGCAAATGTCGTCGAAAGACGAGAGTCTTGCGTGTGAAGAAAGTGTCAAAACATTTATTTGATTTTCTGCGCAAGAAAATCGGTGAATGGTATTCTGGAGACGCTGCTAGAGTGCCTCGAGCGTACAGCGGAGGCGAACGAGCGCATCAAGTCACGTCACACGTGAGACATGAGCGCTATCTGGCAGTTTTCTTGGAAAACGAAGCTCGTGGCTCTGAGACGGGCGTGTGCGCCCGTCTCCGAGGTGATAAGGTGTAGAACGCAAGACGACGGGTAGGTGCCACCATTGTGTCGTCTTAGCAAAGCCTTGGAAACAATCGCCTTTTCGTGCAAGCGTTACATGGTCAGCGCAGCGTGATAAACACTAGGTCCTTAGAATGACTTATGTATGCCTTTTCTAGTAAAAGACGCACCTACAGAATACACGTGTTGTTATGGTGCCTAAGATATGTGCAATAATTGCTTTTTAATTGACAATCGCGCAAGTATGAATGCTGAATCTTGAGCGACATTGGTGGGCGCTGAGAATGGGGTTGACCGTTCAGAGTAACGAATATCGTTAAGGGTAGACAAACAGACAAATGTACGGCTAGACATACAGACCAAAGTTCTTGCTTTGAAGGTTCCCAAGAAATACTATCGTCTTTAAAAGCCGACAGAGTCGATAAACTCCCATTTCCTGCTCTGCTGCGGTGTCCTAGTGGCTAAGGTACTCGGCTGCTGACCCGCAGGTCGCGGGATCGAATCCCGGCTGCGGCGGCTGCGTTTCTGATGGAGGCGGGAATGCTGTATAGGCCCGTGTGCTCAGATTTGGGCGCACGTTAAAGAACTCCAGGTGGTCGAAATTTCCGGAGCCCTCCACTACGGCGTCTCTCATAATCATATGGTGGTTTTGGGATGTTAAACCCCACATATCAATCGATAAAACTCCCATTTTCTACAACGCGGTTCACGTCTTCATTCAGTATGAGTGTCAACCATGCGAGAACACCTTTTACGGATGCACATAGTTCGTCTGCTACGATGGCTGCAACAGCGCCACTTCTTGTACTCGACCTGCACTACCTCCAAATTGAGTGCAGGGTTTTGTCTGAACTGGCCGTGCACGACACCTGCACTTTTCAAAACGAATGGACTAGTTGTGAAATCGCCAGCTATCCCTACAAAAACGAACGGTCGAGTGCTGCACTACGTTCAGGCAGTGCAGGTAAATCAAACAGACCTGATATAACCTCCCTCTTCTGTAAGACATAACTGCCACTTTTTTTTTTAGATGTCGGGGAGGGGGGAGCAGGGTAGCATTATAATGTATTAAAAGAATCCCAACACTTGGAAATTTAGATAGATAAACGAACAAGCGCACAAATGATTGCTTATTCAGTCCATTTCTTTCTATATCTGTGTTAGTGTCCCCCGTGCCTCCACTGCAACCAGAGTGAATCACTGCATCATTTCCTCTTAACAAGTAGGTTGTTTACAAATCAAAGGCAGAGACTGTTAGAAGAAGCTCTCCGTAGGGCGGCTCTAAGTTTATCCCTTCCGGTTGTCCTTTACTTTGGAGCAACTGAAAAGAAATTTAGCCATAGTAATGTTTGCGAGGCCGTATTCGATTTTATAAAGGCAACAAAACGAATAGAATGTTAAGCTGAGGCATAAATTCACTTTATTTGAAACCATAGTTACTTCTTGAGTTTTTTGTTTTTTTATCTAAATATCCCGGCTGGTAAAACAATTCGATCTCAAAACTGAGGTACCGTCCGTTTCAAGGCCGATCCCCCGTTGTGGGTTGCGTCAGGACTCTGAGGAACAACCACCAATCAACCAGTAGCACTCTAGATTTATTACGCTCGCATCTCGTATATCCTATACAGCAAATACAGTTTACAACAGCGCTCGAGATGTGATAACTCGCCAACATGTTCGATCCACAACAGTCATACTATACTTCTGTAGGCATGTACAATTAGGACAGCAAGGCTTGCTCCAAAGAAGGCTGAAATGAATGTCTTTTGGTACGTTTGCGTTATTCTGTGCAGTGCTTAATGCTCCTTGAGTGCCAGGCATTTTAGTATGTGCTGTATATGATTATCAAACTAGTTCGTGTGGTTAAAGTTCGAAATACGCATCAGTCGCTTACATTCGAGAATGTTTAAGGTAGAGCGCAGTAAATGGTCAACTAGGTATTGCTTGTTGTTATCAACCTGCCAGTCATACATGCACTCTTCAAAACGCAGGAGTTGTGTGGTCCCTGATTACGGGCCATGGCATGCGTCGGTGTTGCCCTACGTCTCAACAACGCGTCCTATCAACTGCACAAATTACCCAGCTTACAGCTACACCGAAGTAAGTTTATCTGTTAATCGATAGCCATGCCAGGGTTGCCATTGGTGGCAAGCTTGCGCAAATTTAGCATTTTCACGACACCATCAGGCGACTTAACGTCAAGTCTCCCTAGCTACTTTCATGGCTACATTCAAATTATATTTTGCGAGTTTAGATGCATGGGACGTAGGATGCTGAGATGAGACAAGTGTGTCTGAATAACGATGTGGTTGTACGTTTTATCAATTACGCTAATGCAGCGAAAATTGAGACGATAAAGGCGGTCGTGGCTGTTACGCTAGAAGTGCGACTGTAGTTAGCCGAGTATTCTGAACCCTTACCAGGGCAGTGATTAGTCTTATGTGCATCAGATCCCACTCTGACGCAGCTCATTCAAGGCCTGAACATCGGTCAGCTTGATTCGCTTTTACAGCGAAAGCTGTTGTGAGATCACAACCCGGGTCACGCGCAGCGCCGTAGTTGTTCGCCGCCGCCGCCGGTGTCCGTAACCACTATCACACAAAATAAGAAAGAAAAAAACTGAATAACAAACGCCGAATTTATGTGGCGACAGAGTGAGATTGGAACCCAAATCCACTGCGTGCTGGCCCAGGATTCTACTGCAGAGCCACGCCGGTACTCGCGATTCAATTGCAAACTTTCTTTAGGTAGGCTTGATGTCGGGAAAGGAATCGTGGTAATATGAGTAGTAAAGCGTTTTAGAACAGCAAGGAAACAACCAGGCGTCACACAATGTGAATCGCGTAAAGAGTGGGTCGTCCAGCGCTCCAACATATTACAAAAGCTCGTTTTTCATCACGCATTAACTGTGGCACACACCCACTTCCGACGTTATTTTCATCGTCGTCAGCCACTGAACGCAACATAAAATTTGTTACAAATGCTTAGCTGATACCAGGCTTCTCCGAAAAATAGCGAAAGATAGCATGGCGAATGCCGGACAGCTCAGAAATTATGAATATTTATGGCGTAGTGGGTACAAAGCACGCGTGCTTCTAGCATTTACCCAAAGAGCCTTTAAAAAAAAATTGCAGCATATCCACAGCGTGAATGATGGAGAGTGGGGCAAAGCATCCGTCCATCCATGCGTCCGTCTGTGTGACCGTCTGCGCGTTCATCCGACCATCCACGCATGCGTCTGTTCGTGCGTCCATCCCTGCGTTCGTCCATGCATCCGCCCCTGCGTCCGTCCATGCGTCCATCCGTCCGTGCAGCCATTCGTGGCATCCGTCCATGCATCTGTCTGTGTGTCCGTTCGTCCATCTATTCAACACTCCAAGTACCACCATCTCGCATCTTTTCATCATATATTCCGTGTATAGAAGCACCACCATGCAGCAGACATTTCAAGGACTAAACGAGAGGTCACACACGCACACTCTCTTAAGGCTTGCGTGTCGTGTCTACTTCCCATCTTTAACCACCTCGAGTTCATGGTATATACTAGTTCACTGTATTCGTGGCACTGCGGCCCAACGCTCGCTAAACCTTTCTAAAACCAAGGAGGTCACGCCCAGCGAGTATAACGTAGCAACCCTTTCTTGTCGGATAGTACTCAATGTACATGCCAATGGCTGCTAATGGAGAATGAGAGACAGGAGAATTCGGCTTTTAGTTAACGCGCACGCTGCGAATTTTTCATTGTTCAACAACGCACAGGAGAAATTTTCCACCGGCACCACCTTGTAGGTCAAAGCATAAGACATGTTACGCACTACTACGAGGGACGAACGGGTGCCGCGTTAAGGAGCTTCGCCCCTAAAAGCCTCTGCAAGGCTGCTCTTAACGCTTTCGCTGTGACTGTGCTGCGTCCTCCACGCAGGCCTGGTGTATTTCTGGTCACGAGTCGCTTCCTTACGACCTCTGCTAGTCGCAAGTGTGAATGAGCCTTTAGTCTTTCATAACTTACCGCATATCCCGGCAAACAGCACCATGTACAGTGTCAATTTTTATGAAAGGGAACACGGGAGCGCGTGGTCTGCGTGCTCCGGTGGCTGCTGGCAGTGCGTTCAAGCGGGAGCGAAAGCAACCACGGCTTCTTCTCGCGTCATCTTTCGGCAAGCAAAAAACGGTTCACGGCTGATATGGAATCAGCGCCAAGATTGGAACCTCCTCCCCCTTCAAGGTGGCTACCGGCATGGAGGAAGGACTCCTCCCCGACTATAGGTAGTCGCATTGGAGGGAGAAGGCGTTGAAATGTTTTCGCTGTTGGCATATCAGCAACGAATGGTTGTTTTGCTCGCCGCGAGATGACGCGAAGAGAGGCTGTGGTTGCTTTCGCTCCCGCTTCAACGCGCTGCCAGCAGCTGCCGGAGCGCGCAGGCCATTCGCTCCCGCGTTCCCTTTCATCAAAATCGACACTGTACATTCGGCTTAAATCTCGGCATGTAATGGCGTTCATTGTGTATTTCTTCTTATCACAGATGAACAGAATTTTCATCGACACATCGGCCATGGTAATGACGGCTAACGGAACACGAGCGATGCCGCCAATAAAGTGCTGCTACAAAGTCGTGTATCGGCCGCCCAGCTACGAGAACGACAGCATTACCATGTGAGCGACCTTATCGAAACGCGCACGCCTCTTGCGATTGCAGCGTAGCGTACGTTCAAGTAATGACGTGGAACTGTGTCAGAAAAGATGGCGTTTTATATCGTCGTTAGCCTTTCCATGCCCCAATGGGTGGTGGCGGCTGCAGTGTCCAGGTGTGTGAGCTGCTCAACTTCTAGCTCGCACTTAAAGCTCCGCAGGAGCTGCGCTAGAGGCGCGGCGCGTTGGCTAGGAAATAATGATGACTTATAATGATGATGATGCTACAGAGCCCTGTGACATGAACAAAAAACAGAATGCATAAATACAGAGGCTTACTTACAAAACTCTATTGTGAATTAGTGCATCTTGTGCCGTAGCTCTCAATTCTTAACGGAGTTAATATATTAGAATGTAAGTTGTAATTATATTAGAATGTAATTGTAATGTTAATTTATTAGAATGTAATGTAACTATATTAGAATGTAAGTTTGTGAAACGGCTCGACGAAATTCTAATCCCGCGATCATCAAAGCGTATTCCGCAGAGTGGGTTTGGTTTGGTTTGGAAAAACTTTATTGACAAGTCCGAAGGCGTGCGCGGGGTAATGCTTTTTTTTTTTCGATTTTCCAAGAACACTCTCCGGCTAATAACGAACCTTCGCGGAACTAACACTATGACTTTCATGACGCAAAGGAAAGCCTCGTAACCGCACTGGTTCACGAGGCGACCGGGAACCCATCTTCTTTCATTTTTTTTTTCTTTTCTCGTACTGCGCACGCCACAAATAATTGTAAAGAGCAGTAAAACGGGCCTAGTTCGTTACCTAGTTTTCTAGGTGTTTTTTTTTTCTTATTTCATTATTTTTTTGCAGGCGTTCAGCTATCTGCGTGCCCATCAGCAATGACACGGTCATCAAGTTCGAGTTCATCCGGTTGCAGTGCTCCGACGCCGAGGGTGTGCTCGTGTACAAAAACTACCACGCCTTCGTGACTCGCAAGCCGGCAGTCGAGAGGCGCTGTGGTCGTAGCCTAGGCCGGCAGCCCACAGATGGCGCCAACGACAGCGACTCGGGGGAAACGGCGTCGAAGCGCGGCAGACGTGCCTATAGTGTGCTGTTGGTGGGAGCCGACTCACTCTCGCGCAACAATATGAAACGCTCGCATGCGAAAACGGTCAAGTGAGCTGGCTGCTTTTATTATTCGGCTCAATGCTAACCGTACTCACCTCGATCGTAGGAGAAAACTCAGTGAAGCTTGAAAAAAAAAGATATTCTTCGATTTTACGTGTCAAATTCACGATAAATGATTGAGGGTACCTGTTGCGGTCAGCAAATAACGTAGAGTTTAATCATACTCACTCATACAATATCTTTGTCCTTATGGCCCACTCGGACAAACACTTACCATTGATTTTCTCAACCGGGCTCACTTGAACTGACACGACATTTTTTTTTTTTTCGACTGCACTCTTTCGGACTCAAACATACGAGAGTATTACTCAGCTGGACTCATTCAGTCTCATGGTGTTCAATAATACCGAAAAGGTGGGCTAGTTGGCAGTGCATATATGCGTGCCCGTCAGATATGCGATATCTGACTCGCAGCTCGATCTGGGTCTTAGTGAGCTTGGTTGAATCGACTCATTAGTAAGTCAGCAGAGCTATGGTGGAAAATTCTCGGCCGCTGTAGCCGCGAGCCGAAGCCGGGTCCACGAGCCCAGTAGTGCCGCACGTTTATCGCTAAGCTATAGTAAGCAGAAAAGAAGTGTCTACTTAAGTTCGCGTTTTTCTTTGTTAGATAGAATAATATGGATATTTAAAAGACAATCATGCCAAGGAAAGTACGGGGATGTTATAGAAGTTAATTGTAGTGTAAGTTTGAAGAAATAAAAGTGAATTAAAAGATAACTTGCCGTGGGCAGGGCAACACCAAACCTGCGACCTTTGAGTGAAGGTCGTTTTTGAGGTTGAATATTTGTATCTTATAAGTGCGCACAACAAGACGTACTGCCAGTCTCTACACCTTGCAATTCCTCGAAATGCCCACTCTCTCCAAAAAGTGGAAGTAATGCCTCTCCGTAGTATCGTGTTTGGGTGCATTTTCTTAACTTTCCCACATTTTTGGGGGAGGGGAGGCAGTAGGCAGGACTTCATCCTGCTAAGGAAAGCAGTTGCGGATGTTATTGTCTCTTAACGATCTCATCGTCTCATTATTCTATCGTGTATTGTAATTCGTACAACTTGTCGTTTTTTTTTTGAATTTTTTCTCAGCTTCTCTTCATCATGCATGGCTGGTTGTTCAGATGAAAATTACCCACACTTTATGTGACTCTTTCCCATATTTGATAGTTTCACTGCGAATTAACATATCTGAGTTCAAAATATTTTATTTTTATTAATATTTTGCTTTTCCAGCTATTTCAGTCATGACTGATTGTTCAAACAGATATTATCCATAACTCTTTCGGAGCTTTATAGTATCACTGCGACTGCAGATATCTGAGTACAGATTTTTTTTTCCTTGTTCAGCTTTCTTTCATCATGGCCGATTCTCTAATTGTAAACCACCCACACATTTTGTAACTGTTTGAGAGCTTTGATAGTATCAGTGCAGATGAGCATGCGTGCGTACAAAAGGTTATTTTGTTTCATTGCATTTTTGCACTTGATACCTAGTCTTCGTTAGCCTCAGTACAGAGAGGCACGTTCTTTTCTCACAGGTACCTAGAATCGCGAATGGGAGCAGTGTGGTTGAACGGAATGAACGCACTGGGCGAGAACACGCTGGAGAACATCGTGCCCCTACTCATCGGGCAGCACATACACGAAGTGAACAAAAGCTGCAGGCAAAGCGACTATAGGATCTGGGACAACTGCACGTTTCTCTGGACGGTGCGTTTACCGACAAGGCCACTTATACGGAGATATATAACAAATTTTACAAGGAGCCTATAGGCCTGTTGAAAAAAGATGATGTTCCAAGCTTAAGAAGGAAAGTTTGCGCAAAAAAATAAAATTGTTCACGAAGGGAGGGTACAGGCATAGAGTTTTCTAAATATACACTAGCGGGAACTCTGACGCTCGTGTCTATGGGAACTGCAACGCAGCATGGGAATGATTGGTAGTCGACGGATTTGTCTAGTCTTCATACTTCTGGCTCCGTGAGTGTCCGCGTAGCTTGAAGTTATTTTCTCACGAAACGAAAATCGGCAAATGTTCAGTGGTTGCGCTTCACCACCTTATTCTTTTAGGCTCACCATTCCAAATCGGGTCACGAAGTTCAAGGGGGTTTGTTCTTTTCTTCCAAACGAAACCGAAACACAGCAATATACGAAGCCACAAGTGCGATTCGCCGACCGCAAGTACGAAGACTAGGCAAATCCGTGTACTACCCATGATTCCCGTGGTCACTGAATGATCGCAGCGCCAGAGTCCCCATCCAGTTATTTTTAGAAACCTCTATGGATACAGGGACAAGCGCAACGTTGTTAGACGACTGAGTAAGATTAAGATTATTGGTTGAAGTAAAAATATAAATGCGCGGCCTGAGGCTTTTACTGTATTACAGCAAGCAGCTGCGTGTGTTAGTGATCCTTCTATCGGCCTGTACAGAGGAGAGAGGGGTTTTCTGGCTACGCATGTGTCGTTCTCATTGATCATTCTTGACGTATGCACACGTGGTCTTGGTGCCCCTGTTTCATATTTATTCAGTGTTTCGGTCCATGATTAAAACTGTGTCAGTTTGCGCTTGTGTTTGTACCCTGCCTTTATGATCGATTCACGCGCGACTTTTTGCGTGAGGAGCCTTGGTGCGCAGTTTAGAGTGAATTATGCCTTAGCGCAACACGAGTAAATCCACTTTTACTCTATACGCATGCCGCCAATATTTTCATGCAAATGAAGCGCCAATGCTTGTTTTCATTCGTGTCTCAAGTTTCATTCTCTTTAGTACAGCCTAATGGGGTTTCATTCAGGCTGATGTTTGCTGCATTCGATTGTTAGCATGCGTGCAGTTTCGCTATGAAACCATTACGCGTGTTCTCTTTTTCTTTACCAATAACTCTAATTTTTGTAAAGAGCTGATGTAGGCCATGCATTGTTTTTCAAGTGTGCTTAAAATGCAATGCCGGTTTCAATGCTCATCTGATTAGGCACTCAAGCTTCATATATTCTGTAGCCTACAAAACTTCCAAGACATTATTTCATGAAGATACTGGATAATTATTGATAAATCGGGACGAAGATAAATAACAATTCAGCTCGAATTCATTGAAAGGTAATTTATCTAAAATGACGAAGTGGGTTTTCACACGCAATCGCGTTTGTTTGGCTGCAAATTTTAATTGTTTTATCTTAAACTATGTCTTGCCGGGTCGTCCAAAGGGGTAGGAACAGGTTGTATTGCCGAACTGATGCAGGTTCATAGTTGAATGTAGTGTGAAGAAAAATGGACACAGTGATGAAGACACAGGACGGATTGTGTGAGGTGTCCTGTATTAGTGCCCGTCCTGTTTCGTGTTACTTGTGTCCAATCTTCTTCGTGCTCCGTTTGTAAACTGACTGTCCAAGGACTCCGATGCGCAAGATGATAAAAAATACAGCATATCCACCGAGTTAATGATGATGAGTGGGGCGAAGTGTCTGTCTGTCTGTCTGTCTGTCTGTCTGCCTGCCTGTCTGTCTGTCTGTCTGTCTGTCTGTCTGTCTGTCTGTCTGTCTGTCTGTCTGTCTGTCTCTGTCTGTCTGTCTCTGTCTGTCTGTCTCTGTCTGTCTCTGTCTGTCTCTGTCTGTCTGTCTCTGTCTGTCTGTCTCTGTCTGTCTGTCTCTGTCTGTCTCTGTCTGTCTCTGTCTGTCTCTGTCTGTCTGTCTCTGTCTGTCTCTGTCTGTCTGTTTGTCTGTCTGTTTGTCTGTCTGTTTGTTTGTTTGTCTGTCTCTGTCTGTCTGTCTCTGTCTGTCTCTGTCTGTCTGTTTGTCTGTCTGTTTGTCTGTCTGTTTGTTTGTTTGTCTGTTTGTCTGTCTGTTTGTCTGTCTGTTTGTTTGTTTGTCTGTCTGTTTGTCTGTTTGTCTGTTTGTCTGTTTGTTTGTCTGTCTGTTTGTCTGTTTGTCTGTTTGTCTGTCTGTTTGTCTGTCTGTCTGTCTGTCTGTTCCACTTTAATTACCAACTATAAGAATACCCTACAGCCATCTAGTGATCTTATATACAATTTTACTAATAGACACACAACGCCATCTAGTGAGCAATTCATAAACTGGAGCTGGCTACATGCTATGCACTATTGACGGAGGAGAGAACGACCCACACCCTAACGAGCTTTACCTCTAAAACATGTCATGCACGACACTCTTCGGTACGCAGTTATTCGCCAACGCGGGCTACCGCACCTTGTACGCTGAAGACAACACTGAAATATCGACGTTCAATTACCTGAAGCCCGGTTTCGGACAACAGCCTACAGATTACTACATGCGGCCCTTTCTCCTTCAATTTGAAAAGGAGATGGGTTATCACAAGGTGAGCTGCTTCTGATTTATAAGCAGTAAGGCTGCTTGGATAGACGCATTCACACCTGTAGCATACCGCACGCCATTAAGAATATGCTTATAAGCGGTGAAAAACTGTAAGAAATGTGATGCCATCCGCAATGCGAGATCTTTAGTTGTCTTTGAGCTGTGGTGTCACCTTATCCGAGCCACCTACTGGACGTAACTATGAACAATTGAGCAATGCACTACTATGAATGAGTGATAGCACTAAAATGCAGTACAAATATGTTCTCCTATTTTCTTGGGAGTGCGTGGCCTGTTCATATTGTTTTCACGGTACATGTGAAATCTGCTGCTAGGTGAATACTCCGGAGGTGAAATGCGTGCGTCGTTCACCGTGTCGGTTTGTCATGCGTTTAGTAAGCTCATTAAGTGGTATAGCTGACGGTGTTCCTGCGTTTGAGCGAATGACAAGTTATAGGAAAGAGCTGCTCGACGCCCAATCGTAGCATAGAGCTAAAGGTGACGTGGTACAACCGCGGAAGCAAGTTTGCCTAAGTCGTTGCAGTATTTAGGTTGTAGCATTCATTCAAAACTTTTCTATGCATGCTCTTATCACGAGCATGGCGTTTTTTGCCTATGTAGCAACAATTTCATTTACAGCCCCTGAACTGCTACACTTGTGTGGGCCCATATCAACTAGCTCAAGTGGTGCTAAACTACACGCGCGACTTCGCCATCACATTCAAGAACGAGCCGTACTTTGCCTTCACCTGGATCAACGCTCTGACGCACGACTATGCTTCTACACACTGGGGCGGAGACGAGATCTTTCTCAAGTTCTTTGAGGCAAGTGCTGCTAGTCAAATTCGCCTATTCTTTTGTTAAGAAGGCGAACATTTATTGTGAGAAAACGAAGACGCTAGCTGACATTTTCACTACTGGTTAATGTATGCGTTCGATTCGTGAACCCCCACTGCACATGTACTGTTCCGTACCACTGCCAGCAGTTCCTACAAAATGGCAGTTAGCCATAGTCGGGGCGTATGCACACATGTCAGTTGAATATTTACCACAGACACGAGAATGACACGTGGACTGTTCGTCTGTCCGTTGTCCTCTCCTGCACTGTTTGTTGATTGTGAGTTATCATCAAGCCTAATCCCAAACCTATTTGAGTAATAGCCACCCTAACCACAGCGTTTTATAACCACTATTCTGCGTATACATAACTCATCTTAATCAGCGCTCGTTGCAAGATGAGTTCCCTTGCTCTGGCGGTCCAGGCAAAGACCGGTCTCTCTGACGAAATGGTGGCACTAGTTGTTCCACCAACATTCCTCATGTCATCATTGGCTGGTCGTTTCGAAGCGCTCTAGTGTGCTCTCCTGGGAGAGATAGAAAGATAGGTGGAGAAAAGATAAAAACGCAACCTCTCTCTTTCTTACGAGAGCGCTCCGAAGCGACCAGTCAAAAATGGAAGAATTTTTGCGCAGTTGAGTGCGCACATTTTAACACGAAAGTGTTTGATACAAGGTTCCAACCAAGACTTCACTAACGTATTTCCGTCACGGATAGGACGTTGTTGAAATTTTGCTTGAGCAGCATGTAAAGAAATTATACGGAATTCCGCGGCCCGACAATCGAGCTTACGACCTCTAGAACATTGATAATAGGAAGCGTGTTCTTAGCCGACTAAGCTATCGGCGCGTTTCCAAGGCGCTCTTCGGACGCGCATTATATGTGTCGCACTCCTTCGCTGTGTACCAGTGTTCTTCGTTTGTCGGGGCGGTGCCGCCGCACAATAGTAGAGAAGTACTTCATTGTCACATCAACTAACGGCCATAGAGAACGCTGCGGTAGTCTCCTTTGGCACTTCTATGCTGGAACGGACGTTAGGCTGTGGCATCAGAGCCTCCCGACGCCGCCTATGTGGCATTCGGGGTTTTTATTGAAACATAGTGCACCGTTGCCTCCGCAGTCAGCTCCGAAAAGGTTTCTGGGGTTGATTTTACAGGCCACAAACGCAGTCTGTGATTGCGACGTGCTCTACCATAGCCTCCTTTATTTTTCTTGCCTGCCGGATGAGCGCGAAACGCCCGTCATCTATGGCGGCGCCTCCTACGTAGGGTTAAAGGTCATTGTACTTGGCCTTTGAAACCAGCAACTTTGGCGTTTGCTAACTTCAGAGGCTATGCCTTGTATTGAAGCTGTTGCCTGCTGAATGAGAGCAAAACGCCCGTCATCTATGGCGGCGTCACTTACGCAGGGTTAATTATATTTTCGTTTACGCCTTTTCAAAACGTTTTTACGTTATTTTTGTTGCAGATAAGCTCCAAAAACGTAAAAGTTATTTGAAGACAACCCTACTTAAGTGACGCCACCACCGCAGTTCCGACGACGGCTGCTTCCCAAGTGACCCCTGACAATCCGGCAGGCAATGTAAATCTAGGAGGCTGTGGCTCTACGCGCTGATGTGGCTCGGTGACGATGCACGTGCTTTGCCTTTTGCATTGTATTGGGCTAAGTTGCGCGCTAAATTTTTCGCGTCGTGCTTGCGTGTGCAGTGTAGTGCAACTTCAAAATGCAACAATGGTGTTCTCCGCCATTTACTGATGCGAGCGCGATGGTACCGACTACGAGAACTGTTGCATTAAGCACCACTGAAGTACGGTGTGGACGGATGAATGAAGCGCAAGTGTTTTCGGCGCAGCGATAAACATGCCATGCGGGGACGAGGGAGGCCTTCGCGCATTCACGGCACAAGCTGAGAAGACGTTTGTGAAGTTGAGCGCGTTGTGACCCAACTGGTTGCCATACAGACACCGATGCAGGACCGAAACGACCGTATACATTTACCGAAACGACATACCAGCCGGACGCTGCTCGCCAGCACAACGCTGCATGCCAAGCACACGTCCACGGGACGGTCGCCGACCCGCAAATCACTCTCCTTCACCGCAGCAGACCGCTAGTTCATAAATGATTGAGTGAAAACTTGTTTCGTTCATCTTGCACAGTTTCCGTGCGGTGTAATTCAAGTGCGATTCGCGCGATGCTCCGGTGCGTGCAGTCTTTCCGGAAAGTGTGTACCGGTCGTGATTCGTTGATTGTCGTGGGGAAGAAGATGTACCACCAGGTATCAATATCCTCCTGAATTCCAGCTATTGCGATTTGTTCAATACGTTGGACATCAAATACACCGTCAATACAAAGATCTCAGCATGTTTTCCTCCTCAAAAACCAGTTGTCCAATATTTTTGACATCTACTAGTGCCCTTTACAAATTTTTGTCGAAATTGCTCCATCAGATCCTGAAAAAAAGAAAAAAAAACATGGTGGCGTTCAACAGAGGAGCTTTCTAGAATTTTAACGGCGAAAATTAAGGCCCGTTATTTTGTATTTTTTAAAATTTGTTAAATTTTGAATAAAAACTGTTATTCCAGAATTTGTAACAATTTTATTCAGTAGTCTTACTTTATGTTGCTTCAGGTCCACTACTTAACGATTTATTTAGGTCCCAGCATCCAGTTATTTGGACGCTGGAACTTAATGAGCCACACCAAAACTACACGCATCACGGAATGAATAAGCTTCACTTTTTATCTTCGTGATCTACACACCCAGCTGTGAAAGTTTCAACAGATTCTCTGGACCTAAATCTAACCCGAAAGTCAGGAGGATGTCGGTGCATCAACATCAATACAATAATATGGGTGCAACATCAATATGGGTGCATCAACAGCAACTAAACACCAATAACCATCTTACATCAATGCGTAATAAACATTGAACTGCTTCTGTAAAGACTCGTTTTTCTGTCGTGTGTTATGCCTATTCCTACATCAGACGAGCCAATCGCATTTTTGTTTGCTATTCCGAATGCCTCACTTCGAGCTCATGCTGGCTTGAGCAGTCGCTGTACGAGGGCGACCACCTGAGAGATACCATCGTCGTGTTCCTGAGTGACCACGGCATGCGCTGGGGCAGCATACGACGCACGTTTGTCGGTCTGCTCGAGGGCCGCCTGCCTGGCTACCTGTGGTACCTGCCTCGCAGTCTCATCCTCCGCCACCCGGACCTCCTGCGAGGGCTGAAGGAGAACGCTCACCGCCTGACCACGCCTCTGGACGTTCACGCGACGCTGCGAGGAGTGCTGGAAGATTTCGAGCTCCTGGACGCACCCAGCACCCAGCCATTTCTGGTACACGCTTTCACGCTACACATCTGCATTAAAAAAAAAGGTGATCGTTATAGTGAAGGGCGAATAACCAAACACAGAGACGCGGAGACATACAATGTAGGCGCTACTAATAGCCTCAATGGAAGGGCAACAACACAATATACAGGGTGCGGTTTCAAGAAATGGGTCCAATATTCTTTAAAAATTACACAAGGGAGGTATCTGCGTGCTACCTGCGGCGTTACCATCACTGTTGCAGAAGGCATCTTCAGATGGGTACAAACATTAATATAACCGTAAATATAGAAAATAACACATTTTCAACCACTGATAAAAGCCGGTGGAGCCAAATGGGTAAATTCAAGCTGTTCCTACGGGTTGTCCATAGCCACTTTGAGCTTTTGGAGAGGAGCCACTAGTAATCACCGCGGAGCTATGCAATCTGCCCAGTTTAGCTGGCAAAATTGAAACCGACGCACCGAACAGCACGTCTGCCATTCACTTCGACAACACCCCCATTGACGACACTGTTTCCCTCGCTTTTGCGGAGAAGAATAAGCGAACGTCGATAAGCGGCCTCGAAACGAAGTGTCTAAATTGCCGGCTGATAACGGTGAGGGAAACAGTGTCGTCACTGAGGGCGTTGTCGAAGTGGAAGGTAGATGCGCTTTTTGGTGCGTCGGTTTTGGTTTCCGTGTGCAGCTGAATCAGGCACATTGCATTGCTCCCCCGTGATTACCAATGGCCGCTTTTCCAAAATTTCGAAGTGACTATTCGCAGGAAGAGCTTGAATTCGCCCATTTGACTCGACCGGCCATCACCACTGGTTAAAAAGTTAATTGGGTTAATTTTTATTATTACTACCGTAATTAATGTTTGTACGCATCTAAAGATACCCTCTGCAGCAGGAAAGGCAACGCCACAAGTATACTACGCGCGTAACTTTTTTCTGTAATCTTTAGAGAATATTGGACACACTTCTTGAACCATCTTGTGTACGGCACCTATACAGCGCAGGCGTACAAGTCACATACGGCAGGATACAATTTGCCTGTGGTTGGAAGCGACATATCCTGTTTCAGGCACACATTTCATTGAAGTTTTAGTGGCAAGCGTTTTATGCTTCGTATGTGGGTGTTTGCACGACACTCTGACGATCAGCAAGCACGAACTAACACAGCAACAAGTCCTCTTTCAGTTATAAAAGGTGTGGAGGCAGGGATTACTCCGGTTCGATGTTAGCAAAGGCCGACATTCTCAAACATCACAGTCGCGTCACAATATGCCAGAGTCGTAAGTGATCCGCTTCAGTCAGAGTTAAGTAAGCAATGAGAAAATACAGGGAAAATCCACAAGGCTAATTCAATTCTGGTATTCTCGAACTAATTGGGATTCTCAAATGTCTCGGTTGCTTCATTCGCATCCACTTGCTCAACGCCAGAAGCTGGCTCGACTGAAAACTAATTCTTTCCTGTCAAGGGACACCAAAAGAACACTTCAGTACTTAAACGACAACGTGCCACGTTACCAGGCAGACGAAATATGTTCGCTGGCAAATAGCACTCGGGCATGTACGGGAGCATTTGTTCGTGAAAAATCGAACACTGTGCCGCATTAAGTCGCTCGATAGCAGTAGTATAGGACATGCACTGCGAAGTAGGTTTGAATTACATCTTTAGCTTTTATTCTTAAGGATGCAGCACTCTGAAGCATGATTCAGAAAACACAAAGTGGTTTAATAGAGTGATAGGTGAACATCATTGCTTGAAATACTACTTCCTCCCACTGAGCTGCCGCGCCACTACCAGTTAATGTCTCGAGTATTGGTGCATCATACGGAGAACAGTCTGAGACAATTATTTAAGAAAGAATGTTACGCTATCTTTAGCATATCCTCAATTGCCTGCGGGCTTGACGTGATTGCGCAGTATGGCTATAAAGTACTTCCTCTTCCGCTGATTTCATCGCCCACAGCGGGAAACACGGCGCAAGTACGACGGGGTTCGGATGGCATCGCTGTTCACTCCGGTTCCCTTGAACCGAACGTGTGACGACACCGGCATGGAGAAACAATGGTGCTCGTGTCTGAGCCGAACAGCCATTTCGACGTCATTGCGGCCAGTGCCTCAGGTGAGTGAGTGAAAGAATGTGTCAGTGAATGCGTGAGTGAGTGTGTGAGTGTGTGAGTGAGTGAGTGCGTGAGTGAGTGTGTGAGTGAGTGTGCGAGTGAGTGCGTGTGTGAGTGTGTGAGTATGTAAGTGTGTGTGAATGAGTGAGTGAGTGTGTGAGTGATTGTGCGTGAATGAGTGTGCGTGAGCGAGTGTCTGTGAGCGAGTGTCTGTGAGGGAGTGTGCGTGAGCGAGTGTCTGTGAGCGAGTGTCTGTGAGGGAGTGTCTGTGAGTGAGCGAGTGAGTGTGTGAGCGAGTGTCTGTGTGAGCGAGTGTCTGTGATTGAGTGTGTGAGTGAGCGAATGTCTGTGAGTGAGTGTGTGAGTGAGCGAGTGTGTGAGCGAGTGTGTGAGCGAGTGTGTGTGTGAGTGTGTGAGTGAGCGAGTGTGTGAGCGAGTGTGTGAGCGAGTGTGTGAGCGAGTGTGTGAGTGAGTGTGTGAGTGTGAGTGAGTGTGTGAGTGAGTGTGTGAGTGAGTGTGTGAGTGTGTGAGTGAGTGTGTGAGTGTGTGAGTGTGTGAGTGAGTGTGTGAGTGAGTGTGTGAGTGTGTGAGCGAGTGTGTGAGTGTGTGAGCGAGTGTGTGAGCGAGTGTGTGAGTGTGTGAGCGAGTGTGTGAGTGATGTGTGAGTGATGTGGGAGCGAGTGTGTGAGTGATGTGTGAGTGATGTGGGAGCGAGTGTGTGAGAGAGTGTGTGAGCGAGTGTGTGAGCGAGTGTGTGAGTGAGTGAGCGAGTGAGTGAGCGAGTGTGTGAGTGATGTGTGAGCGAGTGTGTGAGTGATGTGTGAGCGAGTGTGTGAGAGAGTGTGTGAGCGAGTGTGTGATTGAGTGAGAGCGAGTCGTGTGCACGCAGCTATGATATAGACCGACACACGCACGATGGTTTGTTGCCGCCGAAAATATCTGAGACGTGCATGTGCATAGAATCAAACTGAACTGACGCATCCGATGTGATTATATGTCAGTTGACCCATTCATTACAGGTGGCTGAGGCAGTTGTCCGCTATATCAACCTCATACTCAAACCGTACGCACCACTCTGCGCTCGACTACGCCTCAAGCGTGTTGATAGTGCTTACGCTCACACAATCGAAGACCCAAGGGATAGCGTAAGTGTGCCTGCCCTGCTTTCCAACTTTTTGTTTTTGTAGGTCCGATCTAATAGCGTCTTTGACAGAGGTTTAAATTTATGTTGCATATGATAACTTTCGAGTTTGGTAACTTCCGAGCATTTTCTTCGAGCTCAGCTTCGGTTACCTAGGGCATCCATCGATTCTGTATATTAATATCCCTCGCCGCATTTTCCGCTATCCCGCTAAACTCTAACGCACTTTCCGCAACGTTCTTTTTTTGTGTGTGTGGTCAGCGCGTTATAGTTTATCGGGATAGCATTTAAGCGAATAAGCTGGGACAGTAGCGTCACCTTGCGGAAGGTGAATACCTTAAAATATGTAAAAAGAAAAAACTGAGAATTATCGCTCGTATCCTAGCACGCAGCAATATTGCTACTTTTTTAGTAATAATAAATGTAAATAATATGAATGACGCACCAACAGCACAAATTTTTGTGTTGCAGATTCGTTTACATCGACCTTCTACTTAGGCCTAGGGACGTTCGAAACGAGAATTTAGCTAAAAGCTAGGCTAGGTTAACTGTAATACACGGGTCATCAAAGCTACCCGACAGATAAGGAAGCCATTTTTCACAGTCGTTAGGCACGAAACAAGTAGATCCATCCCCACCAACGCTAAATTCAGTTCGAAGCTGGCGTCCAAAACCACCGCCATGTTTTACGTACATGGCGTAGACTACGCAAATGCGGTAACGCTGAATCTGAAAAATGGCGTGCGTATATACGGTACATGGTACAGGGCTTTTAACGCACTGTGCATGCGCATTTTGTTCCCCTTATTAAGTCCACTTAACTGTAAACCTCTAATGAAGTGTAGCTCTGTGACGCGCGCCTTAGCATTTCTAGTTTACGCTCATTCCGAGAATAAATCGCTGCCGCGACAGGGGACGCACGACGCTGGGAACATTTTCCTCTAGTCCGGCCGTGGTGTTCAATAGTTGCAGGAGCCTTAGCCCAAGTTCTGCGTTCAGTCAGCGACGCTCTTCTGGCCATCTCACCACGTTCTCTAATGACGCCCTCATCATTAATTACAAAAGCTACCACAAAACTTTGTTTAATCATTGATCATGGACGTAAGTCGTCGGGGCGAAGATGTGCCACCAAGTGTCAACATGGGTGAATCCATGTTACATGGTCCTATAGCTGCCGAAGACCACTAGACACTGTGCAAGTTTTTTTATGGGTACGCATTTAAATACTTCTGTACTGACACGTTATACTTTCATGTTATACAAATTCATATAAAAGACGAATTTTTTCGATGTCTCGATAGAATATAACTAAACCACTTCCGTACCATTTCGCAGACAGCTTCTTCGTACTAGGCATAAATATCTGGCATAGGTACTGCCGATGCAACCTTCTGAATGAGTGAATTCATCATGCAATTTAGACGGCAAGTTAAAAGAAAGAAATAGCCATCGCCTTAATGGCGACAAGTTACATGTAAATTAAATGAAACACCAGAACCTACCGCTAGTAGCAGAGCCGGAAATACTGAGTTAAACGAGTGTTTAATCATATCAAATCAAATCATTTTATTTTCCCAGAAAGAAACAGGTTCTGGAGAGGTTCACTGGCTAAAAGCTGTTTATGGACAGCTTGACGAGGCCAGTGAACCCTATACAAGGCAGGTGGGACAATGACAAAGATGTGTATAACAATAAAGACCATAAGCTAACAGTACAATACCAAATACCGTGTAATAAAAACATATATATACATTCCTACGAAACATCCTGATACCAGCATAGCACAGAAGATTACATGGAATAATACCGGAAGGTGCGAGATGATACAATGAACAACCTCACCGAAGATGTCTGCACGCAGGTCAGCTACAAGCCGCTGTGGTTCGAGCAGTTATTTCCTTTCGGTCGGAGAAGAGACGTCCGGGAGTACACCGTCAGCCTCGTGACGACTCCTGGCGAGGCGGTGTTCGAGGCGACGGCGCGCGTTTTCGGCAATGCCGTCACCGTCATGGGAGAAGTTCTGCGCATCTCTCTGTACGGGAACACCTCGCACTGCGTGCCCACCATGCCGTTCCGAAAGTTCTGCTACTGCTTGCGGCCCGCCTCTACGTCGGAGTGAGCACGGCGGCGCTTCTGTGCCCGCCTGACGCACTTGAAACGCCGCGTATTGCGAACGTTCACAGCCAGAGACAACGACATCACGCGAACGTTCGCGCTGGCTTGGATTGTAACGTTGCTGCTCACAATGTGTTTTCATGAATGTCTATCGACAACTGTAATTGAATATCGTTGCTAGTGCCATATGTTCACGTGTTTTATGCATTGATTGATTGATTGATTGATTGATTGATTAATTAATTGATTGATTGATTGATTGATTGATTGATTGATTGATTGATTGATTGATTGATATGTGGGGTTTAACGTCCCAAAACAACTATATGATTATGAGAGACGCCGTAGTGGAGGGCTCCGGAAATTTAGACCACCTGGGGTTCCTTAACGTGCACCCAAATCTGAGCACACGGGCCTACAACATTTCCGCCTCCATCGGAAATGCAGCCGCCGCAGCCGGGATACGAACCCGCGCCCTGCGGGTCAGCAGCCGAGTACCTTAGCCACTAGAACACCGCGGCGGGGCATGTTTTATGCATCTCTTTACTTTCAAAGACATGCCATACATACGCATAACATGCGCGATGTTTTTGTCTTTTGCAAAGCACTCTCTTAAGGGTGTATCAAACGATTTCGGTGGAATCTCATGAACGTATACCATAGTTACGTTGTTCGGTCAAAATGTACCACCAGAAAGGAAATGGGTTTGTCACTAATTAGCGTTACGTTGCTCTTGTGCTAACTGATTGTGACGTGTCGGGACTGCGTTTTCACCATCACCTTCTTGACGTCCTAGCTTTATTTTTTTACCCGTCTCTTTCCCGCTGCTTTTACTTCGTCGTAAAACTTCTCGACTAATTCCACCGGCATGTTCTCAGTGGTCACCACCCCCATTTGCCAAAACAGCTATCATATCTTTGGTGAAAATTGGGTCATTTTGCGTTTAATGTTGGGCACAAAAATGCTGCGCAGATACTGCAAACAGGCACTTCGTCATCTGTTGGAAACTTTTAACGGTGCCCTGATCATTCGCAGTAACACTGTTCTTGAAGGGGTACGGACACAAAGATTTTCAGTTAGAAGTTTAATTGTGTAAAACGAAAAACCTGGTACTCGAGGGCCTAGAAAAAAAAAGTTCTGCTGAGTGTGAATACATGTTGAAAAACTAGTTTCAGTGGCGCAGCAGTTTCAGTATGTTTTTAACAGCTAGTTTCGGAGCCTTGGCGTCACTACTTGGTCTGATCACGTGCTCGGGTAAAATATCACGGGGTTTCCCCGTCAATTCTGCACTGTGGCTCTATTGGCGGCGCCAAACTGCCCATTTCTAATATTTCAGTGACGCACAAGCGGCTATTTCAGAAGGTTTGGTATACCTGACGTCAAGCCATGGAGTGTCGATGCCGGTGAGTACGCCATGAGAAATTCACTAATTTCAAAGTAAGTATTCTTAATCGCATTTGCTGAGCTTCGCACTTGTTGTATACAAAATATTTAGGTAGTAGACTAAACTCGCCTTCCACAAATATGTCATTACTCTTTTAACTGCTGGAATTTAGCATAAATTACTTTTGATCGAGAAATTCATAGCTAAAGCAAAGGTTTCGCTTGAAGCGTCAGCTTCAAGTTGTTTCGCGACTGTTTACCTTATGCTATAGTAGGTTCGAATGACCTCAATACTGCTGTTACCTTGGTAGCGGTATAGTTTTCGTCTCTGCGAACAGAAAAATGCGTGGGCATAAAACAAAACACCAGGTCCCTAAACTTTGAGAGACGCTCGCACTCGGGTGCTCTCCTCTGTTACCAGAAGAGCGCGCTCCCTATGTTCTCGTCTGGGGCGCTGAGGAAGGTAAGACCCGTCTAGCAACTCATTCAGTTGACTATAAATATATGTCATGGTTAGACCACGGAAATTAGACTGGACGAACAGCTTGAATTCAATGCACGTTTGACTGAAGCAACAAACTTTCTTGCGAAAAATGGCAGTGGAGCATATGACGGTCTACCACAGAAACCACGAAGCGATTACCACTAAGATTAGACAAATATTAAGTAATCAGTCTAGCTCTTGATTTCGCGATAAGTTTTGTAAGCGCTACAAGGTTTGACATTCACTAACGCAAAAACCATGCTATCAATTGTCCCGAAATGTGCTCTGCTGCACAAACGTCATGCTATCAGAAGATGGTTGGTTGGTTGGACTCGAGAAGAATGACTGAACCCACCATAAAGGATTGTCCATGAATCGCGCGGCTGTGGGATTTTGAAACGAAAAATGCGGGTAATGCTTCAAGAACTTTTTTGTTTAGATGAACGAACAGCTTATTTTTTGCTAACAGGCTATTATGAGTTGTTTAAAAATGAAACAAAAAACTGAATGATTAAAAATATATATATTTAAAATATACTAAAAAGACTAATGGCGAAAATAAGTAAACAGTATGTTTTGCGACATTGGTATGGTAGCCGGTTTGATTCTTTTATATAGTTGTACACCATTCCCTATATGTCCCTGTTGCAATGACCTAATGCAGAAGCCCCTGTATTAGGAGAGTAGTACTATTTTAGACAGCTCCAGCCCGTGTTTTCCGAAAGCTGGTGTTAACAAATTTTTCGCCTTGAGTTTTGATACCTGCAGCATTTCGTGAAAAATCGCTCTATAGAAGAAGCACTGTTCTGAATGAAAAGGCGCGAAGCTTTCTTCTTCGTCGTCCATCGACTAGGCGAGGATGGCGCGCACGCATGCTCTAGAAGTTCGTGCAGGAAACTTGATTGTGCGAGTAGTAGGAACTTCTTTTTTTTACTGGCCCTATTAGCCGGCCGTCCTTTATTACGGGAAACCACGTCGTGACACGCTTCTCTACAGCGACGAATCCCTTTTTTCTCGGAGTGCTGCTTTTATTATCAATTACGAGGGAAGCACAGCCATCTTTTTTTTTTCATTTCTCTAGAAAACAAAAGGGGGGTTCCTTCTCTGTTTATTCGTTCGCAGAACAGTGAAAGAGAGAGAGAGAGAGCTAGATTGCGCCAACTGAAGTACCGAGCGGTGATTGCGGGGGCGCGTGCATCACTTTGCTAATTGCGGTTCCGAGCCACGTGATTTCATTTACGTGCCTGTAAAAAGGACACAAAGGGTTCAGCGGGCATCCCGGGGGGAGATGTGCCGAGCCGAGTACGACAGGGGAACTCATTCCGGTCAGCGTGCGTTCTCTCCCCGTGCCGGCCTTTATTAATGGTGGACGCGACGCCGTATTAGCAAATCGAGAGAATGCGCCGCACTTCGGTCAATTCTGACAGCTATCTCGTCTCCAGGAGAGCGTGCCGACTCGCCCAGCGTGATGGAGGTGCGTCGATTCGAAGCGCGCGCCACTTTTGTCGACGAGGCTTGTTTGATTTCCTCGCTTTCTTTCATTGTTGCTTCACTCGAGAGACGTTCTTCGTTCGTTTCACGTATTCAGGGGCGCGAGACGAGCGCGTGGCAGCAGTGCTCCTTCTCCGAAGCAAATTACTCCCCTCTGCAACGCCATAAGATAATAGTGTCACGTGCGTCGTCGTCACTGGAAGCCACAGAAGACGAGGGTGCGGCAGACAAGGTTTATTAGTAAGGAGGCGTACTTGTGCCACTCGCTTAGGACACAAAAGGAACACTAACAGGATCGGAGCGGCATGCCCACGCACAGCTGCCGTTCCACCAAAGAACAACCCACAGCTTACGCGCTGCCAGTTATTTAAGCGCTGAGAAGACAACACAGAACATGCGCACATCTATCATCAGGTACTGCACTATCTGATACGATGGGCTCATCGGAAGTTAATCGCAGTCCGCTCTAGCCTATCTAAATGGCGCGACGGCTGTCGCTCTATAGTGACAGCTGCGCAGAACGGCATGGCACGTGGCAATAGTGTAATAAACTGCGCCGTGTTATACCAGCACAGGCTAAGCTAGATTAGCGGGTGCTAGATTAGCTATATTACATTACTAGCGTGTAGGAAATAAATATATAGTGTTTCATGATGCCTAAACAACAATGCAATTGTGAGTTACGCTGTAGCGAAACAAAATAGTTTAATTTCCAGCGCGCATACAGTTCTTCGACGGGCTTTGTTGCATTTCGCCCACATTAAAAGGCAACGACGATCGAACCCGCTTACTGAAGCTCAACAGCGCAATCTCACTTTCGGAACTCCACGGCACTATTTTTCTATATATTATTAGTATTGATAGCAGTGTAGTGGTGGTTTGAAGCTAGGAAAGACTCATTCCTGAAACAAATAGGTCAGCGCGGCGCAGCATCATTTAGAAAGGCCGGAATTCGATCTCACGACCTTCAGGTTGTCGTTCGGGACACTAAGGATAAAGACACTTTTTTCTCATAATAAAAAGAGTTACTCTTTTACGATACCAAAAACACCACGAATTTCGCGAGATGTTTAACAGACTGGAAAACGCGCGAAAACGTAATTACGAGTGGCGAAGCCACAAAGAACGTTTCCTCACTTAGTCGCCACGACGTCGCCGATTTCCCCGGCTTGTCTTAAGGCATACGTAAACCCTAATCAGTGGTGAAAATCAAGTAAATTGTCTTCTGAGCAATTCAGAGACCTAACGTATATACCATTTTTCGTTGCGCCCATGTTGCCAAAACACAAAAAAAAACACTTCAAAGTATGTGATGTGTGAATCGGAATTTCTGGTGAAAATATAAAAGTAGAACTTTCGACATCAATTTTTTAATCTAATAATAAACCTTTGATGCATAAATCAGCGACAATAAAGGTATTTGCGTATAATTTATTTTTCTAAACTTTCCCTTTTAGTGCCTCTTTGAAGCTACGGGACTGAAGACGGAAAATCTAAAGAACGCGACCTCTTCTGAAGTCATCCTTCTATGCTATCCAATTTATTCTTATTTTTTAAATTTTGTATGGCACTTGACCAGTGCTGGTTTACGTTTCGATAAATGCAGGACGACAATACCCGCTGTCGTATAGTGTACATTAACAGATAAACGTTAGCAAATCAGTTGGGTATAGTAATCGAAGAAAGGTAACAGACGTGCGAGCAAATACGCTTACTTTCATTCATTGCAGCGTGCGACGTAAGGTGATGCAATGTTTGTTTATCCACCACAAAAACCACTCACATTGGTCTTGAATAATGTCACTCTAAAGCAAATACAACAGCGCCCTTTAACACAGACGGGCTGTTAAAGCGAGCAGCCAATGTTTTATTACATTAACCTGAATGAGTCCTAGTGAAACCGTTTTACTGGGCCACATCCTCCATGCCATGCCTTTTCTAATATGCGTCACGAACGGTAGGACACCAGCCCTCTTAGACTGGTTAACATCCCCGTGTTTCTTTTCTTCGTATTCGATCGTTCCTTCACGAATGGTGGGACAGGGGAAAGAGGTTGCGGTAGAGCCTCTCTACATTCCGAAGGTGGAGGGGCTCTCTGGGGTTGGTGTTGAGTAGAGAGGTTGGTGGAGGAGAAGAAGAAAGAGATGAGGGTTGCGAGAGGTGCATGGCGGCAAATTGAATCACGTACAATGTCACGCAGCTCTGGCCGCCCCGCTTGCAGCAGCAGGCGACACCAGCGCCCAGCTCGCCAGAAAATGAATCGCGAGCAACTCGAAATGGCCTCGCATGTTTACGCTCACGGGAGTGCGTGCTTCCCACATTGTCATTTGCCAGCCGCGCCTGCGCGCCTACATGCACGAACGACGTCTGCCATACATGCCCGTGCAGCGCGTGGGAGTTTACGGGCGTGTGTGTGCGGATAATTGCCCGCTCATGTCGCGCAGGCGCGCGGATCGTAGCGTGTGCGAGTGAAAACATGACGTTCCTTTTATGTCGGTGTTGTTCTTTTTTCGTATGTTTGAGCCTCCAGTGAGGCTTGCGTAGGTGCCGAAGCCCCTGTTGTAGAGCGCGAAGCGAAGCCTTGGTAAAACGTTTTGTGTAAATCACCTGTAGCTAACGAAAATCACAATAACGATTTCTTTCATTCGATGCAGTGTGCTATACCTGTTCGGTGCGTAGCGCCCTACTTATACTTCGCACAACGCAAGCGCTGTTGACACATGTATTCGGACGCTATTATAACTATATATAAGGATGTTGGAATGCAGATTAAGTGATATGATTGTGGCAGCGTCATTGTCCAAAACCACAGCATTTCCGATGGAGGCGGAAATGTTGTAGGCCCGTCTGCTCAGATTTGGGCGCACGTTAAAGAACCCCAGGTGGTCAAAATTTCCGGAGCCCTCCACTACGGCGTCTCTCATAATCATATGGTGGTTTTGGGACGTTAAACCCCACATATCAATCAATCAAACCACTGCTGGCGTGTCTCGTTAGTGGGTCGTGGTACGTAAAAGATTCGTAATTTAAACGCGGAACGTGCGGCACCGCTCGTGGCCTGAGGGCGATCTTAAATGCGAAAGCAGCCTTCAGTATGTTATCATTCTTGGATACCAGAAGCGCACTTTTCACTCGTAAGCGCTGATAATGAAGGTAACGTACAGACTGTATTTTAAGATGATTCATTAAAGTAGCGCTTTCGCTAACATTCCCATTTTGAATTGCTTAAATGAAGCAAGCACGGCTAACTACGCAGGTGACATCGAAGAGCACGGGGGAGGGGGGGAGCTTCTAGAACATTCCATGCTCAGCTGCAAAGCATGACTATACGACTTTTTTTTTTTCTACGATGTAGATCTGCTTTTCTACATCGCCTGTCGTGGTGATTGCGGCGATAACGCCATCGTGACGGCGAGCGACCCATACAGAGACGTAAGGCGTGATTAACCAATGCGCGAATAAAGAAAAACTTTCCGAACATTTCGACGCATGCGTGAGGCAGAATTATATCGAAATTAATCTGATCACGAAGCATATCTCCGGGATCTAGGA